>NW_006780610.1:4403477-4403870 GCF_000442215.2 Lipotes vexillifer | reverse complement strand
CCTCCCCACCAGTGCCTGCCTAATTACAGGGAGGGGCTGGGGCTTGCCTGCGAACCCAGGTCTGGCTTCTCAGCAGCCTGACTGTTCCAGTCCCACCTCTGCAGAAGCTCCAGTGCCTATACAGAAGCTGCGTCTCTGTGACAAAGTGAGAGAGTGGCACGGACATATATACGCTACCAAACGTAAAATAGCTAGCTAGTGGGAAGCAGCCGCATAGCACGGGGAGATCAGCTCCGTGCTTTGTGACCACCTAGAGGGGTGGGATAGGGAGGGTGGGAGGGAGGGAGACGCAAGAGAGAAGAGATATGAGAACATATGTATATGTATAACTGATTCACTTTGTTATGAAGCAGAAACTAACACACCATTGTAAAGCAATTATACTCCAATAAA
>NW_006780610.1:4396609-4403462 GCF_000442215.2 Lipotes vexillifer | reverse complement strand
GCGTCTCTGGGAGGCCCTGAATGGTGGGATTCCAGTCAGGCTGGGTGGCCTGAACAGGGAGGGGCCCTAGGCTGGGGAGGAGAGGGTAAGAAGAGACGCCGCCGCTGGCTCTGAAAGGCTGCTGTGATGCACACCACCGAGAGCCAAGTCCTATCCTGGAAATAAAGAACATTTTTGGAACAGGAGGGTGCTGAGGGTAGGAGGCTGGAAGAGAAGCTGCATGGCCCACAAGCCTGCCGGTAGGACATCAAGCAGCAGGGCCCGAGCTCTTCTCACCCAGAGACCTTCTCTATAAGCACCTGGAAGAGCCTCTGCTGACTCACCATGTCTGCATATTTTTCTTCCTGGTCATTAAAATGCAAATAACCCCAAGAATGGAATCCGGTGAAGTCTCCGGTGCTTATAAAAGAATCACATCATTTCCTGAAAGCAGGATGGTTTGGGGCAAGGCAGACAAGAGCACAAGGTTGCCATCCGATGGGAAGAAGGGTAGGGGCCCGGGGAAGGGGCAGGGGGCATGTCCAGGACCCCGTGGTCCATCCTGTTCCTACTGTCAATGCCCTGAGCCGGGAAGAGACCTGGGTTCTGATTCAGAGGTGGGACGCCTCCCAGACACACACAGAACACTGTCCTCTGGGTATCAGGCTCCTCCCCCTCCTAACTTCCTTTGAACTCACACCTGTAAGGGGCTGGTTCTGTAAAAAGTCTACTTTCCCTCTTAACCTCTCCGTGCATCCATCTAAAAATCCATTCATCCATTCATATATTCAGTAAATCAATATTGAGTACCTATGGTGTGGCAGCTGTAAATACAAAGGT
Source organism: Lipotes vexillifer (assembly GCF_000442215.2). Classification (NCBI taxonomy): domain Eukaryota; kingdom Metazoa; phylum Chordata; class Mammalia; order Artiodactyla; family Lipotidae; genus Lipotes; species Lipotes vexillifer. Next base: position 4,402,643 of record NW_006780610.1, on the reverse strand, counting down.
GAACTAAATTGGTTCATATGGCCCCTGGCCTCAGGGAGCATGCAGTCTAGTGAGGAGGTTAGACATGAACAAATAATCACCTAAAGAAATTAGTCATTACAAAGAGTTAGAAGTGTGCTCTAAAGGAACGTCACTCAGTTCTCTGAGAACGATAACAGGGCTCTTGAATACAACACCTGGGTGGCCTGGCAGGGCCATAAGCAGGACTGTCACCTCCCTTTTCCTAAATAGTATGTTTCTAATCATGCAGCCCAGGGTTTTAGGAGCCATCCAGTCCCTCTTACTCCCACTTCCCCTGGGAAGACGGCTGTGACACTGGCTGTGAATCAGAATGAAAATAGTTCCAGAGGAAGGACCTGGGACTGGAGCTAGGAGCTGGGGGACGAAGGGGCAGGATCAGCCAGGAGCTGGCCGACAGGAGCAGTGTGGGGGCTACGGCAATGCCAGGAAAGAGTCCAGATCAACATCAGATCAGGGGCTGGCATGGAGGTGGGGAGAGGGCATCAGGAATTTGGAATTGGGGGGAAGCACGTGAGTGAAGGTGGCTGGCATTGGAGGAGAGGGAGGGGCAAATCCAAGATGAGAAACAGCTGTCTCCACCCCCCACCTCCCACCCCAGGCATCAGCAGCTCCTCCATAAGTGTCATGAGGATATGTTGCTGGGTGAACCCGCTCGCTCAAAAGGCTGGGGAGGGGAACAGTGGCTTTCTTGGTGGCCCATCGCTGTCCCTGCTCTACATGGAGAGGTCCTGCCCTTCTTCCACAGGGGTGAGGGGAAGTGAGAGCTGTTCATCCTATTCTACAGAAGGAGAAATTAAGGCTCAAAGAGGTCTGTAAGCAAATGGTGGAGACAGGACAGGCTGGGCCTCCCACCGCCCAGCGGAGGCATCAAGCATGAGGCAGCCATGGTTCCTGGTCTCGGGTAAGGCTGGGGAAGGATGGAGAGACGGCCCTGGATGCCTGGCCTGCTGGGCCAGTGATACTCAGCATTCTTGGCCCAACGTGAAGCTTCTAGATGTGATAGAAGGAGATGATCCACAGTGGCCAGGAGCCCTACTTTTCCAAGGGAAAGGAGAAAGCAAGGGAGGAGGATTCTCTGTGCTTGCCAAAGTTGTTTTTTCTTCCTGGTCCACCCTCAGCATCCAGCCACACCCATCCAGCCCAGTGTCAGCTACAGGAAATCTCTCCAGCAATTAACTAGCTGGGTTGAGCCAAGTAGAGTCTACACCACTAGGAATCATTGAGTTCAATTTCCCACGATATGTTTGGGGAAGTGCTGCCCAGAGAGGCAAAGAGGCTTAGCTAAGGTCACACAGCATATCCATTACAGAGTTGGGGCTGGGAAACTTGCATCATCTGGGTGTTTTGTTGCCTCCCCATCCCCTGCCGCCCTGCCAGAGTCCATCGTGAGCGCTCTGATCTTTGTCATTGCTTTGCTGCCAAGACCTTTGTCAGACTCTCCCTCAGCCCAGCCTAGTCCTGGGAGGCGTCCAGGAAATAATCAATAACATTTACTAGTAAAAAAATATGAACAACCATAATCACAATAAACAGCTACAATTTATTGAGCACCTACAATGTGCCAGGTCTTGGCTAAGTGCTTTACACACATCCTTCTAATTAACACTTTCTTAAATGTGTCTGTGTGGTAGGTCCTATTATATCCTCATTTTACAGACACAGCATAGAGAGATTATATGATTTATAGCTATTTCCTACTAATAGTTATCATTCTTGTTAATAGTGAGACTGGTTAATGTTTATTAAGCATACTACAGGCTAAGCATATGGACTTAAAGCAGTAGCTTTACCTGGATCATCTTGTAATTCTTTTAGGTCAATACAATTACTATTCCCATGATGAGGAGGAAGCTGCAGGTTGGAGAACTAAGGTTACTTTCCCAGGATCACACAGTCTTCTAAATAAGAAATTAAGGTTTATCTGATTCCAAAACCCTTGGCTTTGCATTCATAACCCAGGTTTCATAGTATCTGATCAATTTTCTAGAGAAAAGATGAAGAGCCTGTATCAGTGTTTCGAAGTGGTCCACAACCCAAAAGGGGTTGAAGTCCCCTGTGCTCTGCCAACATGCATAGGGCTGCTCCCATGGGTTCCTGTAGCCAAGTGGCCACATACCAAGAATCTTGGAGGAATATTCCCCACAAGGGAATTGCCAAGCTCTATCCCACCTGTCTCTGGGGCACTTAACACCCAGGGGCAGCTACAGAGTTTTATTCACCCAACTTAGATATCCGTGTTGTGAAGACACTTGTCCCTCCACATTCTTGATTATAATAAGAGGCACTTTATTTTCTGAACCCCTGCAAGTCCTAACCTAGACTCTTGGCCCCTAAGACTGCCAATGCCAGGGAGACGTATAATTTAATCAATAGTAAGCTATGCCCTGGCTAATGGGTCCGAAAACTCGATAAGCCAGGCTTCTGCATCGGAGCATTCATACCTTCTCCATCCCAATGACTCAAGGGATCGGCAAATTCCGTTTCCTTCTGAGTGATCATTGGCGAGTGTGTCACAGGAGCCAGCACCTGGCCAACACCACCCTCCTGGTAATAGCTCATGATTGCCTGAAAGTGCAGCTGACGGAGGGAGCGAAGCTGTACCAGATAACTGACTGTTCATAATTGTCGACCAAATTGCATCCACGGTATTGAGCTTAAGAAACGGACCAGAAGAAGCATCTCTTATTGATCCCTTCAGGTTACAAACAAGATGCGACTGCTCCTCAGAACCAGAGACTGGGTCTGCATTGATTTTTATTCTTTTTTTTTCCTTTGAATAACCTAAGGTGGAATTTAAGGGCTGATTTTTAACCTGAAATTTCTCAAGGCTTTGCTTTTCTGGAGGTGGTCGGGGAGGGGCTGTCAGAGAAGTCAAACGTTCTGAGATGTGCCCACACAAGGTGAGAAGTGACTTCCTCACTGGATGGTGGCAAAGGCTGTCCACTCCCTCTGACTTTCACAGTGACCCCCACACAACCTCCTGCATCTCCAGTTCCAGGACCTCTCTGCCATGTTGAAAATCCTCCCCAAACCCCAAACTCAAGGGACTCATGGGCCAATAAGTGGCCTGTCACACAGCTGGTGCTCAACTAATATCTTGTCATTGAATGTCCAATCAAAACCGAAAAGCTGTCGACCCTCCCAGCGTTTCCACATTTCCAGATGTTTTGTGATACAGAGACTACGGCTTTGTCACATCGGGAAAAATGGTAACAGAGCTACCTAACAATCACTCACATTTGAAGACTACGATTTTAGTTTATTCTCTTAAGAGTCCTATAAAGTAGGAGCTATCATCTCCCCATTTTACAGTTGAGGAAACTGAGGCCCGGAGAGGTGAAGTCATGTGTCCAAGTCTGGAAAACACATTACTGGGACCAAAATTGGCAGGTATCTGACATCTGACCATTTTCCAGGCAGAAAGGCAGAGGAGCTCTCCGAAACAGGAAGGGTTGAGAGCAAAGTTGAGTAGTCTGCTGTGTGCTCAGCATGTGCTGGCCACTGTCCTCTACTAGCCCACGCACTTCTCACGGTCACCTTCTGAAGCAACTGTTATTACTTCTGTGTTATCGATGGGGAAATGGTAGCTCAGAAAGGAGATGTGGCTCAGTCGTGATCACACAGTCACTAAGTGGAAGAGCTGTGATTTGAACCCAGGCCAGTAAGTCCCCAAAGACCTGTGCTTTCCTCATTTGCCAGCGGCAGCAGCAGAAACTTCCAGAATCTAAAACCAAACCAAACCAAAAAAAAAACACTGCAATGACTTCAAAAATCCATCTAATATGGAAGACTTACCATTTACAACCCACGGTCTGTCCCTTTTCTCACTGGACAGGGATTGTTACTCCCGTTTTACAAGCAAGAAAACTGACTCACGCCAGAAAGTCAAAATTACTTTTCTGAGCTCTTTGCTAAGGCATTCCTCAGGACCATCCGATTCCGGGACACTTTTTCTACCAATAGAGAGCTGGATGGGAGATGAGAACAGGCAGACATTAGCGATTGCCTGGGCTTCAGAACAGGGAGCAAAATGCCCTCTCGACAGATCTCCACTCGACATATCTCCACTCGACATCAGCTGGAGGATGTCTTCCGAGACCTGGGGAAATGGCCTGGAGTTTATTTCAGAAGTCTGGGCTCGGCCTTGGGCTAATGACCACACAGCTTGGCAGGGCAACAGTTGAGGATCGGGCAGAGCCCTCTCAGCAGCCCTTGCTTAATGAAATGGCCAGCTGGGAGGTGAGCGGCCAGCCTGCCCTCTAGATCCAGCTTTGCAGCTACTGAGGCCCTCTGTCCTCCCCCTGCTGGCTCGGCCCAGATAGCAGCTGTCTCTTTAATAAACATCTCAGCCATTATGCTCTAAAGAACAGAAACTGTGAGGAAAAGCCTGGAGCTTTTCAGCTTTTCCAGCAGTGCTAGGGGGATCTCCCAGGCTGCCTGCAGCACTGAACTGTCCCCACAGGTGACAAAGTGCTCCAGAGACATTCCTCCTGCCAGGTGGTCCTGCCAACAAAGAAAGTACTCCCTTAGGTCTGACCAAAATCTCTCCTGCTTTTCCTTAGTTTCTTTTTTAAAATATAACATTTATTGGGCTTCCTTGGTGGCGCAGGGGTTGAGAGTCTGCCTGCCGATGCAGGGGACACGGGTTCGTGCCCCGGTCCGGGAAGATCCCACATGCCGCGGAGCGGCTGGGCCCGTGAGCCATGGCCGCTGAGCCTGCGCGTCCGGAGCCTGTGCTCCGGTGAGAGGCAACAGTGAGAGGCCCGTGTACCGCAAAAAAAAAGAAAGAAATACAAATCAATACAAGAAAAAAATATATATATATATATATATATATATATATAATATTTATTAATTAATAGTTCTTATTTGGCTTTCTCCCACCTGTTTTATTTGAAAACCACGTTCTTGATCTGCACAGATATGGACAAATGGGGATGCTTATTGTGCCTTATTTTTGATGGTCAAAACCTGGAAACAATCTAATTGTACCAATTACAGAAGATTAGTTAAGAAAAATACAGAACATCTAAAGGATCCGTTCTTAAACTTTAGCCTGCATCAGAATCACTGGAAAGCTTGTTAAAACACAGATTCTGGGGTTTCATCCACAGAATCTCTTATGTAGTAGGCCTGGGTTAGGGCCTGAGAATTTGCATTCCCAACAAGTTCCCAGATTATTATCTACATAACATTATCTATATAACAAATTTTTGAGAACCACTGCTAGGCTAAACTGCAGCATACTATGTAGACATTAAAAATAATGTTGGAGAAGAATAGATATTGATTTGAGAAAATATACATGGTATGTTGCAAAGTGCAAAAGGTAAACTGCAAAACAATCTGGGTAATGCAGTCAGTGTATGTGTAAATCTAACTATAAATGCATGTCTATGTATAGAAAGGCAGATTACAAGGATGTGACCCAAGCCGGAAGCTAACTGAGTGGTGCTCTGGGTGCACTCAAGGTCAGACGGGCTTGGATTCCAGCTCTGCTTCTTCTCACCTCTCAAAGTTTATGAATGACTTTGAACAAACTGTGTAGCTGCTCTAGGCGTCACTTTCCTCATCTGTGAAATGCGAATAATAGTACTACTTTAGAGGGTTGTTGTGAGGACAAAATAAGATCGAGTATGTAAAGGTCGAGGGCAATGGCTGTTATATATTATTATAAGAGCTCAAATTTATATTAATACTCTTAATACTATACATTAATACTCCTAACAGTGAGTGTGGATTGTGGGTTTAGGTCAATTTTTTAATTTGTCTTTTTCTGTGTTTTACAAGTTTTCAGGTTAGGTGTATGTTACTTTTATAATTAAGAGAGGGCTTCCCTGGTGGCGCGGTGGTTGGGGGTCCGCCTGCCGATGCAGGGGACGTGGGTTCGTGCCCCGGTCTGGGAGGGTCCCACGTGCCGCGGAGCGGCTGGGCCCGTGAGCCATGGCCGCTGGGACTGCGCGTCCGGAGCCTGTGCTCCGCAGCGGGAGAGGCCACAGCAGTGAGAGGCCCG
>NW_006780610.1:4374896-4396557 GCF_000442215.2 Lipotes vexillifer | reverse complement strand
CAAAAAAAAAAAAAAAAGTTTATAATTAAGAGAAAAAACAGTAAATATTACATGTATATTAATTACCTCTCAAATCCCCAAGTCTTTTGTTCAGATTTTTTCAGGCATAGGCAGCATTTTAAAAACAACCCCAAACCTTTGAAATTGAAAAACACAATTTTTAAAGGCAGATTAAAAGTTTGGGATCTTTGAGAAGCCTAAATACTCTAAACCCCGTTTAGACCCTGAGGTCCACGGTCCTTTGATGCTAATCTCTGAGGCTCCCTGGAAGGCTCTGCCCATTGACCGCATTCCTCAGAGGAGGCCTCAGAATCTGGTGCCGAGTCACTGCATGAGGAATAAGGGTCTTCATTCTTTAACTCAAGCTCCAAAGCTGAGGTCGTTAGAGGGAGATACCAGGACACCTCCTCTGTCCTCCTCCCTCATAGGAAACACCAGCCAACAGTCCAACCACTAGTGCCCACCTTCCTGCTTGGCAGGTGGGAGGAGAGATGGGAATTGAGGTCCTGGGACTGTGGTGGCAGAGCCTGGGGGACCCCGGCCATGCCCTCCCCAGGATGCTGCCCCTGACTCCTGCTTTGCCTCTTACCAACCCTGGTCCTCCATGGACCCAAACCATCCTGTCCCTAAGTCTCAGCTCTGCTGTGGGGCTCCCTGTCTGGGTGCCCTGTCCCAGCTTCACACTATTAATAACAGACTAATAATAGCTTTCTAATATGTTTTCACTCACCACATGCCGATGCTCTGCTAAGGGCATCCAGGCACTGTTTCATTCAATCTTCACAATACCCCACAAAGTTAAAATTATCTTGGAGGTGTGAAGCCATGTGACCCACTCACAGGTCAGTACCATTTTCTCCATCACTGCCTCAACCATACATCATCTTGAGCCTGCTGTCCTTGGCAATGAACAAGTCTCCTGCTCTTTCTAGTCTCTGGCTTTGGTCTCTCAACTCTGCTTCCCACCCAGACTCTGAAATCTCCATGAGGCCCCATGTGGTCTGTCCCCGGCCTTCCTTTCCAGATTCATCTCCTACCAGGTTTTCATTAGCTGTCTCTGCTTTAACCACACTGCTTTCTATTTCTCAAACTCACTCTGCTCCCTCTGCCACAGGGTCTTTGCACATGCTGGTTCCTCTGCTTGGCATGCTCAGTTTCCCTTTTGTGCAGTTAACCCCAAGTCACCCTTCAGGTCTCCGTTCACACGTCCTCAAGGAGGGCTTTCCTGGCCTCCCAGCTTAGCTCAACCATCTCTGGTGGGGATATCACAGCACCGTATCCCTAGCCTCATAGCACGTGCAGTTTTCATTATAAATACATTTACACGTTCTTTGTTTCATGTTTTCCCAACTGACCTGTAAGCGCATGAGGGCAGACACCAGATCTGTTGCACTCATTGCCTGTTACCCACACCTAGTGCAGCGCCCAGAACACAGAAGGTCTTCAGTTACATTTTCATAAATGAGTGAATGAATGAATGAGTGAATCGCCTCCGTTGAACTACCTCTAGGGCTGGCCCCACTCGATGACCCAAGGCATCCTCCTTGCTCTGTGTTCTCTCTGTCCCACCATCTCCAGGCTCTGTCTTTGTGTGGTCTCTTTGGGCTCTGCCTCTCTCTGCAGCTCTCTGTCTTGCTCTACTGAGGGTCCACCTTGTTAAATGGCCTCAGGGCAAGGTGACATAGCCAGTCTGGGCTGTGAGCAGGCAGGAGAAGACGACACTTTTTCAAACACCGCCTGACCCTGCTGAGTTCAAATACCTCCACAAAAGAGAAACAATAACTGCTCAGAGTCCCCAAATCCCTCCAGGGCCCACGAAGACCCTCAGTGCCAATTCTCCTTAGGAGCTCGAGGTCTGATGGAGCTGTAGAATTTCAGGTGTGTGATCTCAGACACCGCCCCCAGGGAGCTCTGAGCTAGGGAGACAGGTAATGGCTCTGAGATAATTATGGGGCATAAGGAAATCTCATGGCTCCCAGACTTGCCACGGATGGTCTTTTGACACTCTCCCAAATGATTTCATTGACCATGTGGCAAACGTCTTTATGTTTGAAGAAACTGCAGGGCGTTGTGGGAAATGGAACAGTTGCTTGGCAGTGCATCAGGAAATTTTGCTCCTTTAGTTTCATGTTGTGTGTGTGTGTTTTCTGATGAAAATTGCATGTGGTTTCTAGGCAAAAACAGATCCACATGGGCTGGAGTGAGAACTTGTCAGTTGAGTCTTTGAAGAGAAATTTGACACTTATTTTTGATTGGGAAATCCCAGAGACCCTAGGGAACAGCTCTGGACCGTGCTTTAGGAATTATGTCATTACCTGGGGGCAACACCCCATTGCTGTCCTTCTGTCGCAGCCTCATAGAAATACAGGGCAAACCACAGACGTGAGCCCCAGAGTAGTTGTAGATTTTCTAGTGGCTACATTTTTAAAAGTAAAAAGAAACAGGTAAAATTGATTTTACCTCTATATTTTATTTAGTCAAATATATCAAAATATTATCATTTTAACATATAATCAATATACAAATTATTAATGAGATATTCTATATCCTGGTTTTTATACGAAGTCTTTGCAATCTGCTCTGTGTGTTACACTTACAGCACGTGTCAACCTGGAACTGGTCACATTTCAAGTGCTCGGTAGCCACACGTGGCTGGTGGCTGCCTTATCGCACAATGTAGTCTCAGGCTTCAAGGGTCATGGAGCTTTGTTAATAATGAACTCTGCCTCTGGGATTGGACAGAGGTCCCTCGCTGGCACCTCAGCCTCAGACTTTTATTGGCCCCTCTAACTCCAACTGACTGCCAAATGCCATGGTGCTCAGGACTCAGCCCTGTGCCTCTTCCTCACTCCCCAGGGGATCGCATCCTGTTCCTTTAAAATCACAACTATAGGGACTTCCCTGGTGGCGCAGTGGTTAAGAATCCGCCTGCCGATGCAGGGGACACGGGTTCGAGCCCTGCTCCGGGAAGATCCCACATGCTGCAGGGCAACTACACCCATGCGCCACAGCTACTGAGCCTACATGCCACAACTACTGAAGCCCGTGTGCCTAGAGCCTGTGCTCTGCAACAACAGAAGCCACCACAATGAGAAGCCCGCACACTGCAACGAAGAGTAGCCCTCACTCACCACAACTAGAGAAAGCCTGTGCACAGCAATGAAGACCCAACACAGCCAAAAATAAATAAAAAATAAAAATAAGAAAAAAATAGCATAACTATATGTTGGCCATGCCCACATCTATGCTTCCAGCCCTGAATTCTGGCCTAGGACAGCCCACTGCCCGCTTAACAGCTCCCCTGGACGACCCACAAGCCTCCCAAGGCAAGCGTGTCTAATGCAGAACACCTGCTTTCCCCAGGTCAGAGTGTGGTACCACCCTACCCAAGTTCACATAAAGGTCATCCTTGAGTCATCTCTTTATCTCATCCCCACCTCCAAACCTCCAGTGAACATGTGGCTTCTCCTTGTAAAGTATATCTCAGGTCAGTTTCCCTCGCTTATTTCCACCCGACCACCCCGGGACCTAGCCACCATTCTCTCCTACACTCTGCATAGTTGCCAGCTGAAACTCTTGCAATCCTTCCCCATACAAAAGAATAATAATTCTAAAACCTAAACCCAAACACATCTCTCCTCTGCTGTACAATCCTCCATGAGCTCAGAATAAATTCCAAAGTCCTCACACGGTGCAGATGACAAAGCCACATGTTACCTCACCTTCTCACTCTGCCTCATCTTCCACTATGCCTCTCACTTCCCTCCAGCCACACTGGGCCCTTTTCCATTCCTGGAACACTCCACGTTTGTCCCAGACTCTGGCCTTTGCAGGTGCTGTTTCCTCTGCTTGCCAGGCTCTTCCTGTCTCCTTCCACAGCTGGCTCCTTCTCATCTCTGACGGCTCGAGGCAAATGTTACTACCTTCAGGGTCCTCTCTAACTATCCTTTCAAAGCTAGTCCCTCACCCCTTCCCCCATCATGATCACATCACCCTATTTTATATCCTTCAAACAATCTAAGACTACCTGAAATTTTCTTGCTCATTTACTGGTTGACTGTATTTCTCTATTTCCACTCACTGGAATGTAAGCTCCACGAGGGCAGGGCCTTCTCTACGTTTTCAATGTCTGCCACTAACTGTTGAATGAATGAGCGGTTCTGCTTTTGAATTTCATCTGCACTGCTTAATTATTGTGTAACCATGAGCAAGTAACTTAACCACTCAGAGCCTCAGTTCCTTCCTCTAGAAAATGGAGATAATGATAGTAATAATAGCTGTATTAGTCAGCTTTGCTGCAATAACAACAACCCCCAAATCTCGTGGCTTATGCTAACAAACATTTATTTCTTGCTCTCATTACATGAAGGCTGCAGCTCACCTGCACTTAGCCAGACTTGCCTGGGCTTCACGTATCTTTTTGTCCCAAGTCCAGGGCTGAAGAAACAACCATTATCTAGACTCTGCTGTTTTCATGGTGGAAGCAGGATGAAGAGAGTGAGCAGAAGATGCTCTTCAAAGCTCTCCTGGGAACTCGAACATGGTCCCACCTGCCTGTATTCCATTTGTCAAAGCAAGTCTCATGGCCGAGCCCAAAGTCAGTGGGGGGAAGTTGTGTAATCCTCTTGCAAAGAAAGAGTGAAGAGTTGAGGGCCATGATCCAGTCTATGATAACAGCTAACATTTACACATTGCTCACTGTATGCCAGGCTCTATTCCAAGCATTGAGGTAGATACTTTTTTTGTTATTACACAGATGAGGAAACAGAGCCCCACAGGTTAAATAGCACGGCCAAAGTCACAAGCCAGTATCTCATCAGCATCGTCCTGGTTCTATATCATTACCTGTTCTCTGGTTCATAGCGATTGTTGACCTTGGTGATTAATATGCTCAGCCTCAGTGAACATTCTCTTTGGTCTTCTCTGCTAGTATTCAGTAGTGATTCTTTCTAGGAAGTTCCCTTCTTCATTCCAAGAAAGATTTTTTCTGAATACTCCCACCCTGGCCTGGTCCATGTGATGTCAAACATTCACCAGGAGCTAGGATGGTAAAGGCAGAGGAGCTGGCAGTGTCCTCTGGGTATATCCCTGTACCTGAAGATGTCCTTCCTCACGGAGAGGTGATGTTCCCTTGGAGCCCAAAGGTGGCCTTTACCCACCGTGCTGCTAGGTGACCTTCAGCCACTCCTCGTCTGGCCTCAAAGGTTATATTTCCCATTGACCTGAAAACCTCACCCTCCTAACAGGGAGACGAGACTCATACCTAGCAAGTGCCTCATGTTCAAACCCCCAATTCTCCAAACAATCCAAAAGATAGGTACCCATTCACTCCGCTTTACAGATGAGGAAACTGAGGCTTAGAGAAGTGAAGCAACTTACTCAAGGTCATAAGCCAAGAAATGACAAAGCCAGGAATCAAACCCAGATAGAAGGCTCAGGTTCCAAAGCTGGCACTCTTCCTGAAGATGGTGGAGCTTTTGTCACTGACAAGGAATAAACACAATCTCCCTTTCCCGGTGAGATCGTCCATGGAGACTCAATGTGCACAGGTTCATGTTTATCGGTCTCCCCTTCAGTGTCAGTGCACACGCCTTACCCTTGGGCACACACGCAGAGATGAGATTGTTTATTCACTTGGTCTCTTATACATTCAGTCACTCATTCACTCACCCATTCACTTATTCACATGTTTACTATCTCACCCACTTGTCACTGATTGATTTATCCATGTATCCATTCATTCTGCAAATCCTACCCAGATAGGCTTCACCATCTGGATTGTGGTATAGAAATTCAAGTTTCCAGAGAGGGAGACCTGGATCAGGTCCAAATAGAGGTGTTCCAGGTGTGCATTAGCATCCAAAGGGAGTGGGGGGAGGCCTCCACCGTGGTGGAGGTGGAAGAGAGTGGTCCAGCCCCAAGCCATGGTGTATGAGGAAGGAGGTGTGGTGGGAGGCAGGGCAGGGAATGCTCACTCCTGGATCTAGAGAATTTGGAGGCCTGAAGCCCTGAGTACCCTCGGACCTTGGCACAGAGAATGAGATGGGTGTTCTCTTCAGGGGGGTACTGAGGAAGCCAGAGGAGCTGGATACCCCACAGCCGCTTCAGCCGTCAGCCATAGGGTGATGGAGAACTATCGTCTCCCCTGGCCCTGGCTGGCAGCATAGGGGCCCCTCGTCACTGTCTGGTTGGCTTCTCTTAACCAGAGTTTAATATAAGCAGCTAGAGTGGGACTAGGATAGGGCAGGGGCTGAAAAGACCATGTCTGCCTCAACCTCAAAGATCCAGATAAAAAGTCATAAAAAAAACAATGTTAACACATCAACCAGATGCATGTCTGCACCAAGCTCACCATCTATAGGTCTGGAGACATTTGTGTGGCACACCAAAACTTTCCCTTACTGCCCAGATGTTGGGTGTCGCAGAGACCCAGACAGAGACAGAGAGCGGGGGGTGGGCGGCAGAAGAGGAACAGAAGCACGAGGGGAGAGAGGAAGGAGATGTTTGCCAAATGATTACAAAATTAAAGGGATTTTTATGCAGAGAAAATATTTAGCTTGGCATTGTCTTCTCAAGCAAACGTTGGCTTCCAAGAGAAAACACTGGTGCTGGCAGCAACCCTTTGCTAAATGGAAACAATTGTCTCCTTCCCAGCAGCCACAGAAAATGCCTTTGTTTGGGCTCATGGTGCCTGGGCCAAAAACAGCATCTTCAGAAGTTGCCCCCAATTCTGAGAGGCTGCGGGAAGGAGGGGATTCGCCAGAAGTCCACTGTCCCCGTAACACCTGCTAGTCTCACAGGTGATGCTGTGCAGAATGGCTGCCTCCCTCTCCAGGGTCCAGGGGGTGGGGGCTGAGAGGAGGCAGGTGAGAAGCAGGGAGGGAGGGAAGGGGGAGAGGGTGAGGAGAGAGGCAGACAGTCGCAGCTGCATGGAAAGTGCTTGAACACAGAGAGGATGTTGGAACAGCTCGGTGGAATCCTACAACAATGGCATCTTCAGGGTGGTGGTGACCTCCCCGCTACTTGTCCCCAAACCTGGCTCCACCTGCAGGAGACTCTTGCTAGAGACAAGAGAGAACAGTCACAGCTGCGGTGCTTTTCTTGCTGAATTCTCACCTGCAAACAAGGTACTGGCAGAATCCTCATTTTTATAGGGCAAAACTGAGGCTTGGAGAGGGTGAAATCACAGACCTTAGGGAACAGGTTTGGAAATCTGGAAACAGGAGGCCAAGAGCTTACCCATTAGGCAAAGAAGACCCATGGGCTCAGAGTCTCCCGGGTGGAGCCTGAGAATCTGCCATTGCTGAAGGTAACCAGTCCCTGACCGAGCACTGGGGACACTGCCGTCCTCCAACCATGCTTTGTGGAGCCTGGGGTTCGCTGCTGACTTCCATCAGCTCCCACCAGAGCTCCAGTCCTCTGCGGTAGACCCCACAAGGGGGATGGGTCACTGTCTCTACAAGACCCCTCTGAAAATGTGCCCACAGTTATGGGACACATTTCTGCAGCTCCTGCTCTTTGGTGGTATGTAGGCATCTGTGTCAGACCAGCAATCTGACACTCTTGTTCTTTGTGTATTCTTTCATTCATTCTTCATTTATTCTTTCATTCAACATTGCCTGCGGGACAGGCTCTGTAGTGGGCACTGAGAAGCTGAAATGCCGAGGAAATGATCCCTGCTTTCTTTAAGCCGGTAGGTCCCGTGGGACATGATCGATAAAGAAATGTTAAGTATTCTGGACCAGGGCTCTCCCCTCCCTCCCCAATTACCCACTACCTGCCCACTGACCATCTGCTTGGACATCCCACAGTCATCTCGCCTTAAACATCCAAAATGAACTCCTGCACTTCCCCAGACCTATGCCACGCACAGGTTTGCCATCTAAGTGTATGACAACACCATCCTTCCAGGGGCTCAGGACAAAAACCCTAGCGTCACCATTGGTACTTTGCTCACACCCCAATCTGTCAGCAGCCCTGTCAGCTCTCCCTTCAAAGTGCACTCAGAATCTGACTACTGCTCACCACCTCCACTGCTACCAGCTTCATCCAGGTCACCACTGATTACTGCCCAGGTGTCAACTTTTAGTTTCCCTACCTGTCTGCCTTATCTCAGCCCTTATATCACCTCCTCCTCCTGTCCCCAGCTCCCCTCCGCCCAGGCACTCCCACCACAGGGCCTTTGCACTGTCTGTTCCCTCTGCCTGGAAGGTTCTTCCCCATGTCCTCATGGCTCACTCTCTTATCTCCAGATCTTTACTCGGATGTCATCTTCTCAACGAGGTCTTCCCTGGACTCTATCTAAAACCACAGCCTGCCCCTTATCCTTACCCCTGATCTCCTCTCTCATCCAACAACACTTAGCACCACCTGTATAACACACTACCTCTTTTCCACATTCATCATGTAGTTGTTAATCTCCCTGCCTGCCCTCCTTCCACCAAGAAGACAAGTACCACAAAGGCAAGGATGTTTGCTCCCTTTGTTCACTGCTGTGTTCTCAGCGAATAGGACAGTGCCTGGCACACAGTAGGCCCTTAGTAAATATATTTGAATGGATGAATGAAAGGAAGAGAAGCCATTGACGTGGCTAGAGTAGGGACCAGGTGGAGTCGGGGAAATTCTATGATGTCTGAGCCTGCAGAAATCAGAATTGCAGAAATCAGTTCCCCCCGGCCCACCCCATCATGGGTAGAAAAAGCATCATGGGACCAAAAGCAGACAAAGAAACAGCCATCTCTCCCTTCGCTCTTGCTGAATGTCCAGCATCTCTCCCCTGTGCTGCGGTCTTGACAGAGCTGGCCCTTCATCTCAGGGGTCCCCTCTTTCCATGGCCTGGCTTCCTCAGCACCCGCTCCGGGCAGAGCTCAGAGAGATGCCTGGAGGAAGTGATGGAGTGATGATGGGAAGGAAGTGACAGGAGGAAAGGAGCAGGGGGGGACCTGGGGACATCCTGACAACACTGGCACTTCCAAAGGGGTTCCACACTTTCTTGTCCCTCAAAGCACAGAATCAAATTCGTCAGACGCTTTTGTTCACGAACCATTGTTTAGTCATGACCCTCTTTTAGTGATTTTTTTTAAGTTTTGGTTTAATAATCATAACACAACTAACAACCATGAACCCACTACTCAAACCCCCAGATTAGAATTTACATCTACATATGTGCTTTTCCCTAATCCTGTGGTTCTCTCCCCTGCCCCTCCTTTAGATAATTACTACAATGAGTAATTTTTCCTTCCTTCCTTCCTTGCTTCCTTCCTTCTAACACATGATATACCCTAAACAATTATCCCTTAGTTTGTCTTCTTTTTGATCATTATAAACAAGGTATCAAATTTTATGCCGTCTTCGGAGACTTGCTATTTCACTGCACGTTCTGTGACCAGGATTTATCCAGGTTACTGCGTGTGGCTGCAGTTCATTCGTTCTTCATTGCTCTGTATCATTCTACAGCGTGAGTTTCACCAGTTTATTTAGCCATTCTTCCAGCATTGGACATTTGGGTTGTTTCCAGATCTCAGTGCCTTTATGTTTACTTTTATGAGCACTGTTGCTCCGAGCCTCCGTGTATGGGTCTCCGCGGGCACAGGTGCAAGGGTTTCTGCGCATTCATACCTGGGAATGGAATTGCTGGGGCAAAGGGTATTTGAATTTGCTCAGTTTTACAAGACAGTGTCAAATTGTTTTCCAGGGGAGTCGTGCCAATGTGTACTTCTAGCAATGTCGGAAGTCGTAAGCTCTTCCACGCGTGGTATTGTTAGGCTGCTTGGTTTTTACCGATTGAATGGGTATAACTGGTATCACTTGGTGGTCTTTCCCCAGGTTTTTCACAGTTCCTCCCACCTTCACGGTTCTGCCACCAATCTGGGGTGGGGGCGTCTGAGTTCGTTTTTCTAATACCTAAACAAGAACTGCTAAACTCAGCCCTCAATCCTTGATCACAGATGGGCCCAGGGCCCCCCAGCCCTACTGTGGGCTGCCTTGAAGAGCCCCTGCACTTCTGGCCCTTCAAGGCCTTTCTTCCTCTCTCCTCCCCTCCTCTCCTGGAACCATATGCAGAAACCACCCCGCCCCCCCCGTCAACCTGCACACCCTCCTCAATCCACATAAACATTTTCAGGGAAATAGGCCAAAGCGCCTGTTTCAGAGAGAGAGAGAGAGAGAGAGAGAGTGCGTGCTGCTGCGTCATCTTCATGCCGTCTAAACAGCGTCACTGGGGAAAGATCCATTGGTTTGGGTTTTTGCCGCTTCTCTTTTCCCGGTCTGCCCAGCCTTCCTCGGTGCCTCCTTCTCACTCACTTGCCAGGTCCCTGACCCCGGCCTCACCAGGCCTGGCCGAGGCAGAGTGGAGGTCGGGACCCAGACCAGGGCCATGCTCAGCTGGGTCTAACGTGCCGGCCCTGCATCTCCACCAGCTTCTCAGGATGTTTCTGCCCCTGCCCAGGAGCTGACCTCCCTCCCATCCCTCTGTCTGTGCACTGTGCCCGCCCCAAGCACTCTGGGGCAGCACAGCTGGAAGCACAGGCCTGGTGTCCTCACACCCCTGGCCCCCACACCCCCTGTCTGGTGCTCTCTCTGGACACCGCCAGGGGCCTCCGGCAGCAGCCCTGCCTTTGGCCTCACCCTGTGCTCTTTCTCTCCGCCAGTCCTCTCCTCTCATCACCTCCGGCACACATGTGGCCTCGCTCAGCTGGTCAGAGTGCAGAGGCCTCCATCACTGTCTGCAGGGGTAGCTGGCGCCAGCCATGGGCACAGGCACTCCTGCTGGCTTGGCACAGAAGGCCCATTAGTCAGGCTGCCACAGACGTCTCCAAGTTCATTTCCTACTTCCACCTTTGGCTCCTCTCCCTGTCCCCACCTCCCTGTTGAGTCAAGGATTCTTCCTCTGAGCTCTCTTGATCAAGAGGAAAGGAGAACACTTGAACCTGGGACTCCGAGTTCACTATTCAGGTTCAGGTCTCTGCTCTTCGTGTAAACATTCCAACCTAACTGCTCTCCTGAACTCTCCCATGATTGCTGAGAACTGGCATGTAGCAGGTGCCCAGTAAATATTTGTTGAATAAATGAATCAGCTGTTTTCCTCCCCTTTCCTGGGAACGTGGCCCCTAAGGAGTTTCTCCTAAACTGCTGCATGTGTGCTGCCCACTGCTTGAGACTTCCTC
Organism: Lipotes vexillifer; assembly: GCF_000442215.2. Taxonomy (NCBI): domain Eukaryota; kingdom Metazoa; phylum Chordata; class Mammalia; order Artiodactyla; family Lipotidae; genus Lipotes; species Lipotes vexillifer. The sequence continues at coordinate 4,385,392 of NW_006780610.1, read as the reverse complement.
TCTGATCAACCAGCATCAGATACTCCAGCTCCATCACTCCCGTTTCCTGCCTCTCCCTTTTCTGAGGGTTCGCTCCCCAGCTCAGCCTGAGCTGCTGGGTCAGGGACAGCAGAGTGCTCAGTGCTTCTTTTCTTTTCTTTTTTAATTAATTAATTTATTTTTGGCTGCATTGGGTCTTTGTTGCTGCACGCAGGCTTTCTCTAGCTGCTGTGAGCAGGGGCTACTCTTCGTTGCAGTGCGTAGGCTTCTCATTGCAGTAGCTTCTCTTGTTGCAGAGCACGGGCTCTAGGCGCGTGGGCTTCGGTAGTCATGGTTCGTGGGCTCTAGAGCGCAGGCTCAGTAGTTGTGGCACACGGGCTTAGTTGCTCCGCGGCATGTGGGATCTTCCCGAACCAGGGCTCGAACCCCTGTCCCCTGCCTTGGCAGGCGGATTCTTAACCACTGCGCCACCGGGGAAGTCCCTGTCCTCAGTGCTTGTGTGCGTGGCTTTGCTGTCGGGAGCCAGGTGGTGTGAGTGAGGATCAGCATGTGTAACCTGAGAGACGCATTTGCATCCCCTTCCCTGACAGGCCTTCCTCCTCTCCGTCACTCTGCCTCTGAGCCGAGCGTAATTACTCAATCTAATTTGATAGACATGCCGAATGGCTGAGGCTAGTGAACTCTGCTCAGGGGCAGGGTGATGGGCATGTTTGGAGCCTCCTGCACACTGCGTGGGCCCCAGGGGAGGGAGGCAGCAGGAGAGGGGCTGTAACAGAGGCCCCTGCATGGGTTAGAGTTGCCTCAACAGAGTCTCAGCTCACGATGGCCAGGGGACAGAAATGAACCCCGCCCTGTTGGGCTGTCCCTCCTCTGGATCTGCAGGGCCCCTGATGGGCCCCATTAGCTGCCGGCTCAGCTTTTGGTCAACCTTCCCTCTGGGTTTGGGGCCCTGAAGTGCTGCTCCAAGCCCTCCTCTGCTCTGAGAATTCATCCAAGCCCTCCTGCCTCCCCCAGGCACAGGGTTTCTCCAGACTGCAATTCCTATTATCGCCCTATGGATGTGGAGGTTGGGGCTGCTCCTAGATTCCTGGAAATTCGTGGAGATAGGGTCTCAGGACCACCTCCCCCCAACTTCCTCCTGGACTCTGGTTCCGCCAGGCATCCCTCTGGGAACCGCAGGCTTCTCCCTCCTGGCCTCAAGCACAGCCCCTTTCACTGGTTTCCTCCAAGCACCGCCAACAGGCCAGCATCGCCAACACGCATCCGACTTTCCTGGGGTTTGGGAGGTGGGCATGGAGAGGCTGATGTGTTGGTTAGCACAGTGCAGATTGGAAGTCTGCTGGGCCACGTGTCCCCAGAGAACCAGGCCCCCAGACCCTCCCTTGTTCACTGTACAATGGAGAGTGATGTCCAGACACTCCCCGACTGGAAAAAGAAAGGCTCCAGGCCCCAGGGAGCTTTGGCGGGCCTCGGTGGCCAGCGGGACACTGGTGTAATCTCCAAAGAAAGGCAGAAGAAAATGGACTATGGAGCCCAACACCCCTGGAGCTCGAGACCATCTGCATACAGGGCAGCAGACGCCCCTGCCAAAAAGACTTCACATCAAGGATCTAAGACCCCAATCTCCCTTCGCTTGTCCTCACCCTCCAGAATCCTTTCAAAGCTGTGCAAAAACGGAGGAGGCCACGGATTATGCCCCCAAATGTTCAGAAATTGAATGAGGGATTAACTACTTAACGGCAATTGACTTTAATGATCCCGGGGTCGGGAATCACTGATCTTTCTGGCGCTCTGGAGCACATGCTGTTTCCTTGCACGTATCCTGTGTGTGTGCGTGTTCGCGCATGTCACGCACAAAGAGCAGGCGTGCACATCTCGGGTCTGTGTGCATGCAAGCAAACGTGTGTGTGTGTGCATGCCCATCCCTGTGCAGTGCCCCTCGCTACATTCCCTGATCGTTTGTGCTTGTCTTTACCAAGGCCATCCTGATGCATGTGGCTCCGTGTTCCGCTGCATACTGTCTGTGTGTTTACACAGGTGCGTGTGTGCGTGTACTTGTCCACACAGGTACGTGGGCCTCAGAGTACGGTACATGCCCTGCCAACGTGTTTTTGGTGCACATGCTCGTCTGTGTGTAGGCTTCTCTGCATGTCCATAACGTGCGGTCTACGTTCACATGAACATTGATGCCATCTTTGGATTCCTTAAATGTCCCAAGCTCTTTCCATCCTCAAGCCCTCTGCATGTGTGCTCCCGTGCCTGAAACGCTTTCCCTGCTATTTATCTCCTCATCCAACTCAAAGAACATGTTCTCTGCTATTTTTTCTCACAATGTCCAATTATTCTCCTTCCATGAGCTGATTTCCATTTGTAATTGTATATTTATTTGTGTGTTAACGGTGTCTATTCTTTGTCTCCATGAAGGTAGGGAATGTCTCTTTGTAACCCTCATATCCTCTGTGCCTTGCATAGTGGTCCATTTATAGTAGGTTTTCAACAAGAATTAAATGACTGGATGAGTCTGTGTGTGTGTGTGTGTGTGTTTGCTGCATACCTCTGAGTAGGGGAGCATGCCTTTTTGGATGCCCATGCTTATCTGTGTGCACAAGTCTGCATGCAAGTGTGTATACTAAGTACCTATACCCGTATGTATGTGTCTGACAGCGTGCATTAAAAATGGCAGGCATTGTGTTTCTTCTGCTTATCCCTGCCCCAGTTGGGATATCTCAGGTCCTGCATAGGCTTCAGGAAAGGAAAGCTGGGTACCCAGAATGGCCTGAGAATGGAACATTGTCCTGAAGGCAAGCAGAGGAACACCCCAAAGGACTGCGCTGGCCATGGAGACACTCCTCGGGATGACTGCAGGTCTGGGGAGTAACCAGCTGCAGACCTCAGGGAAAGGACCGGGCATGGAAGTGATGGGCTGATGCCACTCATAGTTCCTCACAAATGCTTGTTCAGCATCATTACCGAGCCATCCTCTGGGCTGAGCCCTGAGCTGGGTGCTGAGGTGCAGTCTGGGTGAGCTGCTGCCAGGACCCACAACAAGAACCTTCCGTCGTGGCGACAATGCTCGGTTTCCCAGGACTGGCTTAGCTGCCCTACCCACCCCCACTGGACTCTGAGTTCCACAGGGTGGAGAGCAGGTCTGTCTCATCCACTGCTGTACACTCACTACCTGGAGGTGCTTGATGAATATCAGTTAAATAACTGAATGAATAAAGAAATGCCCAGTCCCTCCCAGATATGTACAGAGAAAGAACAACTTCCATTTTTCTATAGCCTTAAAGCTCTCAGGAACCACAACATCCCTCTCCTGGGTGCTCCCTCCCCAGCGAGAGGCCCCTTTGAGTCTCTCTCGTCACTTATAAAAGTGGGGAGAGTATAAAAACAAAACAAAACTTAGGGGGAAATGTAGCTAATAGAACAACACACTGCAGCAATCGAATGCTATCAAAGTGAACACAGTCAGAAGGTGGCATAGGAACTAAGGTCTCTGCTGATAAGACCTATGTGGGGAAAACAGCTAACATGGTTTAAAGAAGCTGCTAATAGCCCAGCCCGAAGGCCAGCAGAATCCTTTTAGCTAAAATGGCTATAGAAGCCCCCGCCCAGCCAGGGTCCAGTCTAAGGAAGGTGGAACCACACTGGGACGCTGCCCAGGTCAATCTGCCGCTTGGAGCTGCGATTTCCTCCCCTGCAAAATGCAGATGAGAATCCACATGCTGATTATAAAGATGAAATAATAAGAGGCTGGCAGGCATTAGGGGCTCAGTCCATGCAGTTTCTTCTTTCCTTACAGACAGACTCACTGCAAAAGAATTTCTGATGGGTGTTCTTGGGGTTGGGATTTAGCAGACCCAAGTTCATAATATTAGCGACACTTATTGATTCATTATGTGCCAGGTGCTATGCTGGCACTTTATACATGACCTCATGTAACTTACAGAACAAATCCATTATGATTCCCATTTAATAGATGAGGAAACCCTGTCTTGGAGGGGTTAAGGAGCCTTAGCTCAAGGTCACGCAAGCTAGTGAATGAAAGAAGCCCGTTTGGGGGAATCAGTGGCAAAGCCTGAGTTTCTAACCTGTGTGCTTTACAATAAATTTACTTAGCAATGTCACTTTTCTCTGAGCCTCAAATTCCCATCCTGTAAAACAAAGAAGTTAGATGAGACTGAGGGTTTTCAGAAATTTTTACCACCTGAACCTTTTTATTCAAACAGAATCCCAATGTGTAAAGTAAGTAAAAAGGGAGCTGCTCTGATAGACACATGGCAGAGCCTTGCCCCCAACTGTTTGTTACCCCCTAAAGCAGACCCTGAGGTACCTCTGGGACCTCAGGGAACAGACACTAGAAAATGCTGGAACAGTCCTTTTTGTTTACTTTTGCTTTTGTGGCGATTATTTCATGACATATAACAATATCGAATCACTATGCTGCCCACCTGAAACTAACATAATATTGTATGTCATGTATAATTTAATATAAAAAAAGGAAAGAAAAATCCTGGACTAGATGATTTCCACGGGCCCTGCTAGCTCAGACATTCTGGGATTCTGGGATGTCTATGGCCCTGCTAGCTCAGACATTCTGGGATTCACTTAACGCCTGTCAGTTGATGGATGCTCTGGAAGGTGGGAAGATGAGGGAAGCTGGCTCTAGAAGCGGGAAGAGAGCAGGTGAAACCACCATCACCCTCCACCCCCATCTATAAAGTGGAAATCAACTCAAGCACTAAGATAACAAGAAAAATCTAGCCTGGAGAGCACTGAAAGGCCCCAGGGCAGATGGAAGCTCCAAGCTGAGGTGTGACCTGGGTGGGGTGGGGGGCAGGAAGCCCAGCTCCCCTGAGTAAGGGGCTCACCAGCCCCTCTCAGATGTGCCTGGGAGTCCCTCGCCTCATTGGAGAGCCTTTGTTTGAAGTCCTGATTTATGTAGCTTCTCGCTGCAAACTATGGCATTATGTTGCCAGCAAAGATTCAAAATTGTAAAATAATTGTGGTGGTGAAATTATTCACAGATCCATCCAGACCCAGCACTTCGGGAAGGCGGTCAGATTTACCCGGAGCACATGGTGAGCACATAATTCAGGCTAAACAGATAAGCTTTTTCTGCTCCTGACAGAAGCAGTTCCCCGGAGAATGCTGGGTAATGCCAGGCCAAATACACACCCGTCCCAGGGAAGGGAAGGCCCGGCACCACTGAGGGTGACACACAGTGACAAGGGGCAGGTCATGCTTGAAATGAAGTGTCTACATGGTACTTGGGCAAGCATAGGAAGCCGGGGCTGTGGCATCCTTGTTCTTAACTCAGGAGGCCACATGGGAAGTGATTGGGGTGCCCAGGAAGGCCCTGGGTTTGCGTCTAGGTCTAAAGCCAACCAGTGAATCAGCTGGCAAGCACATTCATCAAGCTGTATTTGGTAAAAAAAAAAAAACAACAACAACACTGTATTTGGTCCACGGAGGAGGCAACAGCATCCTTCAAATGACAAAATGGGCTCTGCCCCTTGGGGCAGGCTGTATCCATTTGGATTGGATCAGGTGCAGGTGTCAGGTGTACCATGATGGTCTTGTCAATATCTTTCCCCCCAGTCTTTGCCTGAAAACTTTTTTTCTTTTCTTGCAAGTTTAAGTTGCTTTATATGGCACTTTACCAAGGAGACAGGTGTTTTTTTATATTCCCCACGACAGTATTTTCATTCTCACCAAATAAAGCTGGTCATGATAATAGCTAACATTGGTTGAGTGCTATGCTAAGAACTTTATAAACATTATTTTATTTTAACCCTCTAAAGCAGTGCTTCTCAAACTTTAGCCTGAATCAGAATCATCTGAGGGACTTTCTAAGTCACAGAAACTTCTAGGTTTCTAACTCAGAGAAAGCAGCTGGCTGCTGTGTCCCAGCTCCAAAGTTTCTGATTCAGGAGGTTAGAGTGCAGACTGAGAATGTGCCTTTCTAACCAGTTCCCAGGTAATACTGATGCTGCTTGTCGGGGGACTACTCCTGGAGGACACTGCTCTAAAGAAAGGTAGGTATGATGAAGCTTAAAAGGCACTTGTGTGTGCTTGTTCTGCAGCCAGATTGCCTGAGTTCAGATCCTGAATTCCTCCACTTCCTGGCTGTGTGACTTTGGGCATGTTGCTTAACCACTCTGTGCCTCAGCTTCTCCATTTGTAAAATGGGTATAACAACAGTAACTCCCTCATAAGGCTATTACCAAAAGCAAATAAATTTAACACACTCTCAGAAGAGTGCCTAGCACATGGGAAACACTTGATAAACGTGAGTTACCACTATAATCCCCTGTGTTCATATGGGTAGTGTGTAAATGGCAGCGAAATCTACCTCCTCTTGCACTAACCTTGAACTATGAACTAACTCATGGTGGGCCCACAACCTCTCTTCTCTCCATCTCAGGGATGTCACTGTGACACTGATGAAGCTGGAGCTGGTGGCCTTTGGTAGAAAGTCTCTGTGAGTGCTGCAACCTCCAGAGGCAGCATGGGGGTGAGTCAGGAAATCCAGGCTTGCGTTCTGAGGCTGCTGTTAGCTGTGTGATGCTGGGCAAATCAGTCTTCCTCTCTGAGCCTGAGTTCTCTCACCCGGGAAAAATAGGGCCACCCTGGAGGTGAACCCTGATCACAAAATGTTCTGAATGCTGGGGAATTAGCGCTTGGATCCAAATGTGAATGCCGCTCAAACTTGTCGGCTAGAGGACACCTACTAAAAGGGAGCATTGCTCAGAGCCAGGAACTTTCCCTGATATCCTATGTTTTAATCTTAAAAGTGCGCACGTAATTTGTATTCTACTCCATAGCATTGCCATGTTTGTCTGCACATGAAGATAATAACATTTTCTTTCTGAATCTTCTAATAAAACAGGCATCTGGGAGACATAGATCATGATTGCCTAGGGCTTTGGATCCTCCGGTGCGTGTCTGAACACATCCGTGGCGAGCTCAGCTGTGGAGAAGGGGCCATTGCCCAGGTTCCTGGAGGAGCCGGCCAGGGAGTGTCCTCCCCAGGATGACTTCCTTGGAGGGCTGTTGCCGGAACCATGCTCAAGGCTGCTCTGTCCCTTCCACGCAGGGGAGATGCCATCAGCCCCGCACAGTCTGAGGTTCCTGTTCACGGAGAGATTGTACATCAAGTGTTTTTCATTCAGAATTGGAAGCTTTAATATGTTTTACAGGAAGCCCTTTTATGTGCAAATAAAAAATGCACGATTATAGCAGACAACGTAAAGCAGTGAGCACCTCGGAGCCACTGTATGTTTAGAAGGAACGGATACACTTCCCCCGAAAATGACACAACCGCATCCTTTCCTGTTCGTTACGGAACCAGGCAGAGAGGGGCTCTTGTGTAAAAAAGGCAGAGCTTTCCACAACACTGTACACACATATGTGTGTTTATTGGGGAGGGGGCAGGCGGTGGGCGGGGACACAGAACTAGCAACCCTCTCTGGTTCTACTAGTTTTATATTGATACCTTCCTTTCTTCTTTGTAGGAGAAGAGATGGACAGAAGCCAAGGGCAGTGGCCATCACCCCAGGGGGTGATTAACTCGACATTTTAATTACTAGTCCTTCTCTGCAGACTCCAAAACCCTCACCATTTCTAGACTCAACAAAAGCCAGAATTGATGAGACCTTGAAAGGTCATCCCCTCCCGCGATGAGCACAAGTGGGTATCTCTCATGTTCTTAAGGAGAAAAGGTGGAATCCTTGCCCCTTCTCTAGGAAACCATTATGGGGGTGGGTCACGTCACCTCCTGTCCTGCCAATGAGCTGCTAGGGAGAATCCTGGGGTGTACCTGAGAATCCAGGAGCTGCGCCTGGCCAGGCAGCTAGGAGTCATGGCCACAGCCAGGAGCTGTGCAGGGTTGGAGAGACTCCGTGCTTTTCTAGAAAGTGTGTGCCCCTCCTTCCAGTGCCCAGTTACACAGCTTGGTGTAAGTAAAAGGCCAGGATGGACATTAAATTCCACAAAGTATAGACTAAACTTTTAGCCCTAACTTTGAACTTGCAGAGCGATACAGATTCAAGCCCAGAACAGGCATCGAATAGAAGGAAGGAGTAGGCCAGGTGGAGACTTCCTGGGCTCTAATCTTGGCTTTGCCACTCACTACCATATGATCTTAGGCCAGTGGTTCTCAACTGGGGTGATTTTGCCTTGCAGGAGACCTTGGCAATATCCACTGGAGACATTTTGGGTTGTCACCATTGAGGGAGTGGCAGGGGGGTGACTACTGGCATCTAGTGAGAAGAGGCCAGGGATGCTGCTAAACATCCTGCGATACACAGAACAGATCCCACAAGAAGGAGTTATCAGGCCAAAATGTCAATAGTGATGAGGCTGAGAAATCCTGCCTTACAGCACTATTTACAACAGCCAGGACATGAAAGCAACCTAAGTGTCCATCGACAGATAAAAGGATAAAGAAGATGTGGCACATATATGCAATGGAATATTACTCAGCCATAAAAAGAAATGAAATTGAGTTATTTGTAGTGAGGTGGACGGACCTAGAGTCTGTCATACAGAGTGAAGTAAGTCAGAAAGAGAGAAACAAATACCGTGTGCTAACACATGTATATGGAATCTAAAAAATAAAAAAAAAATTTCTGAAGAACCTAGGGCCAGGACAGGAATAAAGACGCAGACGTAGAGAATGGACTTGAGGGCACGGGGAGGGGGAAGGGTAAGCAGGGATGAAGTGAGAGAGTGGCATGGACATATATACACTACCAAACATAGAATAGATAGCTAGTGGGAAGCAGCCGCACAGCACAGGGAGATGAGCTCGGTGCTCATCTCGGTGCTTTGTGACCACCTAGAGGAGTGGGATAGGGCGGATGGGAGGGAGACAAAAGAGGGAGGAGATATGGGTATATATGTGTACGTATAGCAGATTCACTTCGTTATACAGCAGAAGCTAAGACAACATTGTAAAGCAATTATACTCCAATAAAGATGTTAAAAAACAAACAAAAAGAAATCCTGGCTTAGGCAAATTATTGAATGTTTCTGGTACCTTAGTTTACTCATCTCTAAAATGGGTATGTGAGCCCTACTAACAAGGCTCTTGTGAGGATTAAATGTTCCAGTTTATATAAAGTGCTTAAACAGTGCCTGGTACAGAATAATCACTACAAATGTGTGCTGTCAATGCAATGATTGCCACCCGGGACAGTAGAAGGAGCCAAGGCTAAGGGAGGGAACCCGGCAGAGTCTGTGCAAGAAAAGAAGTCCAAGGACAGAAACAAGAGGAGAGGTCAAAGGCAAGGTTGAATTTAGTGTCCTAAAGTTGCGAGTTCAGAGCTGGGGAGGCAAGATGGAGAAGAAGTGGGTTGAGGGAAAGGGGTCCAGCTTCCTCACACCCCAGCTGGGATTTGAGGATCTGCTTTGCACAGGGTGGACAGCCAGAGAACAGGTGAGTAGAGGGACCCACCATAGTCCACAGCTGCAGTGGCTTGTGGTCAACTCTCCTGCCCTGCCTGCCCCATGGCCACCCTCACCTGCCCCTTGAAAGCTGCTGGGCACAGAAAGGTCTTCAGCCTCCGGCACTGGGCAGAAAATGGAGTCTGAAGCAGCCCAAGCTCTGAGTTCCAGGGGACGCAGAGTTGTATTGGGTCCTGGGAGGGTTGTGGCCCCCAAAAGATAAGTCTACCTGGAACTTCCGAATGTGACCTTATTCAGAACAAGGGTCTTTGCAGATGTAATTAAGGTACGGATCTCAAGATGAGATCATCATCCTAGATGAGGGTGGGGCCTATATCCAGTAACTTATAAGAGATGGAAAAGGAGGAGACACAGAGATGCAGGGAACGGAAGGTCATGGGATGACAGAGGCAGAGATTGGAGGGATACAGCTATAAACCAAGGCACACCAAGGATGAGGCCAAGAGGTACCATCAGACCCGGCAGCTGGGCGGGGAGCTCGGAGGTTGTTCCTGGCCCAGGGTCACTTTTCAGGGCCTGGGACAAAGCTTTCAGCATCTTGTCCTCAGATAACTGTTCCCTAATGGGACCTTTTCTTCCCCGAATCCCAGAGCTCTCCACACTTGGCAAGATCTGAGTCTCCAGAGCAGTCAACAAGGGCACTGGACGGTCAGGTTACGGCAGCATAAACAACCAAGTATGTGGGAAGAAAAGAGAAAAACCGAGCACAACCGAAGCTTTATTAATTGTCTGAGCTATTTAGCAGTAGGAATTGAAAAGAAAGTAGTTAGCTGTTGAAGGAAGAAATGGAAAACTCTGGTCTTTCATTAATCTCCCTGCCCTCCGTGTCAAATGCCCATTGTCACGGGGGGCACAAAGGCGGTCACAGTTTGCGGCAGAAACTTTAAGGGCCCAGCAAATGGGAACTCCCAGACCCGGGAGAGAAGAATTCAGTGTTGAAAGTGTTTTCTCCGCAGCCAGAGGTAATTACAGGGTAATTACAGTGCTGTTCGCAAATGAAATATGGAAGATATGAGAGAGAGGCGAGGCTGTCAATAGTCCCGCAG
>NW_006780610.1:4371974-4374853 GCF_000442215.2 Lipotes vexillifer | reverse complement strand
AGGAATGCGCGGTCTGTCTTCAGGAGATACAGAAAGCATTGATCCTCCTGCCTGGGGGACTTGGAGCGTGAACGGAAGGCGCCCCGGGAGGGAGGCTGCAGTGAAGTCACCTTCACCTCCGTGGGGCTGGCTGGCTGAGGAGAGGAGGTTCTAACCCCAGGGAGGCACCTGGTATAAGAGATTGGTCCCCTGCCCCCCACTGCCCCACTCCCCAAACAAGCCTTTGAAGACCCAAGGGCTTGCATTTTTTGTGTTTTCCTTCCTTGGATGAATGATCCAAAGGTCCCAGACCCAGGCAGCATAAGGAGCCCCAGTGCCCAAGAGCCTGCCTTTCCATCAGTGACTTAGAGATCGCCAAGAGACACTAGCTTGCAGACACAGGTACACAGGACACAGTTGCAGGAGACTTTGGAGGTGCTGCCAGGGAGGTGGGATCAAACAGATGTCCTTGGGCTGGACCAAGAGACGAAGATTTACAAGATGAAGTGACATAGTATAATCATGCAATTTTGCCCTTGGGTCCCGAACCCAACCGCTGGCTTACAGCGGTCCCAGCACGTAGCTCTAGGGCTGTGAGCTAAGAGTGATCTCGGCATCAGTCAGCTCTCTGCTGTGGGTACCAATGACAGCTGACATGTGTGAACACGTTCTTCAGGCCAGGTACCTTGCCTGGTGTTTTATGGCAATGTCTCATTTGATCCTCATAATGGCCCTATGAGACACATAGTATTATTATTCCCAGTTGGCAGATGAGGCAACTAATGTTGAGGGCAGTTAAGTGACTTTTCCAAGACCTAAAGAGTGGGGGAAGCAGAATTTGAAATAACAGACAAGCTGGCTGCAAAGCCCATTGCTCAGGCTGCTGCAAGCTGCAAAAAAAAAAAAAAAAGACTATTTAAACTTGGGCTGCTTCAGTGGAAGCATCTGCTCTGCCCTGCTCAGGCCACAACACATTGGGATGGATGCTCAGGCCCGGGCACCATGCTTCCAGAGAAACACTGACAGTTGAGGACATGACGGTAAAGGAACCAGCATATACGATTCTTCCTCTGACTGTCCCTAAGACCCTCACTCCCACTGTGTCTTGACCTTCTTGAGACCCATACTCTCTGAACCCTCCACGGTGTCCTGGAGGGGCAGGACAGTCCATCAGCTCCTCCCCAGCATTGCTTCCCTTCCTGCCCATCAGAGATGCCACCGCCATCATATTGATCCCATTCTTGTCAAACTCTCAACCTCCTTGTCTCTTTGCTCATCCCGTCCAGCAAAATGCCAAGTCTGGTTTAACCCAGCTGTTCTTTTCTTTTTCTTAGGGACTTGGGCTTCTGAAAGGAGCAAGATGGGAAAAAAAATTATACTGTAGACTAGGACACGACCAGTTCACAGTCTCCATCCTGACCTGGACCCTCAGCTCTGCCACCAATGACCTTCCACACATCAGCTTTGTCTCCTGCCTCCCCTACTGATGTTTTAACCCTCATCCCTTCTTGACAAGCCCCCTTACCCCAGCACTATGCTCCTGTGTATGACCTTCACCTCCATGGGAGAGAAAAAGGCCAACTGGGGGCGGGGAGGCATTCTGTCAACTTACTGCCCCAATTTTTTAACAACTTTATGATGTGTAATTTACATACCAGAAAATTCATCCACTGAAGTGTACACTTCAATAATTTTTAGTGTATTGACAGAGTTGTGCAACTATCACCACATTCTAATCCTAGAACATCTCTATCATCTCAAAAATGAGATGTGTCTATTCGCAGCCACTCTCCATTCCTATCCCCAGCCCTAGGCAACCACCAATCTACTTTCTATCTCTATAGCTTTGTCTTGTTGGACACATCATGTAAATGGAGCCATATAATATGTAATCTTTTGTATCTGACTTCTTTCACTTAACATAATATTTCTGAGGTTTGTCCATGTTGTAGCATGCATCAGTAGTGGGTTTCTTTTTATTGCAGGATAGAGTTCCATTGTATGGCTATAACACATTTTGTGCAGCTAGTCACCAGTTGATGGAGGTTTGAGTTGGTTCCATTTTTTTGGCTGTTATAAATAATGCCACTGTGAATATTTGTATGCACATTTTTGTGACATATATTTTCATTCCTCTTGGGTAGATACCCAGTCTTACAAGCTAATCTGGATCCTTCCCTTGCTCCTCTTCAGCATCCACGACTGGGGTGTCTCCCTTCCAATTACAGGAGAACTATTCAGCTATACTCTGCATTGTCTCCTTCCCTGTTGCCTTGGGAGTCTTGCTCCATTAATTATCCCTTTTCTCTCTCTTATCACCAGCATTCTCCTACATAAAATGGGGATAGTAGTAAGACCTGTCTCATAGTGTTTTTGTGAGGATTAAATGGGTTAATCCTCACAAAAGGTGGACAGACTCTAGGGTGGCCCCATGATCCCCATCTCCTGCTGTTCAGCCTTCTGTGTAATCCTCTCTGATGGTGTGGATAGGACCTGTGATGTGCTTCTAACCAACAGAACATGGCAAAGAGATGATAGGATGTCATTCCCATGATTATGTAATATTATATAAAACTCCATCTTTGGAGACAAAAACAGAGATTCCCTTGCTGGCTTGATGAAGTTAGCAGCCATTAGGAAATTCTGGGCATCCTCTAGGGACTGCAGGTGGCCTGTAGCCACTGCAAATGGCCTCCAGGACCTAAGGGAAGCCTCTGGCCAACAGCCAACAAGAAGCCAAGGCCCGGACTTCCCTGGTGGCACAGTGGTTGAGAGTCTGCCTGCCGATGCAGGGGACACGGGTTCGTGCCCAGGTCCGGGAAGATCCCACATGCCACGGAGCGGCTAGACCCGTGAGCCATGGCCGCTGAGCCTGCACATCCGGAGCCTGTGCTCCGCAA
>NW_006780610.1:4344264-4371964 GCF_000442215.2 Lipotes vexillifer | reverse complement strand
CCGAAAAAAAAAAAAAAAAAAAAAAGCCAAGGCCCTCAGCTCTGCAACCGCAAGGAAGTGGATTCTGCCAATAATCTGAGTGAGTTTAGAAGTGAATTCTGCCCTAGCTGAGCCTCCAGATGAGAATACATCCCAGCTGACACTTTGATTGTAGGTGTCAGTCTGCAGTTGACTCTATGAGACCCTAAGCAAGGGGACCCAACTAAGCTATGTCAGGACTCCTGACCCACAGAAACTGTGAGATAACAAATGTATGTTGTTTTCAGCTGCTAAATTTGTGGTAGTTTGTTACATAGCAATAGAAAATGAATACACACAGAGCTTAGAAGAGAGTCTGACACAGCCTGTGAGTGTCACCAGCTTGTGCTCATGGTGATACCAGATCAGCAACTTTCCCTTAGATTATAACAAAGCAAAGCCCACCTCAAAAATTCCATAGAAACAAGTGATCCTTCTTTATTTTCCACCCCTGAAAAATATCTTCCTAGAGTTTTCTGTATTCACTACTTGCTTTTCTATTCACTCCCATTTTGCTGCAGTTTAATTCCTCTGTTTCCTTTACTCCACTGAAGCTGTTCTCCTCAAGATCTCCAATCATCTCCTAGTTACTAAATCTGATGAATGGTTTGAATCCTTCCTGCACTTGACTTCTCTGTGGTCTTTGATGTTGGTGACTGAAGTGGCTCAGAGCTTTGTCCCCCAAAGACACTCACAGAATCTAAACCTCTTTCGGGAAGATCCAAGAGACATGAGACTCTGACAGGCTGGCTCCTGGCAACTTTCATTATCCATTCATGTATTCATTCATTCATTCATGCACTTGCACACTTCTGGGTCCTGCAGGTCCAGCACTAAAACATTCAACAGTACAGGCACAATCTCTACTCTCAGTGGAGATTATGTTCTACGTATAAGGGCACCGATTAAAATAAGTCCACAAATAGTAAGATTTCAGAGAGTGGTAGGAATTATGATGACAGTAAGACAGGGTGAAGTGATAGAGGATGCTACATTGAGGGGCTACACCAACTGGGTGGTCGGAGAAGGCTTCTCTAGGGAGGTGACATGTGAGCTGAGGTCTAAAAGAAAATCGGGAGCCATGGGAAGATGTGGGTGAAGAGAATTCTAGGCCAGAGAAACTCCTAATGCAAAGGCTCTAAAGTGGGAAAAATCTTGGGGTGTCCAAGGAACAGAAAGAAGGCCAGTGTGGCTGAATCAGAGATTAGCCCAGAGACAACAGCAGGGCAAGACCACGCAGGACACTGTAGACTGCAGTGGGGAGTCTGAATTTAATTCCAAGTACAACAGTGAATGAATAGAGGTTTAAAGCAGGGGAGTCAATGATGTGGTTTTTGTTTTATAAGATCAATCTGGTTTCTACATGGAGAATAGATTGTAGGGAGGCAAGGGCCAAAGCAGGGAGATTAGTTGGCTGGCTACTGTGGTGGTAAAGGGGAGAAATCATGGTGGTTTTGACTAGAGTGGTATAGATCAGATTTCCCAAGAGATAGACTCTGAAATTCTGTGATTTGCATGCAGGTAATTCACTGAGGAATGCACTCAGGAACAGCACCTATGGGAGAGTGAGGCAAGCAGGATTGGGCAGAGGGAGAAATCAAACTGATGAAATTGCAGCAGAGCCCTCCCCCGACCCCAAAGGAAGCTGCAGAGCTGGGACAGGCCCTCAAGCTGTCCTGAACTGAGGCAAGAGGGCCAGGCTTTCACATCCTAGAATCAACCAGTCACTGGATCTGGGACCTGGGTCAGGGTCCCAAGTGTCTTGTTTGAGCACCGGGGTAAATGGTGGTTCTATTTCCTGAGATAGAGCATAGATTTTTGTGAGAAAATGAAGAGTTCAGTTTTGGCCATGTGACATCAGAGAGGCCTGATAGACATCTACAGGGTGTAGTCAACTATGCAGTGTGACAGGTGAGTCTGGGGCTCAGTGGAGGTCAAGGCTGAAGACACAGTTTGGGGAGCTATCAGATCTCCAACAAATACAGGATGAGGAGACTGCAAAAGTTGCTGAAGAGAGGCACATGAAGTGGGAGGGTATCAAGGAGGGTGGGTGTCCTGGAAGCTCAGAGAGGAACTGTTTTAAGGAAGAGGGAGGAGTCATCACAGTGGAGAGCCAATGAGGAGCAAGCATTGGGTTTGGTCAGATGCGGATCCCAGGTAATCTTGACAAGAGCAGTTTTGGTGGAGTCGTGGGAAACGAAGCCCAGGTAGAAAATGTCAAGGGGAGAATCATAGGTGGAGAAGAGATTATAGTGACTGTAGACAATTATTTATTTGCAATGTCTTGCTGTTCAAAGAAGCAGGGAAATGGGACAATACCTGGAGGGAGATGTCTGGTCAGTGGCGGGGTTTTTTAAATGGCGGGTCATTCTGGAACATGCACATCTGCAGACGAGGATGCAGGTGAAGATTAGGCGGGGGGAGGAATGGAAGAAGCAAAGTCCCTGAGAAGGCTAGCTGGAGTGGAGTCATGGGAATAAATGGAGGATTTGGACATAAGCACAGGAGTCCTTCATCCATGTAACAGAAGGGGAGACTCTGAGTGTAGGTTTAGATAACAGATATCGGCAGGTCAGTAGATTTGGTAGGGGGAAGGTGAGGGAGTTTCATTTTGTCAATGAAGTGCGAGGCCAGGTGAGGAGAAGAAAGGGAATGTGGGGGATTTGATGAGCAGCTTGAGATAAATACCGAATTTCCAACTTGGAAAGGCTGGGCTCAGGGCCTGGCATCTTAAGAGCAGATCTACAAGGATTCTGGAAGGCTGCTTGAGGAGTAGACTTGGAACAAAAGAAGCTGTTGAATGAAGAGACCAGAGGCCACCTCAGCCTTCTGCATCCATCCATCTTGCCCTTGAGATGGTCTTGCCACAGACACAAGACAAAGTTGTACGGCCCTCTGTCTCTGTCCTTAGGGACAGAATTTTCTGAGACTGAAAGCCAGTTTCCTCTCTTCTAGACAGCCCTGGGGTGGGCATGGCTCATCTTGGCTGTGGGGACTCTTCTGCTCTGTGACCAACTCCCTCATTATTTGAGATTTACTAGACGTACAATATAGCTTATAGTCCAGTGCTCCTGGTCCCAGAATGTTTTTCATTTTTAGATGACCCAGCAAATCTCTGCTCTAGTTCATTGATTCAAATTGGCTCTCAGAGACTTATCTGTTTCCCTCATTTCTGAGTTCCCCTGTGCCACTCTTATACAGAATAAGCCTCTCTCCCCACTTTCTAGCATTCTCCTTTCACCCAGTGTCCCTCTCTTCTCATTTCCACCTCCCTTTCAGAACATGCCTTCTCATCTCCTCCAAGGTCTTTCCTCCCCTCAGGCATTGGTATATTTGGGGGGTCTCACTTTCACGGCTCTTTTCCTCTGAACTTGACACATTCATCCCTGGGTTCCCTTGGCTTCCACAGTGTTTGCTGATGAGCTGATGAATTCCCAATCATTATCTCCTGCCTAGAGCCCTCTCCCGAGCTATAATGGACTGGTAGATCCATTATCTCCATTTAATGCCTTTCACAAGTCAAGGGTCGCCTCCATGATGAAGCCCTTGCTGACTGCCCCTCCCCCTTTAGAATTCTATTCCCTATACAGATTTCAACCTCAGCATCTTGTAATACTAATTTTTAGAATAGACTCTATTTTTAGAGCAGTTTTGGGTTCACTGCTAAATTAAGTAGAAAGTACTGATAGATTCTATATACCCACTGTCCCTACACATGCACGCCTCCCCTATATCAACCTCCCCCACTAGAATGGTGCACCTGTTACAATGGATGAACCTACACTGACAAATCATTATCACCCAAAGCCCATGGTTTACATTAGGATTCACTATTGATGTTGTACATTCTAAAGGTTTTGACAAATGTATAATGACATGCATCCACCATTATAGTATCATACAGAATAGTTTCACTGCCTAAAAATCCTCTATGCTCCACCTATTCATTTCTCCCTCCCCGCTAACTCCTGGCAACCACTGATCTTGTTATTATCTCTATAGTTTTGCCTTCTCCAGAATGTGAAATCACTGGGATCATACAGTATGTAGCCTTTTCGGATTGGCTTCTTTCGCTTTGTAGTATACATTTAAGGTTCCTCCATGTCTTTTCATGGCTCGATAGCTCACTTCTTTTTAGAACTGAGTAATACTCCACTGTATGGATGTAGCACAGTTTATCCATTCATCTACTGAAGGAAACCTTGCAATACGAATTTTTTACACTTGACAATTTACATATCTGTTTCCCTCTACTAGATAGAAAGCCCCTCAAGAACAGAGGTGACCAAGGTTTTACAACCTTAGCACCTAGCAGAGTGCATGGTACATAGTTAATCCTCAATAAAGGCTTGTTAAGTGAACTAAACTAAATCAATGCATAGTATCCCACTGGCATCTACATTCCATATGTTCAAAGCTGAAAGTAATCTCTCCTTCTAATCTCTCCTCCTCATCACCCTCAAATGATCCAGATACTCTTCTTAGACTTTCTGTCTCATAGAATCCACCTGGGACAAAAATTTGGAGATAACCTGGCTTCTTCTTTCTCCTTCACCCCACCGTGTGTCCAACTACTTTCCAGGCTCTATAGATTTAACACTTGAATGTCTCTCAAATGATCCCATCTGCCATACCCTTTGCCCCCACTGAAGTTTAGATCTTATTCATTTCTCACCTGGATTATTCCAACAGCCTCCCTGCCTCATTCTCACCTCACCAGGGCACTCTTCACACTGGTCACCTGAGGGGTCTTCCTAACATATCCTATCTTCTACTTAAAATTCTGCAATAAGCCCTCATGCCTTTGGGATTACAGTGGAGCTCCTTATGAAGACATTTCAAAGCTGTTCATGATCCACCCCTGAGACAGAATATGCAAAGTTCTCAGCACAGTGCCCGGAACACGAAAGGCACAATAAATATTCACATTATTACCATTATTACTATATAGCCTAGAGATGAAAAGAGTTTGGGAGGACATGAGAATTGTCATCCAGTATCTGATGATTGGGCCTATGAAATATGCATTAGACCCTTTCTTTCTTGTCCCAAGAGACAGAATTGGACTGATTGGGTGGAGACTGTAGAGAGGCAAGTTTCATTTCAACTAAAAGGAGACCTTTTTAACAGTCAGAAGCATCCAAGAGTCAGAATAAAATGAACATCCCTGTGCTGGAGGAGTGTGATTGGACGCTGAGGTGATTTTGAATTCTGGTGGAGTCATTCATTGGATTCCCAAAGCCCAGGTAGTTTACAAGGAGATTCACGCCTCAAAGTCAGGTCCACGGGAGTGTGGACCACATGGCCTTATCCTGCCCATGGGTTCTGTGAGATGGTGGGGAAAGTTCTACAAGCACCAACCCCCCACCCCGATCCTGCCTTCACCAAGCTCTGCTTCTTGCATTCTTCCCATACCCTCCATTGCCATTGCCATTGCCATTGCTCCTTCTCTCCAGCCTGGACTATTTTGTAATCCACTGACAGCTCTCCCACCTCCTCCATCCTCCACCATCCTTATAAGATGATCTTCCTTTTTTTTTTTTTCCCCTTACATCTTTATTGGAGTATAATTGCTTTACAATGGAGTGTCAGTTTCTGCTTTATAACAAAGTGAATCAGTTATACATATACATATGTCCCCATATCTCTTCCCTCTTGCATCTCCCTCCCTCCCACACTCCCTATCCCACCTCTCTAGGTGGTCACAAAGCACTGAGCTGATCTCCCTGTGCTATGCGGCTATCTCTAGCTATCTATTTTACGTTTGGTAGTATATATATGTCCATGCCACTCTCTCACTTTGTCCCACCTTACCCTTCCTCCTCCCCGTATCCTCAACTCCATTCTCTAGTAGGTCTGCATCTTTATTCCTGTCTTGCCCCTAGGTTCTTCTGACTGTTTTCTTCTTTTTTATTTTTTTTAGATTCCATATATATGTGTTAGCATATGGTTTTCATTTTTCTCTTTCTGACTCACTTCACTCTGTATGACAGTCTCTAGGTCCATCCACCTCACTACAAATAACTCAGTTTTGTTCCTTTTTATGGCTGAGTAATATTCCATTGTATATATGTGCCACATCTTCTTTATCCATTCATCTGTTGATGGACACTTAGGTTGCTTCCATGTCATGGCTATTGTAAATAGAGCTGCAATGAACATTTTGGTACATGACTCTTTTTGAATTATGGTTTTCTCTGGGTATATGCCCGGTAGTGGGATTGCTGGGTCATGTGGTAGTTCTATTTGTAGTTTTTTAAGGAACATCCATACTGTTCTCCATAGTGGCTGTATCAATTTACATTCCCACCAACAGCGTAAGAGGGTTCCCTTTTCTCTACACCCTCTCCGGCATTTATTGTTTGTAGATTTTTTGATGATAGCCATTCTGACATGTGTGAGATGATATCTAATTGCAGTTTTGAATTGCGTTTCTCTAATGATTAATGATGTTGAGCATTGTTTCATATGTTTGTTGGCAATCTGTATGTCTTCTTTGGAGAAATGTCTATTTAGGTCTTCTGCCCATTTTTGGATTGGGTTGTTTGTTTTTTTGATATTGAGCTGCATGAGTTGTTTGTATGTTTTGGAGATTAATCCTTTGTCAGTTGCTTCATTGACAAATATTTTCTCCCATTCTGAGGGTTGTCTTTTTGTCTTGTTTATGGTTTCCTTTGCTGTGCAAAAGCTTTGAAGTTTCATTAGGTCCCATTTGTTTATTTTTGTTTTTCTTTCCATTTCTCTAGGAGGTGGGTCAAAAAGGATCTTGTTGTGATTTATGTCATAGAGTGATCTGCCCATGTTTTCCTCTAAGAGTTTGATGGTGTCTGGCCTTACATTTAGGTCTTTAATCCATTTTGAGCTTATTTTTGTGTATGGTGTTAGGGAGTGTTCTAATATCATTCTTTTACACATAGCTGTCCAGTTTTCCCAACACCACTTATTGAAGAGGCTGTCTTCTCCACTGTATATTCTTGCCTCCTTTATCAAAGGTAAGGTGACCATATGTGTGTGGGTTTATCTCTGTGCTTTCTATCCTGTTCCATTGATCTATATTTCTGTTTTTGTGCCAGTTACCATATGTCTTCACTACTGTAGCTTTGTAGTATAGTCTGAAGTCAGGGAGCCTGATTCCTCTAGCTCTATTTTTCTTTCTCAAGATTGCTTTGGCTATTTGGGGTCTTTTGTGTTTCCATACAAATTGTGAAATTTTTTTCTAGTTCTGTGAAAAATGCCAGTGGTAGTTTGATAGGGATTGCATTGAATCTGTACATTGCTTTGGGTAGTAGAGTCATTTTCACAATGTTGATTCTTCCAATCCAAGAACAAGGTATATCTCTCCATCTATTTGTATCATCTTTAATTTCTTTCATCAGTGTCTTATAATTTTCTGCATACAGGTCTTTTGTCTCCTTAGGTAGGTTTATTCCTAGATATTTTATTGTTTTTGTTGCAGTGGTAAATGGGAGCGTTTTCTTAATCTCACTTTCAGATTTTTCATCATTAGTGTATAGGAATGCCAGAGATTTCTGTGCATTAATTTTGTATCCTGATACTTTACCAAATTCATTGATTAGCTCTAGTAGTTTTCTGGTGGCATCTTTAGGATTCTCTATGTATAGTATCATGTCATCTGCAAACAGTGACAGCTTTACTTCTTCTTTTCCAATTTGGATTCCTTTTATTTCTTTTTCTTCTCTGATTGCTGTGGCTAAAACTTCCAAAACTATGTTGAATAATAGTGGTGTGAGTGGGCAACCTTGTCTTGTTCCTGATCTTAGTGGAAATGGTTTCAGCTTTTCACCATTGAGGACGATGCTGGCTGTGGGTTTGTCATATATGGTCTTTATTATGTTGAGGAAAGTTCCCTCTATGCCTACTTTCTGGAGGGTTTTTTTATCATAAGTGGGTGTTGAATTTTGTCAAAAGCTGTCTCTGCCTCTATTGAGATGATCATAAGGTTTTTCTCCTTCAATTTGTTAATATGGTGTATCACGTTGATTGATTTGAGTATATTGAAGAATCCTTGCATTCCTGGGATAAACCCCACTTGATCATAATGTATGATCCTTTTAATGTGCTGTTGGATTCTGTTTGCTAGTATTTTGTTGAGGATTTTTGCATCTATGTTCATCAGTGATATTGGCCTGTAGTTTTCTTTCTTTGTGACATCCTTGTCTGGTTTTGGTATCAAGGTGATGGTGGCCTCGTAGAATGAGTTTGGGAGTGTTCCTCCCTCTGCTATATTTTGGAAGAGTTTGAGAAGGATAGGTGTTAGCTCTTCTCTAAATGTTTGATAGAATTCGCCTGTGAAGCCATCTGGTCCTGGGCTTTTGTTTGTTGGAAGATTTTTAATCACAGTTTCAATTTCAGTGCTTGTGATTGGTCTGTTCATATTTTCTATTTCTTCCTGATTCAGTCTTGGCAGGTTGTGCATTTCTAAGAATTTGTCCATTTCTTCCAGATTGTCCATTTTATTGGCATAGAGTTGCTTGTAGTAATCTCTCATGATCTTTTGTATTTCTGCAGTGTCAGTTGTTACTTCTCCTTTTTCATTTCTGATTCTATTGATTTGAGTCTTCTCCCTTTTTTTCTTGATGAGTCTGGCTAATGGTTTATCAATTTTGTTTATCTTCTCAAAGAACCAGCTTTTAGTTTTATTGATCTTTGCTATTGTTTCCTTCATTTCTTTTTCATTTATTTCTGATCTGCTTTATGATTTCTTTCCTTCTGCTAACTTTGGGGGGTTTTTTTGTTCTTCTTTCTCTAATTGCTTTAGGTGTAAGGTTAGGTTGTTTATTTGAGATGTTTCTTGTTTCCTAAGGTAGGCTTATATAGCTAGAAACTTCCCTCTTAGAACTGCTTTTGCTGCATCCCATAGGTTTTGGGTCGTTGAGTTTTCACTATCATTTGTTTCTAGGTATTTTTTAATTTCCTCTTTGATTTCTTCAGTGATCTCTTGGTTATTAAGTAGTGTGTCGTTTAGCCTCCATGTGTTTGTATTTCTTACAGATTTTTTCCTGCAACTGATATCTAGTCTCATAGCGTTGTGGTCAGAAAAGATACTTGATACAATTTCAATTTTCTTAAATTTAGCAAGGCTTGATTTGTGACCCAAGATATGATCTATCCTGGAGAATGTTCCATGAGCACTTGAGAAAAATGTGTATTCTGTTGTTTTTGGATGGAGTGTCCTATAAATATCAATTAAGTCCATCTTGTTTAATGTATCATTTAAAGCTTGTGTTTCCTTATTTATTTTCATTTTGGATGATCTGTCCATTGGTGAAAGTGGGGTGTTGAAGTCCCCTACTATGAATGTGTTACTGTCGATTTCCCCTTTTATGGCTGTTAGTATTTGCCTTATGTATTGAGGTGCTCCTATGTTGGGTGCATAAATATTTACAATTGTTATATCTTCTTCTTGGATTGATCCATTGATCATTATGTAGTGTCCTTCTTTGTCTCTTATAATAGTCTTTGTTTCAAAGTCTATTTTGTCTGATATGAGAATTGCTACTCCAGGTTTCTTTTGATTTCCATTTGCATGGAATATCTTTTTCCATCCCCTCACTTTCAGTCTGTATGTGTCCCTAGGTCTGAAGTGGGTCTCTTGTAGACATCATATATATGGGTCTTGTTTTTGTATCCATTCAGCCTATGTCTATGTCTTTTGGTTGGAGCATTTAATCCATTTACATTTAAGGTAATTATCGATATGTA
Source organism: Lipotes vexillifer (assembly GCF_000442215.2). NCBI lineage: Eukaryota > Metazoa > Chordata > Mammalia > Artiodactyla > Lipotidae > Lipotes > Lipotes vexillifer. Next base: position 4,362,223 of record NW_006780610.1, on the reverse strand, counting down.
TGTTCTTATTACCAGTTTCTTAATTGTTTTGGGTTTATTATTGTAGGTCTTTTCCTTCTCTTGTATTTCCTGCCTAGAGAAGTTCCTTTAGCATTTGTTGTAAAGATAGTTTGGTGGTGCTGAATTCTCTTAGCTTTTGCTTGTCTGTAAAGCTTTTAATTTCTCCATCAAATCTGAATGAGATCCTTGCTGGGTAGATTAATCTTGGTTGTAGGTTTTTCTCTTTCATCACTTTAAATATGTCCTGCCACTCCCTTCTGGCTTGCAGAGTTTCTGCTGAAAGGTCAGCTGTCAACCTTATGGGATTCCCTTATGTGTTACTTGTTGTTTTTCCCTTGCTGCTTTTAATATGCTTTCTTGGCATTTAATTTTTGACAGTTTGATTAACATGTGTCTTGGCGTGTTTCTCCTTGGATTTATCCTGTATGGGACTCTCTGTGCTTCCTGGACTTGATTAACTATTTCCTTTCCCATATTAGGGAAGTTTTCAACTATAATGTCTTCAAGTATTTTCTCAGTCCCTTTCTTTTTCTCTTCTTCTTCTGGAACCCCTATAATTCGGATGTTGGTGCATTTAATGTTGTCCCAGAGGTCTCTGAGACTGTCCTCAATTCTTTTCATTCTTTTTTCTTCATTCTGCTCTGCAGTAGTTATTTCCATTATTTTATCTTCCAGGTCACTTATCCGTTCTTCTGCCTCAGTTTTTCTGCTATTGATCCCTTCTAGAGAATTTTTAATTTCACTTGCTGTGTCGTTCATCTCTGTTTGTTTACTCTTTAGTTCTTCTAGGTCCTTGGTAAAGGTTTCTTGTATTTTCTCCATTCTATTTCCAAGATTTTGGATCATCTTTACTATTATTATTCTGAATTCTTTTTCAGGTAGACTGCCTATTTCCTCTTCATTTGTTAGGTCTGGTGGGTTTTTGCCTTGCTCCTTCATCTGCTGTGTGTTTCTCTGTCTTCTCATTTTGCTTAACTTACTGTGTTTGGGACCTCCTTTTCACAGGCTGCAGGTTTGTAGTTTCCATTGTTTTTGGTGTCTGTCCCCAGTGGCTAAGGTTGGTTCAGTGGGTTGTGTAGGCTTCCTGGTGGAGGGGACTAGTGCCTGTATTCTGGTGGATGAGGCTGGATCTTGTCTTTCTGGTGGGCAGGTCCACGTCTGGGGGTTTGTTTTGGGGTATCTGTGGTCTTATTATGATTTTAGGCAGCCTCTGTGCTAATGGATGGGGTTGTGTTCCTGTCTTGCTAGTTCTTTGGCATAGGGTGTCCAGCACTGTAGCTTGCTGGTCGTTGAGTGGAGCTGGGTCTTGGCGTTGAGATGGAGATCTCTGGGAGATTTTCGCCATTTGATATTACGTGGAGCTGGGAGGTCTCTTGTGGACCAGTGTCCTGAACTTGGCTCTTCCACCTCAGTGGCACAGCCCTGATACCTGGCTGGAGCACCAAGAGCCTTTTGGGAGGTCTGAGGTCTTCTGCCAGCATTCAGTAGGTGTTCTGTAGGATTTGTTCCACATGTAGATGTATTTCTGATGTATTTGTGGGGAGGAAGGTGATCTCTGCATTTTACTCTTCTGCCGTCTTGAAGCTCCTCTACCTAAGATGATCTTCTTAAGGCAATAGTTGAGGCTCTTCTATTCTTCTCCTCAAAAATCTTCAAGGCCCCAAGCCCCACCACCCCACTGCCTCCATCATAAACTCCAAATGCCTAAGCCTGTCGTTTCTGGCTGCACCACCTCTGGGGTCATATAGACTCAGGTTCAAATCCCAGCTCTGCCACTTACTGTCTGATCTTGGACAAATCACTTGTCCTCTTTGGGCCTCAGGTACCTTACCTGTAAATTAGGGATATCATGCTGACCTTGAAAGATAGCCATGAGTATAAAAGGAGAGTTGTGAAGTCTCTAGCAGAGTACTGAACCCACAGTGGCCTCAGGATACTGTGGTTCTGGGCATATTTCAGCCCCACCCTTCCCCGATCGAGCCCACTCACGGCCCCTAGACCACCGTGCACATCAGGTCACTGAACATCTTTCAAGGCGGTTTCCCCAGGCTGGCTCACTCCTTACCAGCTTTGGCAGCTTTTAAATCCCTGCCCATCCTATCAGGGGCAGCTCGAACACCACTTCCTCCATAAGCCTTGCCCCGAAGTTCTCTATCAGAACGAATTGTCCCCGCGTATTCACTCCCACCACTTTTTCCTCATGTCTCCGTCGGAGCATTTGCCTCATTGACTGTTTCCATATCTGGTTCCCTTTGGATTGTAAGTTCCTTGGAGACAGGAACCTCGTCTGATTTATGGCTGTGCCCTTCATCAACGCAATGCATGGAGGTGTGATTCACATGGAAGGTAGGGAGATTATTTAAATACCTTGGAACCTAAGGATTTTCATTAAGTATTAGTTAAATATGTGGATGGATAGGGAAAAAAAGTGGTCAGCCAAACCCAAGCTTTTATCCCAGCAGCCTTCAGTCTGCTTCCTCTGAAGCCCCTGGGGTGGGTGGTCTTGGGGAAGGATGGCTGTAAAGGCAGATTTACTACCCACATTTCACTGCAGGTTGACAGCTCTGTAGGAATTCTCCACTTCTAGTCTTCCATCTCCCCTTTCTCTAAACTTTCAACTCCAAAGGCTCTTCTCATTGAACATTTCCAGAGACAGGAGAGATCGATCCTTCTCTTATAGATCAGACACCTCCTGCCCTATAAAAGGAGAAGTGGATGTGGCTGCCTCAGGCCTCAGAGCAGGAGGGTCTGAGCAGCTCCTTGGACTGAGGGCTGGAGCTGGGATTCCCTGGTAACTGCTGAGAAGATTGATGGTAGAAATGCAGACCACCAAGGGGGCAGCTATAAAAGGGGAGGGCAAGGAGGGTGGCCAGACTCAGCCTAGCCCAGTTGAGCCTGAAACAGCCCAGCCAAGACCCAGAACCTAAGTCAGAGCCATGTCCATCCAAGAAAATGGTGACCAGAGCTCAGAGCCTTGCATGCATACATATATACTTAGACTAACTCAAGCCATACACACACCCCTTTCCTCTTGCAGAGAGGAGGTGTAGAAACCTGACTCAGGGCCTGGAGGTCCAAATTCAATGGCAGCCCTGACCATTCACATTCAACAGCTATTACCCCCCGAGCCCAGACCCCTAGTATCCCCCCAGCAGCAATCCTAACTAACTCTTGTTCCCCGTGTAATCCTCAGAGTGCTGGGAAAAGATTGGCTAAGCATCCACCCCAGAACTGTATTTCTCCCTCATCTACGGGACAGACTAGGCTACCTGGAGCAGTGGCCCTCAGAATCCAGCCACTGCAGCTGTGTGACCTTGGGCCAGGAAATACATCGGCCTGAGCCTCAGTTTCCTCATCTGTGAAAGAGGCTGACAGGAGCCACCTCCCCAGGCAGGTATAAGAATAAAAGAAGTGACATGTACAGCGTTTGCTCTGTTCCTCTACAAAGGAATTACTCCACCCGACCTCTCTCGTTCTATCAGCATCAGCACCACGTGCCAGACACTATTCCAGAGGCTGGAACTATAGCCATAAATGAGAGACTCTCGTCCTCCCCAGGGAACGCGAAGCTCAATTTTCCTACATTGAATGGAGAGGTAATCACAACCCGAGGATTAAATGAGATAATTCTGAATGTCGGGATGTCACATATTAGGAGCTTAGCAGTTACTGGCCTCCTTTCTTCTCTGCTGAACAGCTTTTTAAGGGCAGAGACTGTGAATTGTTCACTGCCAGATTTTCTGTGCCTAGTACAGCCCCTGGAATGAAAATAGGTGTTCAATAAATGTTGAGTTTATTCTCTAAATGGGCATTCAGGGGAACAAAAGCCCAAGACACCACTCTCTCCCATTCCTCCCTCTTTTTCTCCCCCATCTCTCTCTCTCACACACACACGCACACGCACACGTATGTGCACATGCACACACACACAGCAGTGATGAGCTGGGCTCCTCTCTCCCCCCCTCTATCCCACAGTCCTGTCTCCCATCACAGGTCAACCCTGGGCCTCCTGTGGCCCTACAATCTGGGCTGAGGGGGAAGGAACAGGCTGTGGACCCAGGCTATTGTTTATTCGTAACTGGCCGCAGGGGTGGGACTCTGCAGCCCTTCCTGCCCCCCCCCCGCCACCCCACACTTTCTTTTTAATGAAATGAAGACACCGGACGGCCCCCACCCCAAACCTTCCTAAGGTAAGAGTGAAATTGATTTTCCCTTTTAACTCGAAAGCAAGATAAACACATGGCACCCTTAGGGGCGGAGGGGAAGCACTTAAAATAGCACATCTCTGGGAGCAGCCTGCTGCATCCCCCCTTCCTGCCCCCCCCCCCGCCACCCCACACTTTCTTTTTAATGAAATGAAGACACCGGACGGCCCCCACCCCAAACCTTCCTAAGGTAAGAGTGAAATTGATTTTCCCTTTTAACTCGAAAGCAAGATAAACACATGGCACCCTTAGGGGCGGAGGGGAAGCACTTAAAATAGCACATCTCTGGGAGCAGCCTGCTGCATGCAGAGTTCGTCACAGACAAGGGCTGAATGCAAATCGCAGAGGCAGCAGCTGGGGCCAGCCTGCCCCCGAAGAGCAGGTGAGAAGCAGTGCCTTCGCCCCTCTGTACCCTCTGCCTCCCATCAGGCTGGCGAGCAACCGCAGGCTGATCTCTGTTCTCATAGGCTCAGACCTGGAAAGATTTCTCTCCGGGTCATCTCCGCCCGAGTGCCCACAGCAATGGGCAGTGATGGGGCGCTTATTACCCCTCGAGGTAGCACATTGAAGCTCTCCTATTAGAAACTTCTGCTCTTACTGACCCATCCTGGGTGTCCCAGCATCTTCCCCCATTGACGGAGGTCTAATCCTGAGTCCTTCATCCCTCCCTTGTTCATTTGCTCCCTGCAGGAATCGGAAAACCAAGATCGCCGCCACCCCAAGTCTTCTCCAGTCTGACCCCCAGGATCCCCAGCCATTCCTTGGAGAGCCCATCCCTCAATGGAGAGGCACTTCTCCATCCCTTGTTTGTCTAGGCTGGTGTCGGAAACAAGCTGCAGGTCTCTCCAGAAAGGATGAAGAGGAGGAGGTGGGGATGTTAAGGTGGGAGGGGAACTGACATTGACTGAACACCAGACAGTGTATTCAGAGCTGGTTTCAATGATCTCATTTAATCCTCTCAACAGCTCTGTGATTTAGGGACTACGATTATCCCCAGTTTACAGATGGGGAAACTGCATTGAGAGAATTTTTACCAACTTGCCCAGGATCATAAAATCAGTGAGTTGTGCTTAATCACTCACCATACTCTCTCAAGGAATAATTGGCTTCATTTTTCTGTCGTGCATGTTTGGAATATTGTAGCTGCTGCATAAAATGGAGATGACTGCCACGCCATACTGGGGCACCTCAGAAAGAAACCCCAGGAGAGCTGGGTCTGTGAGGATGGCAGTGCCTTTCTGGGAGCGAGTTGGGGCCACTGATTCTCTCCAACAGCCCCGCTCGAGGCTGCTCTCCAGAGCCTGATTTTGCAGGAGTCCACCTGGTGTGACAATCTCTGATGGGGTGAGTCTGAGACCCCTGGCCCTGGCAGCCATGGTGTCATGGTTCAGGCCCCCCAGGCTGCCATCTGAGCATTGTCCCACTAACACCCACTTTGGGAGCCAGGGGACCCTATGCCTCTTTTGCATTTAAAACTCCCGTTCGTACACGTGATCGAATATCATGCAGTCATTTAACACAAAGCTGTTGCTTTATATTTATTGGCATGGAAAGATGTCCACAACATATTGTTGGGAGAAAAAAAAGGACTTTACACAACAGCATGTGGAGTCTGCTCCTGTTCATTTAAAGCCGTGTATATATGTGTTTATAATCAGACAGAGGTGTCTGAAAATGTTCACCAAAATGCTACTAGGGAGCCCGAGCCCGAGCCAGGGCGAGCCGAGCCTGCTCCGGGCGGGTGGCGGCGGCGGCGGCGGCGCCGCTCCAGCCTTGTCAGCGCGTGCGAGCCTGGGCCCACCATGAGCCATGGCCATGTCCGTAAGCGCCGAGGACGACGACTATGAATCGGAGACGGACCAGAACCGGGTCATAGGTCGGCCCAAGGGGAAGCTGGGCCCCGCCTCCGCAGTGAAGTCGGCCGCCAACCGGACCACGGCGGGAGCTCGCCGGCGCCGGACGCGATGCCGCAAGTGCCAGGCCTGCCTGTGGACGCAGTGTGGAGAGTGCCACTTCTGCAAGGACATGAAGTTCGGCGGCCCCGGGCGGATGACGCAGAGCTGCACCATGCGGCAGTGCATCGCGCCTGTGCTGCCCCACACCGCCGTGTGTCCAGTGTGTGGCGAGGCAGGAAAGGAGAACACAGTGGGACAGGAAAAAGGCAAGTTTAACCTTACGCTCATGGGGTGCTCCATCTGCAGCGAAATCATCCACCCTGGATGCCTTAAGATTAAGGAGTCAGAGGGCGTGGTCAACGATGAGTTTCCAAACTGCTGGGAGTGTCCAAAGTGTAAGCACGTCAGCAAGACCGGGAAACAAAAGCGTGGCCCTGGCTTAAAAGCGTGGCCCCGGCTTTAAGTACGCCTCAAACCTGCCCAGCTCCCTGCTCGAGGAGCAGAGAACATGAACCGGGACAGCAAGGAGGGGCAGGAGCCTGCCAAGCAGAGGAGTGAGTGTGAAGAGGCGCCCCGGCGCAGGCCCGACGAGCACCCCAAGAAGGTGCCCCCTGACGGCATCCTGCGCCGAAAGTCAGACGATGTGCACCTGAGGAGGAAGCGGAAATATGAGAAGCCCCAGGAGCTGAGTGGACGCAAGCGAGCCTCGAGCCTCGACGCTTCAAACGTCCCCTGGTTCCTCCTCTCACCTCTCACCGAGGCCCCCTCTAGGCAGCAGCCTCAGCCCCTGGTGGAGATCCAGTCTCACTTGCTTCCAGCAGCAGCTAAAACCCAGCAAAGAAGATAAGCTTTTCAGGAAAAAGCGGTGGTCCTGGAAAAACGCTGAGGACCGAATGGCTCTGGCCAACAAGCCTCTCAGGCGCTTCACGCAGGAGCCGGAGGATGACCTGCCTGAGGCGCCCCTCGAGACGAGGGAGAGCGACCACTCCCGCTCCAGCTCCCCCACCGCGGCCCCAGCACGGAGGGGGCGGAGAGCCCCGAGGAGAAGGGGAAGGTGAAGATGCGCCGGAAGCGGCGACTCGCCAACAAGGAGCCGAGCAAGGAGCCGAGCAAGGAGCTCAACCAGGAGATCCAGAAGACGGAGAGCAGCCTGGCCCACGAGAACCACCAGCCCATCAAGTCGGAGCCTGAGAGCGAGAACGAGGAGCCCAAGCGGCCCCTGGGCCTCTGTGAGCGCCCTCACCGCTTCAGCAAAGGGGCCCCACGGCACCCCCGGGAGCTGCGGCACCAGCTGGGGCCCGGCCTGCGCAGCCCGCCCCGAGTCATCTCCCGGCCCCTTCCCTCCGTGTCCCCGCCCAAGTGCATCCAGATGGAGCGACATGTGATCCCCATCAGCCCCCAGCCCGACTCGCTGCCCCTGGATGATGGGGCGGCCCACGTTATGCACAGGGAGGTGTGGATGGCCGTCTTCAGCTACCTCAGCCACCAAGACCTGTGTGTCTGCATGCGGGTCTGCAGGACCTGGAACGGCTGGTGCTGTGATAAGCGGTTATGCACCCGCATCGACCTGAACCGCTGCAAGTCCATCACACCCCTGATGCTGAGCGGCATCATCCAGCGACAGCCTGTCACCCTGGACCTCAGCTGGACCAATATCTCCAAGAAACAGCTGAGCTGGCTCATCAACCGCTTGCCTGGGCTCCGAGACTTGGTGCTGTCAGGCTGCTCATGGATCGCAGTCTCAGCCCTCTGTAGCTCCAGTTGTCCGCTGCTCCGGACCCTGGATGTCCGATGGGTAGAAGGACTAAAGGATGCCCAGATGCGGGATCTCCTGTCCCCGCCTACAGATAACAGGCCAGGTCAGATGGACCATCGGAGTGAGCTCCGGAACATTGTGGAGCTGCGTCTGGCCGGCCTGGACATCACAGACACCTCCCTGCGGCTTCTCATTTGCCACATGCCCCTGCTCTCCAAGCTCCACCTTAGTTACTGTAACCACGTGACTTCCCAGTCCATCAACCTGCTCACCGCTGTGGGCACCACCACCCGAGACTCCTTAACCGAAGTCAGCCTGTCAGACTCTGCAATGAGGTCACTGACCAGTGCCTGCCATTCTTCAAACGGCGCGGGAATGTCTGTCATATTGACCTGAGGTACTGCAAGCAAGTTACCAAGGAAGGCTGTGAGCAGTTCATAGCCGAAATGTCTGTTAGTGTCCAGTTCGGGCAAGTGGAAGAGAAACTCCTGCAAAAACTGAGCAGCATCTGAGCTTTGGAGCCTCACATCAGGAGAGCCTGCAAGTGCAGAGTTCAGCAGCACGTGGAACCCCGGCTCAGCAAGGAGTCTTCAGCCCTAAAGCCCCCTCCATATTGGCCAAAAGCAGACGACATGCCAGGCCCTCAGGGTAATTACACCCTCGTACCTGTGCCGGTACTCCAGATCCTGAGGTCCAGTCTCCACCCATAAGCTCCCCCTGAAAGGAAGACACGGTAGCAGATGGGGCTGTATAGTTTGAAAAAAATGAATGTGTAAAAAAGCTAGAAGTCTGGGACCTTGAGGAATTCAGACTGCTCGTGTCCAGGGTGTCCTCACAGCCCAGCCCACGGGGACACAGTACCAGATATACCAAGTCTTCTTTCTCTCGACAGGTATCGAGACCCGCATCGACCTGAACCGCTGCAAGTCCATCACACCCCTGATGCTGAGCGGCATCATCCAGCGACAGCCTGTCACCCTGGACCTCAGCTGGACCAATATCTCCAAGAAACAGCTGAGCTGGCTCATCAACCGCTTGCCTGGGCTCCGAGACTTGGTGCTGTCAGGCTGCTCATGGATCGCAGTCTCAGCCCTCTGTAGCTCCAGTTGTCCGCTGCTCCGGACCCTGGATGTCCGATGGGTAGAAGGACTAAAGGATGCCCAGATGCGGGATCTCCTGTCCCCGCCTACAGATAACAGGCCAGGTCAGATGGACCATCGGAGTGAGCTCCGGAACATTGTGGAGCTGCGTCTGGCCGGCCTGGACATCACAGACACCTCCCTGCGGCTTCTCATTTGCCACATGCCCCTGCTCTCCAAGCTCCACCTTAGTTACTGTAACCACGTGACTTCCCAGTCCATCAACCTGCTCACCGCTGTGGGCACCACCACCCGAGACTCCTTAACCGAAGTCAGCCTGTCAGACTCTGCAATGAGGTCACTGACCAGTGCCTGCCATTCTTCAAACGGCGCGGGAATGTCTGTCATATTGACCTGAGGTACTGCAAGCAAGTTACCAAGGAAGGCTGTGAGCAGTTCATAGCCGAAATGTCTGTTAGTGTCCAGTTCGGGCAAGTGGAAGAGAAACTCCTGCAAAAACTGAGCAGCATCTGAGCTTTGGAGCCTCACATCAGGAGAGCCTGCAAGTGCAGAGTTCAGCAGCACGTGGAACCCCGGCTCAGCAAGGAGTCTTCAGCCCTAAAGCCCCCTCCATATTGGCCAAAAGCAGACGACATGCCAGGCCCTCAGGGTAATCACACGCTCGTACCTGTGCCGGTACTCCAGATCCTGAGGTCCAGTCTCCACCCATAAGCTCCCCCTGAAAGGAAGACACGGTAGCAGATGGGGCTGTATAGTTTGAAAAAAATGAATGTGTAAAAAAGCTAGAAGTCTGGGACCTTGAGGAATTCAGACTGCTCGTGTCCAGGGTGTCCTCACAGCCCAGCCCACGGGGACACAGTACCAGATATACCAAGTCTTCTTTCTCTCGACAGGTATCGATCGGCATGTTTCTAAGAATGAGATACTGCCGTAGATCCTTCACTTTCAGTCGCATTAACTAAGGGCGCTGAAAGGCTGTCTCTTGTAATAAGTGACAAGTGGAACATCTGCGGAGATTTTCTTGTAAGATCGAATAAACGGAGCAAAAATCTTTCTTGCAGTCACAACATACATGCTGAACAAACAGATAGGAAAGAAGCATTTAATGAGAGCCAGAGACAAGCCATTGTGAAAGCACTAGTTTTCCTTTTGCCTTCTATTAAAATTAAATTTTAGTTCTTATGAAGTCCCCCATGGCACCAGACCCATGGGCGTTTTCGTGTTCTAAAAGTGGTGAAAATCAAAACAGTCACTGCTGAGGCAGTTTGGATTCACAGAAGTTCAAATACAGACCTTTAAGAAAAAAAAAAATGGTACTAGGGGGTTGTTTCTGGGAGTAGAATTTTGGGTGATTTTTCTTTCTTCTTAGTTCATTTCTGTGACTGATTTGTATAAAGAATGAATGCATATCATCTTTTACCAAAAAAAAAATTAAAAAACACATTCCAAAAACTCACAGTGCTATTTAGTCAGTTTTATAGTATAGGACTGGGGTTGAAAGAAAGCCCGTCCTTTCCCTTCCTCCTCCCTCCCCACCCGGCTCTTTCTTCGTGTCCCCTCCAAATCCTCCTGCAGGGGCCTCTCTGTTGTGATGGCTTTGGAGCCAAGTGACCAGAGTTGTCATGTCAGCTCTGACCCCCTGTTTAAAACGAGCATGAGAATTTCCACTCCGTAAGGTTGTTTGAAAAATAAATAACACCAGTTACAGGGAGACACCTGGACCTTGCCTTAGCCTTGGACGTAATCGCTGCTGAACGAACGCTGGGGATGGGGTGGGGGGTTGGAGCAGGCTGGGGGGCAGGGAGGGGTTGGAGGCGGGGGTGGGGGGGGGGGCGGCGGCAATTGTAGCATGCTAAAGAAAAGGACAGGAGTCCAGAAGCCTCGGGAACACAACCTCTGACTAGCATGAGGGGAAAATGCCTTCAAGTACCTGAAATTCCTGACCCAGAGCCATGCTCTGCACTCATTCACAGGCTTGGGAACATTTGTTCAACATACATTTTTAACGTAGTGTGTTTACTTGTCTCTCCAGGGGTCAGCAAACAACACCCGGAGGGCCACATCCAGCCTGTTTTGGAGTGACTGTCAAGCTCAGAATGGTTTTTCCATGTTTAAAGGGTTGAAACAAACAACAAAACACGGAGAAGAATATGTGTCAGAGATCATAGTTGGCCCACAGAGTTTAAAATATTTCTTATGTGGCCCTTAACAGAAAACGTGTCCGTGGTGGATGAGAAGCAGGGCTGCGGGAGCCCGTCTGTAGCACCCTGGCTGCAGGAGAAGTGACAGCTAAGAAGAGGAGGAAACAGTATAGCCCAGCCCCACGTGGCTCCCTGCACAGTATGGTGGGCACCAACACTGACCCTGAGTCACTGAGAGAAGAGTCTGTCTTCAAGACCCTCTGGCTTGGGGGGCGGGGACATGGGTAAGACCTCCAGGCTGATTTCCATCCCAGAGAGGGAGATGGAGTTACAGGATCACAGGGAGGAGCTTCGATTATGCAGAAAACATACCCTGTGAGTTGGGAACTCTTACTATCCCTGCTTTCAGAGGAACACCCGGGGCTTTGGGGAAGCTAGGCAGCTAGCCCACGGGCATGCCGCTGGTAAGTGGGGAGCAGGGATCTGAGCCCAGGCAGTGCGACTCTAGGTCCTGTGTCCTGACCTTTGCCTTCAGGGTTGTTCTTGGGGACAGAAGGGTCTGTTAGATGTGGGTCCTCAGGTAAAGTCACCTGGAATATCAGTGACTCACCTGAGGGGCCACTGGTGCCATCTACCTAATGACTCAACCCTGATGGTGGCCCGGCCTCTGCAGAGAGGTCAGAGGCTCTTTGTGGAAAAAGAGGGAAGGGGCCGCCCATGTTCCAGGCACTGGCCAGGTAAGCCAGACACTGCAGCGCCTCCCCCCATCCTCACACTCACCCACAATAGTGGGACAATGACTCCGTTGGGCAGAAGGGGAAACTGAGGCTCAAGGAGCTTACACAAGGTCATGCAGTCTGTAAAAGGCGGATTCTGGACTTGAAACCAGCTCTCTCTTCCTCCAGAGTTCATGCCTTCCAAAGCTGCCACTTCTGTTAGGGGGGTGGGGCACCTCCTCCACATCTCCTCTGGGGGCACCCCCTGTTGCACCCCCTTCTAGGAGGTACATTAGCAAGCAAGCTACATGCCCAGCTCCCACCAGCCCTGTTCCAGAGAATCTGAGCCAGCCAAGTGTAGCAGGATTTGGTCTGCCGAGACAGACTAATGAAGCAATTTAAAAACAATTGTTTGGAACACACAGACATCTGGGTAATAATAGACTACAAGAAAACTGACCAGTGAATTTTCCCAGGGCCACTAACGGGGCAAGATCTACCTCAGCACATGCAGATGGCAGGCGACTCGCTGGAAGGTCCCACAGGTATCTCGGTGAGAGTTTTACTTACTTTATAGGATCGGTCCAGTCTTTCTCCTGGTATAGACAGGCTGAGTGCTGTATGCGTGTGTCTGAGGGATGCTCTTATGCAGACACACACAGAAACGCAGGTACATGCTCAGCTTGACATTCCATGCATGTACACAGCTACACACACATTTGCATACATGTGAAATGGTACCTGTGCACACTTAGAGCTATATGCCTTCATGCACATGTACAAACACCCTGCCCACACGTGCATAAGCATATGCAAACATATATGTGTGCATATGATGGCAACACAAAATATTGACCCTCCCTGGATTCCCATCCTTTGCCATGTGACTTTTTGGTGATTCCCACTGAGAGGAGCAGAGTATACTTCCCTGCCCTTAACTTTGCATTCAGTCATGTGACTTGCTTTGGCCAATAGAATAAGGCAGATGTGATGGAGTGCCAGTTCCAAGGCGAGGCCTTAAGAGGCCTCATGTGTTTCCACTTGCCCTCTGGCCCTTATGTCAACACCATGAAAAGAACACACCTGGTCTAGCTTGTGGGTCCCAGCAGGAGTGTGAGAGACGTGCAGCAGAGCCACTCCAGCAGAGCCCAGCCTGAATCAACCAAGCCCAGACAATCCACAGATGCCTGGGCAATGATAAATAGTGTGATCTCTTATGCAGCAAGAGCTAACCAATAGACACATCCAGGGAGACACATGCACACAGAGAAGCAGAGACTTGCATCCAAACAGCCCCCGTGAATACACGTGCATGCACCTGCACACGTGGACACTCTTCTGCACACATTCAAACACCAACACCCACAGAAGGGCTTATAGGAGACAACAGTGAGAATTAAACGCTATCTTAGCCCCCTTCCATCTCTGGGAGACTCTTGCTGTCGTCAGTAGAGAGTCTGAGGGTGTGAGGTGTTTGTCCAAAACCCCTTTCATAGATGTCAAGCCCCACAGGCTCTGGCTCCACAGTGGCAGGGTTTTTCTAGATCCTCCTCTGAGCAGCTCTGACAGAGACCCCTGTGTTGACTCGGATGACAGCTTCCTCAGGAAGGAGGAACAGGCTGTCACCTTGTGACCTGGGAGCAAGAACAAAGGGAACGGCAGAAGCGAGGGGGTGCGGGGGGGTGCTTCTCCCCACCTGTGGGAGCATAGGAAGGGCACAGCCCCAGGTCCTCTCACTGTGTGTCCTGGGCCATTCATCCAGGTGAGTGGATGTCCAAGGGCTCAGTAAGTCTGGTCCCATAGGAGGCCCCAGGTGATGTCTGCCTCTGGGCTGGGCCAGGACCTCCTCACTCCCTCTGTGTGTGGGGGGTGGGGTGGGGGGGCGGATATGAGCTCTAGGCAGGTGTCACATACCCCTCCATCATTAGCAACTGGGTGTGAACATGGGCCCAGCAAGGTGGTACAGCTTAATGGGGCAGGGATGGGGGGTTGCTCAGGCTCTTAAACCAAACGACCTGGATTCCCATCCTATCTCTGCCATTTCTAGCTGGGCAAGTAACTTAGCCCTTCGGCTCTTAGCCTCCACATCTACAAAATGGAGACAGTAATACGTGAGGATGAAATGAGCTCATCACGGTGGAAGCCCCTAACTCAGTGCCTGGCACAGAGCCTCAGTAAGTGGTCATAGCCATTGCCACCCACTAGACCACTCACTCCTAAGGGCTGGAGTTATACCTAGTTTTGTTCTATTTTGTACAATTGCAGCCTCAGGGCCTGACACATAGTGGGCATCTAATAAAAGTGTTGCATGAATGATAAGGTAGAGGACAGAATGAGAGTATGAATGAAGGTCCCCAAGGTCTTTAAGGATGTCAGTCAGGGTTAGATTACAAGGCAGATGGTGGCTGCTAGACATCGGGGACGATCACACATAGCAACTTTGTCTGCAACCCTTGCCATGGACACAGTCCCATGTAGCTTTCCAAGCATGTTCACATCTGTTAGGTTGTTAAACCGCCCCCATTTTAGAGATGGGGAAACAGGTTTGCAGAGGATGAGTCAGTTCTTTTGACTCCAAATCTCAGAAGCACTCCCCTACCCCTATAGCTCCTCTCAGAGTGAGAAAGGCTTTTAAGATCCATTACTCCAACTTCTTTCTCATGGAAAGATAGATCCTTAGAGGAAAATGACCATCTCAGGACCACATAGTGAAGAGAACCCTGTGTTCCCTGAACCTGAGCCCAGTGCATCCTCTAGGGTTCCCTAAACATCCTATGACATATTCATGATCTAATCTGTATACCCACAAGCTGATGGCACACAGAGCTCAGAATGGATTCCAGCTCTTGAGTCTCAGGCATGGGAAGCAATCAGCCTGTGTACATGGGGATGAAAAGGGGGAAATCCAGCCATTCAATCAGTAAACATTTATTAAATACCTACTGCATGGCAGTCATATGCTAATAGCTAGGGTCATAAAGATAGAAACAACACATACCTCACCCTCCAAGAGACCACAGTCTAGGGGAGGGATACAGAAATTCACTGTGCACGGCAGTTCTTGCTGGGATAGAAGATGCTAAGTGAGTAGAGAACTGGGGGCTTCTAACCCAGACTGGGGAGCAAGCAGAGCCCAGTGAACACCCACAAGAGCCCCCGCCCAGGAAGACACAATCTGGTGCCTATTCTAACCAATATCTTCATCTGTTTTGATAAGAGGCTCAGCCTGTCCCCTAGGTCCTGAGCAATTCAGCTCTGCCCCCACATTTGCATCCTACCTCTCAAAACAAAAGCCCAAAAGGTAACAGACCCTTCCACTCTCCTTCTTTCTTTCTGAGGGTCTTGCTCCCCACCAACATCCATACCCCTAGCTGCTTATCAAAGGACATGTCCCAGGACTCTGTCTGAGAGGAGTTCTGCTAAATAAAATTTCTTTCAGGTCTGTAAGTTTCAGTGATGACTGAGGGCCTCTTAAAAGATGTGCCCCGGGCAGCGGGCTCGGCTGGCGCACTCCTTAGTTTGGTGCTGCAGGGAAATAGTCCTGAAGGAGGTGACACCTGAGTTGGGTCTTGAAGGATGAATAGTACAAGCAAGGTGAAGGATAACAAGGAAGTTCCAGGCAGACTGGCAGGTGCCAAGGTGCAGGGGTATGAAAAAGCCTGGCCTGCTCCAGAAACCATCAACAGCTCCCACGGCTGCCTTGCAAAGGAAGATGGAAAAAGGGGGCAGCCAAGTACTGGGGAAACCAGGAGGGCCTGGGTTGGTTTTCAGGTGGATCTCATGAAGGACAGGGAAGGGGCTAAGAAGATCTTTGGGGGCAGGGAGCGTGAGGGAGATCGGCCTGGGGAGGAAAGGATGGCGATGCTGACTTGGCCATGAGCACTGCCTCCCCCGCTGCCCACCCATTTGTTCATTTAACAATTTGTTTGGTGATGACATCAGAGGGACTTGATCAGGTGTGCCTGAGATGACACAGAAGGGCTTGATCACACGTGTCTGTGGGCTGCAGTAGGGACTTTGGATTTAAATGAGTGACCTGGGGAAGCCACTGGCGAGTAGGCGGAATGTCCTGGAAAGGATCATGCAGGGACTAGGTATAGACAGGGAAGAAGAATGGTCTGAAGCCTGAGCCCTGAGACCCCTTGATGTTCAGGGGCTGGGAAATGGTGAGGAAACTGTAGTGGGGACTGAGGAACAGCCAGCAGAGGAAACCGTGTGAAGAAAGGGCTTCAAGGGAGAGGACATGGCCGACGTGTCACCTGCTGCTACCGAGGGTGGAGGACTGACCACTGGGTTTGGAGGTCCTCGCAGCAGTTCTGGTGGGATGGGTTCAAGAGAGAAACTGAGTAATAGGCTTGGACCCAACAAGCACTGACACCCTTTCTGGGGCTTTGCTGCAATGGGAAAGAGAGAAATGGGCCTGGAGCTGTCGGGGAGGGTGAGGTCAAGAGAAGTTTTTTTTAAGAGCGGGTATATAATTAGAGCACCATATTTATGACGGGAATGATCCAGTGGTGATGGGAAAAGCTGATGATGCAGAGGACAGCTACAATGCCACGTCCACCAGCAGGTTCAAAGGGGTGAAGTCCAGTGGACAAGTGCAGGGACTGGCTTTGCACTGGAGCTGGGTGGCTCCTCTGTAATCACAGGACAGAGGACCAGACCACGTGGGCACAGGGAGCTCTGTGGAGGTGGTGGTGGGAGTGTGTGACGTTCATTTCTGTTTGCCTAGGAAAACAAAAAACAAGGTCTTCGACTGGCCATGAGGAGCAGGGACGAGGGGTTGGGGGTGATTCCTCCCCTAGGTGATTTCATCCCAGGACCGCACTGCGTCTTTCCTGACTTACCAGGGGAAAGAAGATCACAGCTGCCTCTGCCCTGAGCTGTCCGTCCCTCCCACATTTGCCCAGGACCCCCAGGGGACCCAGACAGCACTCCACCAGCCCCAGGCCCTCCACAACACCTCTCAGCACTCTTTCTGACTAGGTTTTCCAGAAACAGGTCATGAGAGCTCAGAGTGCCCAGGCCCCATGCAGCCGCCCCCAGGCAGTCTGGCCAGCCCTGCCCCAGAGGGCAGGGGGACCGGCAGGGAGAAGGTGGCTGGGAGTCAGGAGGAAACCTCCTGCAGGTGTCTTCTGGAGGCATAGCCTGCAGCCAGCCCTGCTCACAGCCAGCGACAGATCTCGTATCCAGGGACTCTTTAGTGTCACTGCTAGACTGTGGGATTACACCTGTCAGACCCCTCAGAGGAAGGCACACAGGCTTCCCGTGCCATCAGGTGCCTGCACGATGGAAAAGGTGAAGCAGCCGTCAGCTTGGGCCTCTGTCTCCCTCCTCCATGCTGGCTCCAGCTCTCAGCCTCCCTGCGACAACCGCGCTGGGATGGGACGTGCGGGCACAAATCTCTGACCCTGACAGCTCATGTTTCCAGGTCACGTTTTGTGCCCCTTGACACACGTTAGCTCGTTTAATGGTCAAAACAGCCCTGAGTCTGAACTAACATCCTCCATACTTTACCAATGATGGCACTGAGGCTCAGAGATGTTAAGGAACTTGCCAAGGTCACCCAGCTGGGAAATGGAAGAGACAGGATTCGAACGAAGCCCAGTCTCCCTGTTAAAAAGCACTCTGCAGCACCTCTCAGTGCTTTTTCTAATAAAGTTTTCCAAAAACAGGTCACTGAGGGCCCAGAGGGCCCAGTCCCGTCTAGCTCCCTCCCCAGCCAATCTGGCCAGTGTCAGACTGCTCAGGTTCAAGTGCTGACTCAGCCATTTACTACTTTAATGCCCTTGGACATGGCACATGAATCTCCCTAAGTTCCCCCATTTTAAATGTAAAATGGGGGTGTGACAGGACCTCCCTCCCAGGGTTGCTGCAACAGCCTTTGCCATGCTGAGCCAGATTCTCTTCCTCCCAGCATGCCCCAGAGTATGGTGTGGAAACCCCAGGCAAGGGCAGGGCCAGAACAGGCCACCTCCTCCCTCTTTGTGGACATCAGACCTCTGCTGATACATCCTCACATCCATATCACTCCCTTGACTCACATAAAGGTATAGTCCCCTCTGCCTCCTACATATTTCTAATATAAATATAAACAAGCCAACTGGACATTTCTGTAAAGAAAGTGAGTCACCCTGGACTGGGAA
>NW_006780610.1:4328111-4343617 GCF_000442215.2 Lipotes vexillifer | reverse complement strand
AAGAGTGAGATGCGAAGCCCCTTCCCAGAGGCCTGTGTAGTAGCAGACACTAGTTCCTGTCATCCAGGACCCATTGGATGGGCGTGTTCTATGCAGATGAGGTTGCTTGTAAATGCAAATTGGGAGTGGGCTGGAGATTGGAGGAAGCAAAACAGGGGGTGAAGAATCAAGGCCTGGAGGAGGAGAGAAAATGAAGAGAAGAAGGGGGAGAGGAGACAGAGCTGGAAGCCAGGCCTGAGCTCATGATTGCAGGAGATGAGGCTTGGAAAAGCTCCCCTGCTGGTTAAGTAAAAGCTCTTCAAGGATGAAAACCAGAAGAGCCCCGGCAGAATCCTGCCAAGCTGGGGTGGCCTCTTAGAACCAGCCCTAGAGCCAGAGGGGCCATCAGCTTCTGCAGAGACCAGAGGGACCCAGTGCACCCTGAGCACAGTTTATGCTACCCACACAACAACCTTGTGAGGCCCCTTTCACATACCAAGACAATAAGGGCACTTGGCTTTCTGCCTGGTGAGAAATCCCCAAGAAACCGTTTGCCATTTTGCTTCTTGCAAACCTCCAGTGACAGGGAGCTCACAACCTTATGAGGCTCTATAGCTAGTGCATGGCCACACCAGATTCACATGCAGGTGAACTTGACTCCACAGCCCACAGTGTATAGGACTTGGAAACCTCCACCTGGACCTTTCTGCCTCTCAGTATAAGGATTCCTGCCAGATGCTCTGAATACTACATCATGGCTTCCCTCATGCCCACTGCCCCAGAAGAGGGCTTAGCTAACCAGATGGTGCAGGTTGGGTGGGGTGGCTGCAGTCTGCCTACCCAGAGATCTCAGCCTGGGGAAGGGAGACATTGTTACTCTGGATTCACTTGTGGGTAGAGAAGAGACTGGGATAAGCTGGAGTGAGAGAGACTGACAGAGAGATAAGAGGAAAGAGAGAGAGAGAAAGGGGGAGAGAGAGAGAGAGAATGAGCTGAAATCCTGAAGGCTCCCCTGAGTAGACTGTCCTACAGAGCCCAAGAGTATATCTGTTCTTTCCTCCACCTGAGACAGGAAAAAAAGGTAAGAGATCCCCTGATTACAGGGGGACCCTAACTCCCTCAGCAGAAAGTTGGCAAACAAGTGAGGCTAGTTCCAGAGGGCTTGGGACCAGGGAGATGGAGCCCAGCACATGGCACACTCACCAATCCTCCACCCTCTGCCTATGGCACACATCACTAATCAATCATGGCACTCTATCTTGATAAGGCTGGATGGTGGTTTTCTTTCAGACAACAACACACACCCTGAGGGCCTTGGGCCCCCAGTGGGTACAATTTCTAACTACAGGAAAACTATGGAGAGCTTTGAAGGCCAGAATGAACTTGACCCTGGAGATCAAGGGCAAACCTCTAACAGAGGTTTAAAACAGTTTCACAACTTGTTGGCTTATGGGCCAATTAGATCATCTGGTGCAATTTTCTTCTTTCTCCTGGCACTGGTCACAGGTAGCCAGTGTTTGAGTCCTGAGCCCATGGAGGACAGGACAGGACAGAACAGAGACCACATCTGTGCCTCCTGTCTTTGCCAGCTTTGGGCCCAGCACACCAACAGCAGCAATCAGTGCTCAGGAAACTGAACAATCCAGGCTGTGATGTTAGCTCCACTCAGCACCCAGCTCTCTTAGTTTCCTGGAACAATCCAATCAAAGATTCAGGACTATTTTTAACTGATTAAGAGGAAAGCCTAGAATCAGAGTTTCTTTTTAGCAGCTGTGCCACCAAAAAGATGCTACTACAAACAACTACAGTTATTCCAGAACACACAGAGCAAGCATCATTTGGGCTTCTATTGGGCTTAATAAAACCTCTTGTGTTATTGGCGTTAGCTCCTCAACACTTGACCATTAGGATGAATTAGGGCAGCAGAAGAGAGTCTGCTAAGGATGTCCTCAAAGCTTGAGCCACACAATCAGGCAAATCATCTCAGTATCACTTATGGGACAGCAGGTCCCCATAGCAATGCAGTCAGGATGTGATTGGCTGACTTTAAATAAAGAGGCATTTACAGATCCATGTGCAGACCTGAAGCTGTGATCCTGCCTGGGAAATAGCCATTGAGAATACAGGGGAGGTGAAAAAGAGGAATCCCTGAAAGGGACCTTGGCCAGCTGTCTACTCAGAGACTAGCCCCTCAGGCAAAGCTCAGCAACAAACACCCCAAACATGCTTCTCCAATCTGGCCAGTGTTTGGAGCTCCATCACACATTCCCTTTTATTATAGAGCATTTTAGAGCAGAAGTCGCACACTCAACCATCCTCTATACTCTGCCTATGGCAGACATCACTAATCGATAATGGCACTCTGTCTTGCTGAGGCTGGGTGTAGATTGAGACTACTTCAACCAAGAGCTACAGCCAGCCACTTGAAGATGAAATAAAACTTAGTTGCTAGTCTGCTTTGTAAGCTCCTTTCATGATTAAGTTGGGTCAGAATGGGAATTATTGACCTTCTCACTACTGTCCATGAAGACCATCTTGGCATTTGCTTTAGCTTTGATGTACTAATACAGGGCAATCAAGAGTATGGTTACAGTTCCAAGCAGTAAGTTTGGCCCCAGGAGGCTGGGAGTACCTGATACACATGGGACCTTATTCAGTGCTGATTGGATGGGGCTTATTTAATATTAAGTCTGCCTAGCACCCCACCTGTCTGGGAGCAGCTGCCCCTTCTTTTGGTATAATGCGCCCTTTTCCCTCTCCAACAGTGTGATTTTAGGAGGCTGCTAATCATATTACCTACCCCATGGTTACACTGAGTACTTCAGGTGTAGACAAATCGTGGATGAGAAACGTGCTGGGCCAGACAGAAGCCTTCCCTGAGAGTTTTGGACCCAGAATTAAGGGAAGAGGGGCTGGTCCTCCCTGATGGTTAAACTGAAGGGTGCAAGGCATGGAAGATACCAGTAGTCATTTCTTGACATATGGAGGAAGTTGGTCTGAGGGGACAGTGCTGACACATAAAGATAAGAAAGATGGAGCAGGAGAGATGGAGACTGAAGAGATAGAGACATAGAGACATAGATATAAATATAGTACCGATATAGAGATAGATATAGACAGAGAGAGATAGAGAGAGAACCTGGTAGTTCTAGTTCTCCCCAAGTCCAAGCTACACCCCTTCAACAATTACATGAGTCTTCTAATAAAGAAGTTACATTTTAAAGTTGAGTTTCTGTCACTTGCAACCAAGAGCCTGGACAGAATCCTATGCATAGCAAAGACCTACAAGAGGAAGATAAGACTACTGAGTGGAACTCCTGGAGGCAAACATGAAAAGTTCACTGGGAAAAGGATTTGTACTGTCTATCATGGGATGCAGGTAGTCATGGTGATGGAGAGAGCCTAACCTGGCTGGGAACCACCCATGAGGAAGGGATTTGTACAATTCTACTTTTTATGAAATTTATTCCTGTGGGTTGTTCCTGGGATGTTGTGTTGCCTAGACCCATGATTCTTGGGTCTGTGAGGCAAGCTGATCTCTGTGATCTCTGTATATTTTGCTCCAGGGTTCCCAAGGGGTGGGGCAGTATCACGGATACAGCAAGGAGTAAATGTATTCCTGGGAACAGTAAGAAATAAACACATTCCTGGGAAGAGGGGCCAAATCTCTGCACTGCCCTCAGGTCCAGAGAGCAGCAGCAATCCACACACTTCCCTGCAGGACACACACTTCTGAAAATAGCTAGGATAGGAGGGGGTCTTCTACAAACACCCATATAATCACTCATGCTTTCAAAATAGGACTGTTGGTGCCTACTATCTGATGGCTCACATGCTGGGTACCTCAGATACAGATAAAAACACATGGTCCTGGCCTTAAGGAAGACTTGGGCTAGTGGGCCATGGGGATATGTACATAGAATACAGTGCAGTGATTTTCAGCAGTGTAAGGGATTCTAGAAGGGCAGGGAAGAGGCTTGGTGAGTCAACCTGAGGGAATAGAGAAGACTTCACATCTGAGAAGAGACGTGTGTGCTGAGAATAAGAGCTTATTCAGGGGATAGGATGTTAGGATTTTCCACGAATGGTAGGCACTTCACTCTCATCCTTAGAGATGTCTTCCTATACAGTGGAGACTGGAAAGTTAAAAACTACATTTCTCTGACACCCTCTCTAGGCTTTTGCATGTAACCTAGGTTTTGCCAAGCAGATAGGTCTGATGAGATGCGGAAGGCGGAATTGAGCCCAGTGAGGTGGTGGCTATGGGATTGTCTACAGAAGCTTTGGCTAGGGGTCCTCTGTGAAGTCCCTAGTCATAGGTGCTGATCAGTGGGAGGTAATGGCCAAGGGGCTTCACTGGAACAATTCTATTTCACGACGGGACATTCTCCTGACTTTATTTCCTGACTCAACAATTCTGTGTGCTACCTGATCCCTATAATAAATCCCTTTCTATTAAAACCAGCTGGAGTAGATTCTGTCTGCAACTAAGACTCCTGAGTATGACATGAGGTTTTGCTTTGGTCTTCCTTACACTCTAGCAGTATGATGCTGTGGTTAGGACCATCAACTCTGGCTTTAGAAAAACCTCTGTTCAAGTTCCAGCCCTGACATTTTCTACCAATGAAACCTTGGGGCTGATAGCAGTTTCTCCACCTATAAAATGGTGGTTATTATTATATGTACTTCATGATGTTGTTATAAAGTTCAGATGAGATGATATATGTAAAACACATAATACTAGACATATAGCAAGTGCTGGATAAGTGATTATTACTATTACAGCTTGGATTTCTTCACCAACCAACCCAGACTTTACACTGATTGTGAAAAGTCAATTTAAGATTCAACAAAAGAGCATTCATGGCATAAAAAATGGAGACCCTGACAATCTGGAAGGTCAACTGAACGAGAGGAAATAAAACAACTGAACGAGATGAAATAAAAGATCAATGCACAGTCCCAATCTCAGTAGAGAAAATCTGAACAAAGACAGGGAGGCTGAGACACAGGGCTTGGGTATGATATATATGAGACAGATTTCTGAGATTAGAAAACAGATAGATGTGCCACTCTAGTGTGATATCACCAAAAAACTAATACAGTCGTTGGCTGTATTCATAAAGGTAGAATGTAGAAAGGGGGAGGTGGAAACCCTGTTCTACTCTGCCTTGATCAGCCCACATCTACAAAGTTGAATCTAACTCTTGGGGATCTTATCGTGAGAGGGATGCAGAGATTATCCCAGCCACCTGGGATAATATCTAACATTTATTGATCTTTTCCTATATGCCAGAAGCCATTCCTACCCCATGCTTAATACTTCTCCCAGCAGGATAGACTCCAACTTACAGAAGTTGGGGTAGGCTGTGCAGAGTCAGTTCAGATAACAGCCATGATAAAGATGCCAAATATGTGGCATTCACGCCACCACTCACCCCTCCCATCCCACAGCAGACATCACTACTCAATCACAGAACTTACTGAGTCCAAATGTGGCTTCCAAAATATCCTCTTCATCCAACATTGCATTCAACCAAAGATGAATCCTATAGGCCAGTCCTTCACTATATGGACAGGATGGGTGAGTGGTGACCATGCTGTGAATTGAATTGTGACCCACATGAGCAGGGATTGAGCCTCTTTCAAAATGGGCTAAAAGACATGAAAGAGAAGCTGGCAGGGCCTCCCAGCGTCAGACACAGACCAGCACTTTTCCTCAGCACTGCAGCTGCAGAAACTTGGTATTATTAACACACCCAGAATGGATCAAGCTTTGTGACGGAGAGAACACTATACATTCACCAAATCCCATTTCATTTTCTCCTTCCTGGACACACAGGAAGACTACATTTCCCAGCCTTCCTTGCAGTTAAGTTGAGATCATGTGATGAGGTCTGGCCAATGGGTTATGAGCAGAATTGGTATACATCACCTCTAACCCAGACCATAAAATCCCCATCTGAGTGATTATCCATGCCCTTTCTTCCCCTTCGTCAGTGACCTTGGAGGCCATGCACTGGGGATGGCAGCATCACTAGATAGAAGAAGCCTGGGTCCCTGAGTCACCACTAGGAGGAAAGCTCCAAGGCTTGCTGCCCAAACCTCATCAGACTACAATGTGAGCAAAAACTAACTTTTGTTGTATTAAAGCTCCCAAGATGTCGGAGTGTATTTATTAATGCAACAGAGCCTGGCCTAGCCTGACTATAGAAGGTTAACACCTAGTGTCTCTCCAAGTGTGGTCTGGATCTGCCAGCTTTAGAATCACCCAGAAATCTTATTAGAACTGCCCATGCTTGGCTCCACCTCAGAGGACCTGGAGCCATAAATCCTGGGAAGGAAGTTTACAACTTTAGCAAGCAGTCTAGTGATTCTTATTCTCCCTGAAGTTTCAGAACCTCTCACTACTCAGCCACACTCACAGGAGCCAATTTATCACTTTGTGGTGAGAAATAGAACAGTCAGGTAGAGTGGGACCCTGGTCAGGGTCCAGGACGTACGTGGGAAAATGAAAATGAAAGAAACTGAATTCCCATCTGAAAACCGCTTGGGGCCCTGGAATCAGCCCCAGGGATTTGAGAAAGGGCATCTTAAGGGTCTCAGCAGGAGCCATGTGGCCTGAGACTCTCCAACCATCACTGCACACGCTCCCATGCACAGACCAAATAGGGCGCATTCTTCCCTGGACCATGCTGGAAGCAGCTAGCCAACATCCTGCTCCTGCATCACTCTCTTTAGACTCTAAAGGCCTCCGTTTTACTTTCCCAGTCACTCCTCAGGCAGGAGCCGACAGTGAATTAAGTGATGCCCTTGAGGATATCCCAGGAGGATTCACACAGCATCTCAGTATCCCCTTACTATCTGTCTCCAGCAACCTGCTATATATGTTGACTCTTAACTGTCCCCTGTCTGTAAGGTGTGAGGGCACCTTCTCCCCCTGTCTGCCCACCACATGGGCTTGAGGGAACAAGATGGATTTGAGTGCCAGCTCTGCCACTTACTGAGTGGGTGGATTGGGGCAAACCATTCCATCTCTCCAAACTGCAGTTTCCTTACCTGTCAAGTGGGGATAAAACACCTTCCACAGTGATGGTTACATGAAACATCTATTTTTGACAGCTCCAAGCCTTACCCCACATATAAAATGTCGTTAATAAAACGTCAGATGAATGAGGACCTCCGTATGTGATGTTTGTAAATGGCCACCTGTGTTTGTGGGAAGAGGGGCAAAGGGGGTGGAGAGCATGGAGATTAAGAGCCTGCCTTTTGAGAGGCCTGTTTGAATCGTCAGTTACTGACTGTGTGGCTTCAGTTTCTGCATCTATAAAATGGGAACAGTGATGTCTCTGTCACTGGGTTGTTATAAAGATTAAATGAGTGAAACAAATGTGTGTGCTCTGGTGCGCATATACGTGTTTGTGCGCCTGTGAGTGTAATAATGTGGTAGCTGACATTTATTGGGTACTTAATACATGCCAGGCACTGTTCTAAGCACAATTCTGTATTAACTCATTAACCCTCACAGCAACCCATGAGGCAGGTATTATTACCCCATTTAATAGATTTAGAAGTTGAGCCATAGTGTTTACATACATTGACAAGAGCTCTCACCAGTAAGGTATCAATAATCCTTCCATTTCTCCTCTAATACTGATTTTTTTTCTCTCCCTGGTCCTAAGAGGAGGGAGGGGCAGATGCAGTGCCCACCACCCATCTTGCTGGAGGCTGACCCCACTCACTCAGCCACAGCCCATGGACTCACCTTGCTTCACCTCCCAAGGAGCTCCTGTCCTGGGGAGCTCCATACAGTGCTCAGGGTGAAAGGGGGACAAATAGGGCAGAAGCAAATGGGTTGGCATTGAGTCTACAGCACCCCAGAGCCCTGAGAGGTCGTATGTCCATGTCCTGTCCTCATCTGCCAGCAGGACCAGGACTGACCTAGTCTGATTTCACTGTGATTTCAGATGCATCTAGGGATTTGATCAAGCCATAAAAAATGAGGCTGTCTTATGCTAGGACCCTGAGATCCCTCCCACATTCACATCTTAGAGAAGCGCTTGCCATGTGCACCTGGAGACACAGCCAGGGATGTTCCCAGCAGCGGTGATCATAACCGAACACTGGACGAACAAGGTGTGTCACAGGCACACTCTGGGACACTATACAGCCTTGAGAACTAAGGAACTGCAGCTCCACAAACAGCCTGAAGGAATCTTTAAAAATGAGGTTGAATGAAAAAGTTGCAAAATAATTACCTCTTTTTGTTATCGAAAAACCCCTCCCCAAACCCAGACTTTATGTTTTTGAAGAAAACAATGGAATGATAAACACAAAATTCAGATAGAGTTACCCTTGACAGGGGGCAAGAAATTACAACGAGGGAGAAGCACCCCAGAGTCTCAGTGGTTTGGGAATGTTCTAGCTCTTGGGTTGGGGTGGAAACATTGGTGCTCATCTTATTATCTTCATAATACACACACACACACACACACACACACGTTTTTATATAAATCAGATGAAATTTTAAAAAGAGAAAAGAAGACAATAAAACATCTTCTTGTGTCATGTGAGCAATTGCTCTTAATATATGAGTATATATTAATATAAGTATATATATGAGAGTAACAACCACAAATCCGCAACCTGCTTGTCCATTGAGTTCTTACCATCACATTTAAAACAGTAAACATTCATATAACACTTAGGACCAGTTCCTGCTTTGAACACTCTACATGTATTTACTGTACATCTATTTAACCTCCATGAAAACCCTATGAAGTAAGGTACTATTATTCTCTGTGTTTTGCAGATGGGGAAACCGAGTCAGAGAGGTCACTTTGCCGAAGGACATGCACCTATTAAGTGGCAGAGCCAGGATGCACACCCAGCCCACCCGGCTCCGGAGCCTATGTCCCTAACCAGCAGACCACACAGCCTTTCCTGAACCCATGGTTTGCCTCAGTTATCCTGTTTACTTCTTACACTGACCCTTTCAGGGGCAAGTTATTATTCCCATTTTCCAGAATAGGAAGCCAAGCTTCTGCTGGCAGGCAGGGAGCACATTTATAAACCACTCGCCTGGCCAGGTCCACGGCAGAACTGGTCGATGGATCACGGCACCAGCTCAAGCCCCGCCCCTTGTAGGCAGGTGTCATTAATCAGTCAGAGTCGCCCACACTTTGAAACCTATTTGTCACCCCTCAGCATAAATAACCTCCACTTGTGCAGGCCCTAGAAGCCCTCCCAGCCCTTCTATCTGAAAGAGCTCTGCCTGTCTCCCTCCATGTCACCCTCCTTGGGTGTGGACCGCACCTGACGGCCACCTGGGCACTCCTGGCCCCGAGGGGCTGGTCCTTCCCCCATCCAGTGCTCCACACCTGTTACAAATCGAAACTGGCCTCGAACAAGCCTCTCACGCTCCCTGCCTCAGTTCACCCGAATGTGAATAGGACCAATTCTGCATGACCTGTACCGACCCTAAAGAACATCCGTGCCTCTCTGCTTTCTGCTCCTCTTGGAGGAGGGGTCAGTCAAAGACCACGCCCACTGGGGGGGCCCCATTTCTGGAGAATCAAGACTTTGGGACACTGCTGGCCTCACCCCCCTGAGCCCTAGATTATACTCCAAGCAGCTCTCAGCTGCAGCACATTGCAACAGATATTAATTGCTACATTAAATTCTAGGATACTGCTTAAGAGAATGTTCATTTAATTTCCCTGCAACTGTGGTCAACCTGATCTTTAATCGAAACTGACAGGCACAATTTAAATCAGATAGCAAACTCCCCTCTCTTTAAAGGAGCCAAGAATGGCATGAATATTAAATGGGTCAGGACAGTTGGCAACATGAATACCGTTTAAATCGGAACAAGCCTCAGCTACAGCTTTTAATTATTCATGTTCTCCTGGTAAGTCGGCCCCCCCTGACAGCAGTGTCACCAAGAGTTCAGGCAACTTCCTCGACGTGACGTGAAAGACAAGGGTGGGGGCTAGGGTGGAACAGCTGGGTCCTGGGTCCTGGGTTAGGCCCGAGCCGTCGGAGGAGGGTAGTCCAGCTTGGAGAACATGCTTGAGAGCTGTCCTGGCTGTCTTGGGCATCACTTAAATGCTGTACGCAAAATCGGGGAGGGACAGGAGTGGAACTATAAAGAAACATGGGCAGAGACAGAGGCGCAGCCAGAGAGAGAGAGAGAGAGAGATGGGCTGACAGGGGCATACGCCAAGCTCAGAGATGGAGACAGATGTACAGAGAGACATGTGGAGAGACAGAAACTGAGCTAGAAGCAGAGATGCACGGAGGCAGAGCCAGAAGTTACATCAGAGGCACAGAGAGACAGAGCAGGGACACCTGGACGCGGGGGGCGGCTCAGAGCCGGGCATCTGTCTGTGAGTACCAAGGTGAGGACCCAAACCAACAGAAAAAAACAGAAACACAGAACACGTCCCAGAGACAGTTGCCTGGGGACTGAGCGTGGAGTTTGCCTTGCAGACACCAGCTCCTGGAACAGCGCAGACTCCACTCAGCATTTCTTGGGCTGAGCAGGTCCGTAAATCACTCGGGACAGGAAAAACCTGTGTGCAGCCTTAGAAACAGCATCTGGCAGGAGAAACGGTGGCAGGAGTGGAGAGGGGCCTGAGGGAGAGAAAGGACAGACAGAGAGAGCAGACAGGAGAGATCAGAGATGAGCCAGACAGATGGAAGGGACAGGAGAAAAGACTGAGAGAGAGAGTGCCGAAGAGAGTGGCCCAGAAGTGTGGGAAAGATGCACACATGGAGGTGGGCGGAGAGATACACGGGGAGATGGTCACAGGCAGCAAAGATGCTGCAAGGATTGCCTCTGCACGCTGACCTTTAAAATGTTTGCTTGGAACTTGCTGTTCTTAAGGATAACACGTCTTCCTAGGTGTGAGGCACTTACGGTCTACAAGACATTTTCCCGTCCACTATGACACCCCATCCTTGCCCCGTCCCCAGACTCCCCAATTCTAGTGGGGCATTCTAGAATATTCATTCCCCCCAAAGCACTGCCCCATGCTGAGCTAGGCCACTTAATTAACCCACATGGTCAGTTATGAGGCATTTGTCTAAATTCTCTCTTCCTGGTCGTATCTTCAGATGACATGAGTGAAAGTGTGAGGACTGCACACATGAGAGAAACTCTCAGGGTCTGCAGTAGAAGGACACTTCTTCCTTAGGCACTTTGTAGAAGCTGGAAAGGGTGCTTGGATTGCAGGGTATGTGCCCCAAACTTAGTCCTCCAGAAAGTCAGCCCAGGCAGGGTTCCCTTCCGCTTCCAAAAGGACAGGGTCTGTCCCCACTCCTCCTCACCGCAGCCAAAGCCTCCAGGGGCCGCCCCGGCATCACTCTTGGTACAGACACTGTGGCTGAAATTGGCATCCAGTCTCCTGGGTTGGCTGATCTCCAACTGGAGGGGCAGGTAAATGGAAAGGCGGCCAGGCTTCCTGAGCGTGTTTGCCCTCCGCGGCACTTAACATTTACACACGCGGGAGGAGGAGGAGGTGAAAAGTCTTACTGCCAGAGGCTGGCATGACAGCCCAGAAGGAGAACCAACTCTCTGGCTGGGCTGGGCTGGAGGAATGTATGAGGATTTTCATTTTCCTCCGTGTGGACATACATCACTGTCACCTCCGAGGGCCAGCAGCAAACCCAGTTGGACTTGGGGAAGTGGGTATGGACTCTGGTGAGGAGAACATGCCTGGACCCTTCCACCCAGGGCCAGCCCTGCTGGAGGAAGAGTGGGCTCCTGACACCCCCTCCCATGCACTGTGTGTCCCCACCAACCCCAGACAGCCAGGATCATATAGCACCATGTCCTGTTGTTGCCTTGACTCCCAACTGTGCTGGAAAACAAGAAGGACAGCAGTTACTGTTTCCTTCTGACAGCCGAGGCCCAGAGAAGTGATGTGACTTTCCAGAGGTCACACAGCAAGTGGTGGTGGAGCCAAGTCTCACATCTGCTTCTCTGGAGAGTGTCCCAGCCAAAGGCATTGCCCATCACAGCTGTCATACATTGGCCCAGTGCCCTTGAACTCAAGGTGCTGGGGATCCAAAAGAGAAACTATACCCGTGACTTGTCCAGTAAGATATCACAGCCCAGCAGGGGAGACAGTGGGATGAACACCCTATGGTAGGACTGGCCATATAACTTGGGGGGCCCAGTGCAAAATGAAAATGCAGGGCCCATTGTTCAAAAATTATTAAGGATTTCAAGATAGTGATGGCAGAGCACTCAACCAAGCATGGGGACCATCTGCATGTGGGGCTCCATGTGACTGCCCAGGTTGCATGCCCATGAAGCCAGCTCTGCCCTATGGCTATAATAATAGAAATTTTAAAAGGCAGTAATAGAGGTGTTTATAGAGACCGTGGGAGTGTCACAGGGAGGATGGGACCAAGGACTAGGAATGTGGTACACAGGAGAGTGGACAAGAGCTTGGACACGGGATCCAGCAGATCCTAACTGCTGGACCTTGGGCAGCTTACTCAACCTCTCTGATCCTCGGTCAGGACAATAGCTTATTGGCCTGACCAAATGCTATACAAAAAGCAATACCAGTCCTTGGCCCACAGTAAGCTATAGATGGTGATTATTGTCCTTTATGACTGATGGCTATGAACAGGGTGAGACACCTGCAGTTCCTCCTTCTGGAAGGTCAGTGGTATATTGACCAGGCCACGTGGTGACCAGGCAGCTCCGCAGTGGGAGGGCATCCATCTGCTGGGGGCTTTTTCTCGAGTTTGAATGATGTTGGACATAAGCCAGTATGAGAGGACAATGTTAGATGTTAGCCAGAAGTATTTCCTGCTTTAGGACAGATGATACAGCCAGCACAGTGTGTCCATTTAGTGTTTCTTTGTTTAAGCAATGTGAACTGAGCACTTTGCAAGAGTCAGGCACTGTCCTAGGTACTTAACCCACAACTCAGAAGCAGCCAGCAGGGTCCCCTCACCGTCGTGGAACTCACAGGCTAATTTTGTCACAGCAGAGCCAAAATCTTACTTTTATAAAATAATAATAACAATAATAATAATTGTAACAATGTCAGGGACCATTTTATTGAAGACTTACTCTATGCCAAGCATTGCAAGTGCTTTATTTGCACTAATTTATCTTTATCCTCACAACACTCCTAAGAGGTAAGTACTCTTGATAATCGCATGTTACAAATGGAGAAATTGAGGCTGAGAGAGGTCAGGTCACTTGGCCAAGGTCACAAGCCTAAGTGGCATTCATTCATTCAAAACATACTTGTTGAGCATTTACTCTCAAGTGTGTTAAGGGAAACCATGGTGATTCCAGACAGGCCTGCCCTTATACCAGTGGGGGAGATAGATAGATAGAGAGTAGGAAAAATAAATAAAACAAGAAAAATACAGACTTTAATTAGAGCAAAAAAGGGGGGAGGATGCTAAAGTAGAGAATAGCCCAGGCCTAGATAAATGCCTAGTACACAGTAGGCACACAATAAATATTTGCTGACTGACTAGATGAAAAAGGAGGTCATGCGGTATCATTTTTGCCAACTCCTAAGAAATGAAAAAGAGCTAGTCAGACAAGGAGTGTCTGGCTCGGGGTAGAGTGAGATGCACGTGCAAAGGCCCTGAGGTGGGAAGAGCTTGGCATGTTGGAGGAACTGAAAGGAAGCCAGTGAGGCCAGGGCACAGTGAGCAAAGTAATGAGATGAGGTCTAGAGGGGTAGGTATGGATCAGATCCCTGGAGGCTACCAGGATAAAGGAGTTTGGAATGTCTCACAAGAGCAAAGGGAAGCCAATGAGCGAGTGATACAATACTGTCTACATTTTAGGGAGATCACTGTTTGCCTTGGGAGGTGTGGTGCCTTTAAGATGGCCACAAGTTCTTTGCTGCTCCTCTCATCAATAGGCAGAGTCTGTTTCCCCTCCCATCTGGCCCTTGACCTATTTTGACCAATAAAGTGCAGCAGAAGTGATGCTGTGTAGTTTCCAAGACGGAACCTTCAAAGATCTTCAGCTTCTGGTTTGGCCGCTTGGAATTCTTCCTATTAGAGCCCAGCCACCTTGATGAGAAGCCCAAGCTACACAGAGAGGCATGTGGCAAATGGAGGCATTCCAGCTAACAGCGCCAGCTGAGCTTCCAACTTCCAGCCAGGTCAAGCCTCAGAAGACTGCAGCCCAGTCTACACCACATGGAGCAGAAGAACCGCTCAGCTGAGCCCAGTCAACTCGCAGAACTTTGAGACACAAATAGGTGTGGCTGTTTTAAGTCACTAAGTTTTGGGGTGGGGTGTTACACAGCAATAGATGACTGGAACATGGAGAACAGATTGAAGAGATAGAGAGACAGGATTTGAACCCAGAACTCAATGACTCCAAGATCCTGCTCCTATCCACCATGC
Source organism: Lipotes vexillifer (assembly GCF_000442215.2). Taxonomy (NCBI): domain Eukaryota; kingdom Metazoa; phylum Chordata; class Mammalia; order Artiodactyla; family Lipotidae; genus Lipotes; species Lipotes vexillifer. Next base: position 4,329,238 of record NW_006780610.1, on the reverse strand, counting down.
TATGTAACACCAAAGCCTCTCTGATCTCTGGTGCTAGGTTAACTCTCAGGTCCGTCTGCCAGCCTAGCTCTCAGACTTGGGTCCCCTTCTCCCTTCAGCTCTGATATCCATCAGTCCTGACCCTTCCCCGGGGGCCCAGCTTGGCTGAGGCCTATGAAGCCAGTGGGGCATGTAAGGATCCCTGTCCATCCTACCTTCGCAACCCTGCCTGTGTCTTTCATCCCCGCCCCACAGTCAGAGCTGACCTGAGGGGAGAGCTTCCTCCCTCCCAACAGCCCTGGGGAGCAGGCCGCTGCCCTACCAGCTCTCCCCTGCACTCAGATGTGACTCACTGACCTTTACGAGCCTGAGACTTGATGGGCCTGGTGTTTTATTAACTTAATAAAAAGGCAGCCTTGTTCAGGGGCTTAACATTTCTGGAGAGAGGAAGTCTCTGCCCCCCGGGCATTGGAGGAAGAAATACTGTCTTGGGCTGAGCTCCCCAGCACTGTTCTCTGGGACCTCTTACCGGGAGGCAAAGAGCAATTCAATGTATTTCCCATCAAACAGCAGCAGCAAGACACGAAGCTTAATTTAATTTTGTAATCAGCGGAAGCACAGGCAGAGGAAGACTGCTCACTGTTTTTTCCACTTTGCTTTTTAATAGGATATCTGACAGCACACATAATACAGTCACACACACACACACACACACACACACACACACACACACGCATGCATGGCAAGGCAGCTGCAGGAGAGAGGAAAGAATCTGAGTTTTGGAGGCCTGAGAACTTCTCCCTTGCTCACCTTGTGGCTTTTGGATAGTCACTTCACTTCTCTGTGCCTCTTTTGATAACAAAGCCATTTCCTTATCTTTCCCAAATTTAGTGAAAATAATAACTAGTATTTATTGTGAGCTTAATATATGTGCTAAGGAATGTGCAGAGTGTCTCACTGAGTCTTAGTAACAAGCCCAGGAGTAGCTACTGTTAGCATTTCATAAATATACACAATAGAGGAATGATTCGAGGCACAGAATGGTTGAGTAACTTGCCCAAGGACACACAGCCGGTAAGTGGCAGAGCTGTGTATAGAGAGGGCTTTCAGTTACAAGCAATGCAACCTGACTCTAGATGTCTAAGCAG
>NW_006780610.1:4304760-4328101 GCF_000442215.2 Lipotes vexillifer | reverse complement strand
CAGGAATGATGATCATTCAAAGCATGGCGAGTGGCCAGAGAACTGGTTTAAGGCTGAGCTCCCAAAACCACACAACAGAGCTGTTCTGACAAGGAAGCCCCCTCTGCCGCCTCCTTCACTGCCAAGCGCCATGGCTGAGATTTTGCCTTTTGTGCACCTGCTCCTGGGTCCAGCACCGATGCCACTTCTGCCCCAGGAATTCCACCCTGTACCCCTGCTGCCCACCCAAAGCCAGCAGCTTTGACTATCCTGCTCAACAGCAAAATGCATTCCACAGGAGCCCCCATTCCCAATTTTCTCACAATTTCCTCAGAGAGGAAACAAATAAGTTTGGCTGGTGGAGCCCAGCTTATCTGCCAATTCCCTGGCTGCAAATGGGGCTGGGAAAGCAAGAGTCCTCCCTTGGAAAAGAAGAGCAGGGGGGCCTGGAAGCTATCCAAATATAAGAAGATGGGCCAAGGGCCCATACAGCCAACAACAAGGCAAATGTCTACTACCCACTGGATTCACACCAGGCAGAAAGACTTGGAGCCTGCCTTTGACTGGGTCAGATGAGGAGGTGGCAGTAAAGAGCTTTGTCTAGTAAAAGGGTCTTTTTTGAGGTGGGAGGGGGTGGTGCAGGACAGATGACACTTCACTGTGGTGGCAGCTGGAGGAGAGACTCAGGTGAGTGGTCAATAAGTGACCACAGTCTTTACCAAATGAACAGATGTGCGTTCAGATCACCATCAAATCCAGTCAGCTTGGACTCAACTGGTTCACAGTGAGTGATAGTATGGACAGGCACCGGAAGGGTAGCCCTTTAAGCCCCACCCATGGAGATGTCTGCATCCTAAGAACCTCATCTCTAGATGTGACCCAGCCTCTGACCAGCTGCCCGGCCACACCAAGCTGCTCACCGTCTCCTGAACACACCCTGCTCTTTCCCATCACAGTGCCTTTCCACGTGATTCCACCCTGCCCAGAATGCCTTCTCTTTCTCTGTGTGGCAAGCCTCGTACCCTCTCAAAATAATCACAATAGTGTGCATTTGTGTATGTTTTAAAATTTTTCCTATATGCCAGGCACTGCTCTAAGTATTTTCATATTTTAACTGACCTCATACAACAATCATATAAAATAAAGAAAATTATCATCTTCATTTTACAGGAGAGGCAATCCAGGAACAGAGAGGTTGAGTAACTTGCTTAATGACACACAGCCAATGGCACTGGGATTTTAAGCCAGTGCCCTGACTCCAGAGACCGTGTCTGCCACCACTGTGCTTCACATGCACTCAAACAGCACCTCCTGTGTGAGACTTTCCAAAAGGGCTCCATGCCAAGTCCAGCCTTCTCTCCTCTGGGGTCCCACAGGCCCTGGCCTATTCTAGCAGGATCAGTTGCTTTCATTTCAGTGGTCTGCTTTCCTGGCTTTGCCTCCCCCGCTGGATTGTGAGGCAAAGACTGCGTGTGTGTTACTTGCTTTTTAATCTCTGAGTCCTCAGTACCTCGCCGAGTCTGGTGCCAAGGAGATGCTCCATGCTTGCTGAATCAATGAGTGGGTTTGTTGGGTAAATACATTGCTACAAACAAATCAGGGCCAGAAGATCTGAATTACTGAAGAGGGGAAATGATTCAAAATGCTCATTTCCTAACCACCGCCCCCCAACATCTGCAGACTCACTCCTCAGGTGATAAGTCTTCTGAGGGCCTTGCCAGGGATTGCTGTCACCCTGGCCTAATGAAACAGGTGCCCTCAACAGCAATCAAGCAGTAATTCTCTCCAGCCTTTGGGTATTGGGGACTTTTCATTAATTAATCTTGGTGACCTTCCCTATTAATTAGGAAAAAAGGAAAGAAGAAATGATATTAACCTTGATTGAGAGCTTACTTTGACATATTTCTTTTTTTTTAAGTGGTTCTCAAACACTGTCTCTGGATCAGCTGCATTGGAATACCTGTGGACTTCTTTTTTTTTTTTTTTTTAATACAGATTCTTGAGCTCCTTACCATAAAAATTCTGGTTCAGTTGGACTAAAGTGGGGCGTGGTACCTGCCTTTGTAGGTGACCCCTGGGGTTTTCCCCTCCCAGCTAGGCTTGGGAACCTGTATCGTACATCACATTTTCTACCAGAATGCCATGAAGAGAGTGTTGTTAATCCCTCTACACAGATGGGGCTGGAGAAGTCAGGTGCTTTCACAAGGTCAGCCACTAGAAGATGGCAAGCCTGGGCTGAGAGAGAGAGAGAGAGAGAGAGAGGTCTTTGAGGGAATGGAATGCCCAGTATGGAAGAAGCAAGTAAGAAGATTGGAACAATAAGAGATGACCACTCATTTCCTCCTTCCCAAGTCACGGTTCCTTCCTTCCCTTGGGTCAGCCTCCTGGGCCCCAGCTCCCATGTCTGCCCTTGTCCTTGGCTGAGACAACCTGCCCCAGCCAGCCTTGGCCCTAGCCCCAGCCTATGTTACCCTCCAGGTAAGGAATCCTGCTCTCCTACCATCTGACCCCTGGCTGGCAGCCTCTTCCAACTGCTTTAGTTGTCACCTCCACCCACCAGTACATCACCTGTCTCCTAGCAGTATATATGACAGTGTCTTTAAGAGACTGTCCACCGTCTCAGCTCCAAGCCCAGAGAACCCCCTTTAAGAATGAGTAGAGTGACTTACCAGGCCAGAAGGGGGCTCATGTTATAACATATAAACCTAACAAGTGTTTGCAAAGCACCTGCTATGACTCACACAGAGAGAGATAAGAGAGGGTTCCTGCCTTGGGAGTTCCGCGTCTGGCTGAGGATTGAGACACTCTCAGAAAAGAGAGAAAAACCCTCATGATCAAAGTATCCTATGACTCAAAGGAATGCTTGGTCTTCCTTTGAGTCCAAGGGGGAAAGTCATGGCTGGAACCATCCCTGTGAGCAGAGGGGGTCACAGAAGCAGGAGGAAGAGTCCAAATAGAATGTTTACTCAGGATGTTTAGAATTTCAGGGGCTGCTAGGGTGAGGAAGGCAGTTGCTGGGGGGTGCCCCTCACCTGGCAAGTGGGATGAGGAACACAAACAGCTCACATGAACAGCACTGAGTAGGGCCAGGCCCAATGCTATGGCTTTACGGGTATTACCTCCTCATTTAATCCTCACAACAATCCAAATGGCAGGCCATATGGCAGATGAGGAAACCAAGGAGCAGAGAGGCGATGGAACCTGTCCAAGGTTGCACTGCTAAAGTAACAGCCCTGGAACTTGAGCACAGGCAGCCTGGCTCCAGGGTCCATGCGCCTGACCATGCTTCTGTCTTCCCTCTCCGAGCAGAAAGGTGTAAGAGGTGGGAGAGTGCGGCATGGATTTGGAACGGGTTCAGATTCCACTGTGGCCGCTCCCTGGTGGGAAAGGAAGGGAAACCGGACCTGAGCTGAGGCTGCAGGTCGGGCTTGAGCAGAGAGGGCCTTGCTGGCATAGGGAGTGTGGGCTTTCCTGCAGATGGTGGAGAGCTGCTGGGGTTTCTGAACCAGGCAGCAGTGAGTTCACAAGCCCACGGCTGCGGGAAGCCAATCTGGTCCTACTGTACAGGGTAGAAAAAAAGACAGGACATTTCAGCAAAGCAGGGGCAAGATTAAGGGCCTGCACCCCAGAGCTGAGAAGGGATGCCAAGAAAATAGAGAGGAGGGGCACTCCAGGGACACTCCTGGATGGTGGCACTCCCCATCCCATCCTTCCCATGGCCCTGACACCTGCCAGCTGCGTGCCTTTGGGCAAGTGGCTTTGCCTCTCTGCCTATCTATAGAATGAGGGGAGACTTTAGAGGTCAAATGAGGCCAGGATTGTCAGGACTGAGCCTGGCAAACTGTAAGGACCCTTCTAATAGGAGACGATGCTTCTGTGTCGGATGCCGTTTTCTTCCCCTTCATCTATTTGGTTGTTGATCTCCCTAACATCTATTTTGAATCTTCCTGTAGGCTTTTATCAGTATTTTTATAGCAAGTGACCTCTCATCATTTGCAGATGTAGGCAGGATCATAAATTATAGAGGACAGAAGGAACACGCTCTCAGCCCGTGCCTCGGCATTTCCCCTCGGTCCCTGCCTCTGGTTGCACACCTGTTTGTCTGCTTGGTGGCAGCCTCAGCCCATTTCCTGTTGTGGCGTGTGGCCCTGCCCAGACCCCAGACCCCTTCATGGAAGGCTAACCAGTCCCTCAAGAAGCCCATGGGACTCTCAGCCACTCCCCGCTCCTTGGTGGTCTCCATGTCCTGCATCCCACCTCCCCAAATGAGAGTGCGTGGAAAAGACTAGAAGGAAGACCCAATGATGCAAGTTCACTAGTTCCATCCCTGGAAGGCATATGAGACCTGACGAGGCCAGGATCAGCCCAGGTTTGGCCTGGGATACCTGAAAAATACGTAGGGGCAGATGTCCAGGGGGCAGTTGAAGACACATATTGGAAGAAGGGAAAGAATGTAATCAGTGAGTGCTGGCTGGAGGTGCAGGCCTGGGAGTCATCTCCACAGAGGGTTATATTTGAAATGGAATGCTTTTGCTGTTTTGGTCTCAGGTGACTTGCCTAATGTTGCAAATTAACTGTTGCTAAACATTCATCATGATACAAATAATCTTAAATATATCACATATTCCATTCACTCATTGACAAATACCGAGCCCTCAGTTTTTGCCAGGCACTGTGCTGGGCCCTGGGGCCATGGGGGTCAATAAAACAGACACGGTCACCGCCCTCTGGAGCTTAGAGTTTGGGGGTGGGGGGAAGGGTGGGGTGCAGGTGCAATTACAATTTTGGAGACTACGGAGGAGAGGACGAAGGATGAGGAAGCTATAGCCTGGTCTGGGAGGAAAGGAAGTTTTCCCTGATGAAGTGACTTTTAAGCCGAGATATAAGGAGTGAGCAGAAGAGGGTGACGTAAGGAAGTAGGAGGAAAAGCATGCCAGCAGAGGGAACAGCACCTGCGAGGGCCTTGAAGCAGGGAGGAGCTTAGGTAGAGGGGGAAATGGAACCAGGCCCACATGGTTGCCATGTACTGAGCCAGGGGAAAGGGCCTGAGATGAGAGCTGAGCGGCGAGCGTGGCCTCATCGCATAAGGTGTTAGAGGCCGTGATAAGGATTTTAGATTTCATTGCAGGAACACTGGGGAGTCATTGAGGGTTTTGATGAGAAATGATGTGTCAGATCCATGCTTTAGAGTGATCTCTCAGGCTCTACATGGAGAAGAAATGGGGGTGAGGTGGGTTGTGAGGAGACCTGAGTAGAATCGCACCTCAGTCCCATCCCTGGTCCACAGACATTTCTGTTTAATTCATTTAAGAAACATGCTCCCCGAGACTGCTCCATGCCTCTGCCTCTACCTTCATTTTCTGTTTCAGGGAAAGATACCACGTCTGTCCATCGGTCCTAACCAGAAGCGGGGAGTCCCCACCACTCTAACACTCCCTCACCCCTGCACCCATCTTTCTCCAAGTCCTGCCCTTCCTTCTCTTCCCTCCATTCCCACGGCCACCTCCCCCTCCCCAAGGCGGGCCACCGTTCTCTCCCTTCTCAGGCACCGCCACAGCCACCGAGGGTCTCCCTGCCCTCAGGCGACCCCAGCCCAATCCACCCCCACACCAGGGTGACCCACGTGCATCCCTCACACCTCCCTCTTCCTCATTGCCCCAAAGGGCCCCTAAGGCCATGAGCCCATCGTGCTCTGATCCTGTCTCTGCCTCCGGAGCTTCATCTTCTGCTCCTCTTCTCCCTTCCTGGCCCACCCCCTGTCCGCCTGCGCTCCTCAAAAGGTGCTAAACCCGTGCTCTTTCTTGCCTTCCAGCCTTCGCATATGCTGTTCCCTCTGCCTGGAACACCGTTTCCACTCTCCTTCGCCTGGCCGGCTCCTCATACTTCATATCTAGGCTGCATGTAACTCATCCATTCCTTCACCAATTTGACACCTATTTATTGACCTTCAAAATGTGCAAGGGGGGGGCTTCCCTGGTGGCGCAGTGGTTGAGAGTCCGCCTGCCGATGCAGGGGACGCGGGTTCGTGCCCCGGTCCGGGAAGATCCCACATGCCGCGGAGCGGCTGGGCCCGTGAGCCGTGGCCGCTGAGCCTGCGCGTCCGGAGCCTGTGCTCCGCAGCGGGAGAGGCCCCAACAGTGAGAGGCCCGCGTACCGAAAAAAAAAAAAAAATGTGCAAGGGGGTCCAATGAGACAGGATGGACATGGTCCCTGCCCTCATGGAGCTTACAGCCTGGCCCCAGGGTGTAGAGCTGTATGTCTACTATATGCTTCCACAGCTCCCATATTTCTGCATGAGGGAACATATCCGAAAAAAAAAAAAATGTGCAAGGGGGTCCAATGAGACAGGATGGACATGGTCCCTGCCCTCATGGAGCTTACAGCCTGGCCCCAGGGTGTAGAGCTGTATGTCTACTATATGCTTCCACAGCTCCCATATTTCTGCATGAGGGAACATATCATTTATTGTTTCTGCGGGCTGTTTCCCCTCCCAGCTTACAAGCTCTATAGGGGGAAGGGTCAAAGCACCTAGAACAGTTCTGGACACATAGTAGGTCTTCATGTGCCACTAGATGGAGGTAACTAAGACATATTCCCTGCCCTGAATGGGTGAGCGTGATGTCGCTTTGAATAACTGGAGGAGTTACACAGATGTGGCTGGTCTGTGAGATCATTGCCACCAGCACCGCAGATCCCCCCTGTGCAAATTCTCTGCCCGCCCCCCGCCGTCAGCCGGAGCACTAGCATCTTCCCTGCCCTCTCCTCCCAGTACCCGCTGCCCACCACCCCGACTTATACAGAGCTGAAGAGCCAGAGGACCCTTTTCCCTCCCAGACTAGAGCAGAGGCACTGCCACCCCCTTTGCCGTGCGAAATGTTAATTACAAAACATAGATATACATATATATATAAATTAGCCCGAATGTTAATCCACCCAAACTCACATCCTGTGCCCAGCGGCTGAGGCAGGTGACTCAGCCTTCCTGCCGGCCACTCACTCCACCCTCCTCGCACCGCCCTGTGGAATTGGACTTTTCCTGCCATTTGGGGTAAGAAAGAGTTTAGTGCTCACTGTTGAAGGGGAGGAAAAGAAAGAAATTGCCCTTGGTGAGAGGAGATGCGTGTTCACTCGCCAAACACAAAACCACCTTCATTCCTAACCCAGCTTCACGCTGCAACCACTGGGTCACAGGACCAGGGGGCCAAGGGTGGATGCTGTGACTTTCAACGTTGTGACATGCTGCTCCTGGCCTCCTGCCCCATGCCTTGCTTCTTAGGGCTGGGGCTGCTTGGAAACTGCTTGGCCATCCCCCCACCAAGTCCTACCCCCAGTCCTGGGATTCCAGGGGCCCAGGTATAGCCCACTGGGCGCTCTCAGGCATGGCTAAGCTCCCTAAGCCTTAGTCTCTGCTTCTGTAAATGCAAATGCGAATGCCCACCACGTGGGTTCTGGCAAGCCCTCAAAGAGATCACAGACGCGTGGGCCCAGTACACATCGGCGAGCGTCTGTGTCCTTCCTTTGTCCCTTCACCTGCTCCTCTTTTTTTTTTTTTGCGGTACGCGGGCCTTTCACTGTTGTGGCCTCTCCCGTTGTGGAGCACAGGCTCGCGGTACGTGGGCCTCTCACTGTTGTGGCCTCTCCTGTTGCGGAGCACAGGCTCCGGACGCGCACGCTCAGCGGCCATGGCTCACGGGCCCAGCTGCTCCGCGGCATGTGGGATCTTCGCAGACCGGGGCACGAACGTGCGTCCCCTGCATCGGCAGGCGGACTCTCAACCACTGCGCCACCAGGGAAGCCCCCACCTGCTCCTCTTGATCCTTGATTCTGCCCCTGCAGGTTCACGCCCACCCAGGTCCCCACCTTGTTCCCAGAAGGAAAAGTAGCAGGATTATGGCTTGTCCTGCCCGGACACAGCTCCTTGAGAGACTCTTGTGCGCAGCCTCAAATCCCTTGCTACGCCAACCTGACTCAGCCAGGCAGCCAAAGCTGGCCCCAGGAGCCTCCACCATCCCCAAGCCAGAATCTGTCCATCCCTTTGCCACTGGCCAGTCTCTGAACCAGAGTCCTGTTCCCCACCCCCAGTTAGCCCAAGCTTTCCTCCACTCTGCTATTGGCCAGTCAACTCTCTTAGGCGTCTGCCTTAGTTCCCAAACTTACATCTACGTAAGGTTTCCAGCCTCGGTCACTGGTCAGATCTTAGTTCCTACCATGCTTCTGTGGCTGTCTTTCTCCAAGTTAGCTTTGTGTCCCCGACCCCAGATTCTGCCTCTGGAAAGGAGAGCTGCCATGGATGGGGGAGCAGCATAGGGCACAGCTTATGAATGGAACACCTGAGTCCTAAGTCTAGCTCTTCAATTAATAACCTTGAATAGGACATTTTATCTCTATGGGGGAAAAGTCTGCTTTCCAGGGTTGATGGGAGAATAATTGCAATAACACAAATATGGTGCCTATCACAGTGCCTAATGCATAGGACCATAATGGTAGCTAACACATCTAGTATCCTAAACATTTTACCTACGTAATTCATTGAATTCATGACCACCTTGAGGTGATGCTAATACATTCCCATACTACAGACAGGGAAACCGAGGCACAGAGAAGTTATGCAAGTTGCTCAAAGCCACACAGCTAGTAAGTGGTAGAGCCACATATTCAAACCAAGCGAAGCTGGCCTGAGAGTCTGCTCTGAATCCCCACACTGCACCTACCTTCTATGTGGAAGCGTCATTCTCTTCTGGGTATTATTGTTTCTATCATCAGAGGTCCTGATGCCAAGGCTGTCTGCCAGGCTTCTGAGTTGCACCACCTCCTAGAATACCTCACTGGTCCACTCCATCCCTCCCAGGTCTCCCACCCCACAGATCAGAGCCTGCCACCGACCGGGGCCTGCATGGCTATGTGTGAGAGGGGTGTGTGTGTGTGTGCAGCCTCACAGGCCTCCGCATGCCTGTGTGTGCAGATGCCGCTGGCCACAGGGAGCAAGCCAGAGAGGCTGACGGAGACAAAGTCAGAGACAAAGAGACGTGGTTGCCAAATTCCCCTCATCTCCAACAGAGAGAGAGAGCGAGACAGGAATAAAGGGAATAGCAGAAGCAACTCAGTGTTTAGGGTGGATGCGCAGTCTGTGTGTGTGTGTGTGTGTGTGTGTGTGTGTGTGTGTAGGCACATGTAAGTGTGTCTCCGACTCCATAGTGGGTTTGTGAGGGGAACTGTGAATGTCAGAAGGTGTGCAGGAGACAGGCTGGCTCTCTGCATGTGAGAGTGTGGCTGTGTGTGTACTGTGCACGGGGAGGGCGTGTGTATGTGGGTTTGGGAGTGTGCACCTGTGAGCCGTCAGCTGTGACAGTCCCACCCCGGGGCGAATGGCACGAACAGTCTGAGTGAGCTTCGAACAGGCCTTTGATGACTTTGGCAGCAGGGAGGACGGGCTGGGGTTGGGGGGACAGAGGCTGCTGGAAGGAGAAGAGGCGGTGAGCTCATGCACACAGGGAGCCGGCACGTTGGACCCCTTCCACCGCCAAGCTGTCCTGAAAGTCGTCCCATCCAGCCAAATCACAATCACAGAGCAGACCCCGAGATGAGAGGCCGGGCTTCCCCAGGGCAGGAGGCACGGAGCCCGCTCACAGGCACTGATATTTTATTGATTATATAACAGCCTAGAGGCGATTGCAGTTGGGGCAGCGAAGGAGCAATTTTCCTCCCCTCCTTCTGCTTTCCTGCCTGACCTCCTCTCTGAGCTGAGGCCAGCCTGGCGTGGGCAGGCAGGGTATGTCCGGGTCATGCTAGCAGCAGAGCAGAAGCCCCTGTGCTCGGTGGCCTCCTCAGATTCACCAGGTGCAGGTCCTGCTCTGGGGAGCACCTCATGGAGGGACAGACACATGACTTAGGCCGGGAGAGAGTGGCAGGGGTCTGGTCAGCCCTCCTCTCCCTGCCCTGCCCAGGCCATGGAGCACGGTTCCTGCCAGCCTTTCAGTTTGGGGCAGGAATGGAGAGGGCAAGTGTGGGTGCACCAGGCATGGCAGGTCCCAGGCATGGTGGCAGGAAGGAGGCCCACGCCTGATCCCAAAGTCAAAGTAAGCCAGCGTCAGCTCCTTGGGGCCATGGTTAGTTCACTTAGCCTTTACTTTCCTCATCCGTGCAGTGGGTGCAATCTCTCTTGGGATTGCTGGGAGGGATAATTTATCCAACCCCTGGTTCATGGGAGGAGCTCACACAGCCCGGTGGTATGCACTGGAGGTGAAGGAAACGGCTCAACCAGGCTTGACTCAAAGACAACAATTACTATCTCACAAGATCCAAACATAGTAAGACCTAGGGAAAGGAAAGGTTGGGGAGTAAGGGTGGGTGCTCAGTATTTGTGGAAGGCAGCCTGCTGAGAAACCAAGGTGTGCACGGTTATGTAGAAAGCAGAGCCCCGAGAAGGGTGGGGCCTGAGTATCTGAGAACCAGGGCAGGTTTCACACAGGAGTTACCCTTTAAAACAAATCCTGAAGCGAGTGGGAGTTTGCCAGATGGGGGGGTGGAGGGAGGGAGGTCGTGGAAGTGGAATATTCCCTGCAGAGGAAACAGCATGTTCAAAGGCAAGACTGAGCTGCTACATAACTACTACTGGTGACGAACCCTTATTGACCGTTTCTCATTGTTCCAAGTGTTCACATATCCACTCGTTTATACTCTTTGGGTATCTACAGGCAGACCTCGCTTTATTGTGCTTTGCTTTACCATGCTTCACAGATACTGCGTATTTTACAAATTCAAGGTTTGTGGCAACCCTGCATTGAGCCGGTCTATCGGTGTCATTTTTCCAACAACATTTGCTCATTTTATGTCTCTGTGTCACATTTTGGTAATTCTCGCAACATTTCAAACTTTTTCATTATGATTATATTCGTTGTGGTGATATGTGATCAGTGATCTTTGATGTTATTATTGCAAAAAGGTCACAGCTAGCTGAAGGCTAAGATGCTGGTTAGCATATTTTAGAAATAAAGCATTTTTTCTTTTAACTTCTTTATTGGAGTATAATTGCTTTACAATGGTGCATTAGTTTCTGCTTTATAACAAGGGAATCAGCTATACATATACATATATCCCCATATCCCCTCCCTCTTGAGTCTCCCTCCCATCCTCCCTATCCCGCCCCTCTAGGTGGTCACAAAGCTCCGAGCTCATCTCCCTGTGCTATACGGCTGCTTCCCACTAGCTATCTATTTTACATTTGGTAGTGTATATATATGTCCATGCCACTCTCTCATTTTGTTCCAGCTCACCCTTCCCCCTCCCCATGTCCTCAAGTCCATTCTCTACGTCTACGTCTTTATTCCTGTCCTACCCCTAGGTTCTTCATGACCTTTTTTTTTTTTTTAGATTCCATATATATGTGCTAGCATACGGTATTTGTTTTTCTCTTTCTGACTTACTTCACTCTGTATGACAGCCTCTAGGTCCATCTACCTCACTACAAATAACTCAATTTCGTTTCTTTTAATGGCTGAGTAATATTCCATTGTATATATGTGCCACATCTTCTTTATCCATTCATCTGTCAATGGACACTTAGGTTGCTTCCATGTCCTGGCTATTGTAAATAGAGCTGCAATGAACATTGTGGTACATGACTCTTTTTGAATTATGGTTTTCTCAGGGTATATGCCCAGTAGTGGGATTGCTGGTAGTTCTATTTGTAGTTTTTTAAGGAACTTCCATACTGTTCTCCATAGCGGCTGTATCAATTACATTCCCACCAACAGAGCAAGAGGGTTCCCTTTTCTCTACACCCTCTCCAGCATTTACTGTTTGTAGATTTTTTGATGATGGATATTCTGACTGGTATGAGGTGATACCTCATTGTGGTTTTGATTTGCATTTCTCTAATGATTAATGATGTTGAGCATCCTTTCATGTGTTTGTTGGCAATTTGTATATCTTCTTTGGAGAAATGTCTATTTAGGTCTTCTGCCCATTTTTGAATTGGGTTGTTTGTTTTTTTGTTATTGAGCTGCATGAGCTCCTTGTGAATTTTAGAGATTAATCCTTTGTCAGTTGCTTCATTTGCAAATATTTTCTCCCATTCTGAGGGTTGTCTTTTCATCTTGTTTATGGTTCCCTATGCTGTGCAAAAGCTTTTAAGTTTCATTAGGTCCCATTTGTTTATTTTTGTTTTTCTTTCCATTTCTCTAGGAGGTGGGTCAAAAAGGATCTTGCTGTGATTTATGTCATAGAGTGTTCTGCCTATGTTTTCCTCTAAGAGTTTTATAGTGTCTGGACTTACATTTAGGTCTTTAATCCATTTTGAGTTTATTTTTGTGTATAGTGTTAGGGAGTGCTCTAATTTCATTCTTTTACATGTACCTGTCCAGTTTTCCCAGCACCACTTATTGAAGAGGCTGTCTTTTCTCCATTGTATATTCTTACCTCCTTTATCAAAACAAAGGTAACCATATGTGTGTGGGTTTATCTCTGTGCTTTCTATCCTGTTCCATTGATCTATATTTCTGTTTTTGTGCCAGTACCATACTGTCTTGATTACTGTAGCTTTGTAGTATAGTCTGAAGTCTGGGAGCCTGATTCCTCCAGCTCTGTTTTTCTTTCTCAATTTTGCTTTTGCTAGAAATAAAACATTTTTTAATTCAAGTTTGTACATTGTTTTCTCAATCCATTATTTAATTTATTTATTTATTTACATTTTTTTAAAACTTTACACAATTTTTAAAAGTTACTTTCCATTTATAGTCATTTCAAAATATTAATTATATTCCCCATGTTATACAATACAACCTTGATCCTACCTTACACACAATAGTTTGTACCTCCCACTCCCCCACCCGTATATTGCCCCTCCACCCCCTCCCCACTGGTAACCATTAGTTTGTTATATATATCTGTGAGTCTGCTTCTTTTTTGTTATATTCACTAGTTTGCTGTATTTTTTAGATTCCACATATAAGTAATATCATACAGTATTTGTCTTTCTCTCTCTGACTTATTTCACTTAACATAATGCCCTCCAAGTCCACCTCTGTTGTTGCAAATGGCGAAATTTAATTCTTTTTTATGGCCGAGTAATATTCCATTTTATATATATACCACATCTTCTTTATCCATTCATCTGTTGATGGACACTTAGGTTGCTTCCATATCTTGGTGATTGTAAATAATGCTGCAATGAACATCGGGTTCATGTATCTTTTCATGATACATGAAATTAGTGTTTTTGTTTTTTTCAAATTAGTGTTTTTGTGTTTTCCAGATGTATACTTAGGAGTGGAATTGCTGGGTCATATGGTAGTTCTATTTTTAGTTTTTTGAGAAATCTCCATACTCTTTTCCACAGTGGTTTCACCAATTCACATTCCCACCAGCAGTGTACAGGGGTTCCCTTTCTCCGCATCCTTGCCAACATTTGTTATTTGTGTCCTTTTTGTTGATAGCTATTCTGACATGTGTGAGGTGATATCTCACTGTGGTTTTGATTTGCATTTCCCTGATGATTAGTGATGTTGAGCATCACTTCATGTGCCTGTTGACCATCTGCATTTCCTCTTTGGAAAAATGTCTATTCAGTTCTTCTGCCCATTTTTTAATCAGGTTGTTTGTTTTCTTGATGTTGAGTTGTCTGAACTGTTTATATATGTTGGATATTAATCCCTTATTGGTCATATCATTTGAAAATATTTTCTCCCATTCAGTAGGTTTTCTTTTCATTTTGTTGATGGTTTCCTTTACTGTACAAAAGCTTTTGAGTTTAATTAGGTCCCATTTGTTTAATTTTGCTTTTATTTCCTTTACTTTAGGAGACAGATCCAAAAAGATAATGCTGTGATTTATGCCAAAGAGTGTTCTGCCTATGTTTTGCTCTACGAGTTTTATGGTATCCAGCCTCACATTTAGGTCTTTAATCCATTTTTAGTTTGTTTATTTTTTTGTATATTGTGTTAGAGAATGTTCTAATTTCATTGTTTTTACTGTAGCTCTCCAATTTCCCGAGCACCACTTATTGAAGAGACTGTCTTTTCTCCATTGTATAATCTTGTCTCCTTTGTCATAAATTAATTGACCATAAGTGCGTGGGTTTATTTCTGAGCTCTCTATTCTGTTCCATTAATCTGTATGTCTGTTTTTGTGCTAGTACCATACTGTTTTGATTACTGTGGCTTTGTAGTATAGTCGGAAGTCAGGGAGCATGATTCCAAGGTGTGTACCTTTTTTTTTAGACATAATATTATTGCACACTTAATAGGCTACAGTATAGTGTAAAGCTAACTTTTACATGCTCTGAGAAACCAAAAAATTCATGTGACACTCTTTGTTTTGTTATTATCTTTATTGCAGTGGTCTGGAACCGAGGCTGTGATGTCTCCAGGTCTGCCTGTACTCTCATTTGCCCCATTTTATAGTTGAGGAAACTAGACACAGAGAGTTAATCACTGAACCACAAGCACACAGAGCAGAAAGAGCAGGACCTATTCCGCCAGTCATGCGGTCCAGAGAGGATGGGGGGAGGCAGGTCTTTTTTTGTGTGTTTTTTTTTTCCTTTTGCGATACGCGGGCCTCTCACTGTTGTGGCCTCTCTCGTTGCGGAGCACAGGCTCCCGACACGCAGGCTCGGCGGCCATGGCTCACGGGTGCAGCCGCTCCGCGGCATGTGGGATCTTCCCAGACCGGGGCACGAACCCGTGTCCCCTGCATCGGCAGGCAGACTCTCAACCACTGCGCCACCAGGGAAGCCCGGGAGGCAGGTCTTGAGTGTCATTCTGAGGTGTTTAAACTAGGTGCTGTGACCAGTCGGAAAGATCAGTATAAACTCTGGATCAAACACTCTAGTGGCCCACATGAAATGTAGATCAGAGAAGGCGAGGCCGGAGGCAAAGCTCATGAGGGAGGTTCCTGTGGGCTCTGAAAGCACACACACAGAATGATGATACATTCTGCTCAGCATTGCTGCCTACAAGGCACTGCCACTCCCATTAGCACTGTGCCAGACCCAGGAGGCAGAATTCATAGTGTCTGTGGCACATATGGGGACACTGAGCCTCTGGGAGCTCTGACGACTGTCACATAACTGGCATCCAGCAGAGAACAGACTCGAACCCAGGTCCTGTGATACTAAATTCTCTGGTCTTCACAAGTTGTCTCCTCTACTTTGGCTGCACCTCTTAGCAAGTCTGACCCACCAAGTACATGGTGAACCCTCCAATTGGTATATCAAATGAGCAAATGAATGAATGAGTGAGTTTTCAATCAAGAGTGTTGGTCCCCTCTGGCTCTAGAGAGTCCTCAGATTGTATGATAACAGAGACAACAGAAATCGACCCTTGCACTTTTTTTCCCATCAATCCAGGGATGATTCCTGGCATATGGAGATGAGGGGAGCTGGGTCATGAGATGGGGGCAGAGTAGGGAGCAGGGCCCCCTTCCTGGTGACTGGACTCAGGCTGTCTATCACCCGAACCCTGAGTTATCCAGACAACACAGCTCACCACCTCCTCTAACTCCCAGGCTGGTGAGGAAGACACCCCATGTAGTAAATGCTAGCCCAGGCTGTGCGACGGGCCAAGGAGCTGACCCAAGGAAGTTCTGGACAGCTCCGGAGACAGGCCCTTTGTGGCAAACCTATGAGAAAGTGAAGGCACCAAACAGACTGCAGACCTAGAGGGTTAGGGAAATCTCACTCCTCCACGATTGCTGTTCTGGAGGAAGCCAATGCTGACTCGGAAACCCATCTCTGATATAATGTAAATGATGGAAGTGCTCTTTCCGAAGTATTTTTAAAGTAAGATCGTATGTATAAATATGAGAGAGAGAAAGAGAGAGAATGACAGATGGACGGGGTAGTCAGTGGAGTATTTTTAATCCTGGAGTCAGGATTACGTAACTATGGGAAGAGAAAAGCTAAGGCAAGTGGTGAGTCATCTGGAGCAAAGACTGGAACAAGTTTCACCCAAACCTCCTTCTCTCTGTCATCATCTGCAGGTGCTGAGATCCATGGGATCACGTCAAAGCACCAAGGGAGGTGGGCTGGGGTGGTGAAGAACCTCTGTGAAGCGGGCTCAGGGTATAAGGTGGAGCTCCCAGGCTTAGTAGGGGTGCTGGAGATGGAAGGCGGGGCCCAGCCCAGGCCATGTGTAAAGGCTGAGTCTTGGAAACACTCGTCAATTTCCTGGAAATTGGAAAAAGCCTTGGAGTTATTTTCGAGTGAGTTCTTGGCTCTGCACTGCAGACTCCGTGGCATCTTTGACTTCCTATAATTTGGGGACTGTGAAGGCTCCCATCTGAAGTCACAGCCACAGCCTGGGAGACACTGTCTGAAAGGCCACCGTGTTGGATGACAGCCTAGGGCTCTTCTCCAGGTCTGTGGAGCGCTTGCCACAAGCCATCAGGCCAGGGTGAGAGCAAGAGACTTTAGATGGGAACATCAGAAGCTCACCTTGACTGTCCAGGAAGTAAAGAGATGGGTGATGGAGGGAGACTGTGGTGTGTCTGCCCCTGGGGAATTTCTGAAAGAGAGAACACCTTCCACCTGCCCCAGAAGGTCTGCAAAGTCATCTGCCTGAGGCAGAGGGCTGGGCCAGATGGAACCAAGGCTTCTCTCCTCCCTTTAGAGTTCTTCAACTCTGAATGCATCACTGCTAAAAGTACACGCAGCTGTCAGAGGACTAGCACCCATGCCTCCTTTCTTCGGCAGGAAAACTCCTGTGTATACCCTCTGCCTGCCACCATTTCTAATAGCTACTGTTTATAGAGCGTTTACCAGATACCAGACACTACGCTTGCCAGGTATTACCACATTTAATCCACTTACCACACTTTAAGATAAAGGCTAACGTTCCCATTTTACAGATGTGAAAACTGAAACATAAGGTCAGTGGCTTAACTGGAATTTTAACTCAGTTTGTGTGACCCATGCTCTTAATCCTGATGACATGGAGCCTCATCCCAAAAGCTTTCATTGCTCCAGAGTTGACCTTCCCCAGGGTTTTGCCCCCTGCAGTAATGTTTGGCTGAAGCCAATAAGAGTTATGGGTCCGGAGAGGCAGCTGCTAGTTCCAAGAAAAATGTTGTTTGTCTATGACTTAGACCAAAAGCAGGCAAGAACTTGCCAAGAAAAGGGCCCCCATACCACAACCCGTCCAGGGGCCAGCCACCTGTAGTCACTGTCCAAAGATGCTCTTCAAAGCTCTAGCCTGGTCAAAGCAGCTGTGGGGAGGGAGGGGAAAGAAGATCAGAGACAACCTTATCTGTCTTATCAGGGGCCACCATGATTGGCTTCCAAGCAAGCAAAGGGACCTTCTCTTTTTTGTGGTTGCTGTTGGAGGGTCCTGGAGAGAGGCCAAGCAGCAGGCTGTGCACGAGGCAGGGTCTGGGGACAGTAGCCTGGTTTCTGCACTGGCCCAGGCTGCCCGCAGCCCCATCTCCTGCTGCTGGAAGAGGAGAGAGACCAGGAGGGAAATGCCAGGTCATACAGAGACCATGAGAAAGATCCAGGAGTTAGGAAGAAAGAAGGACCATGACAGAGAGTTAGAAAGCCCAGAAGAGCTAGAGACAGAGATAGAGAACATGAGACTGAAGAGTCACAGAGACATAGACACAAAAAGTGAGAGGGGGGGCCTGGGACAGAGAACCCAGTGAGTTAATAAATATTTACTGACCGCCCCCTCCATGTGCCAGGCATTATTCCAGGCACTGAGGATACAGCCTTGAGTGAGGCAAAGCCCTGCTCTCATGGAGCCTCCTGTCTGGTCAGGGTAGGAGAGACAGACCATCCACAAGCAAACCGCCAAAACATTAGGATTTCAGAGAGCAATGAGAAAATAAAACGGGGTGAGGGGATAGAAAAACTGAGAACCAAGGAGACGGAGATACCTGAAGAGAGGTAGACAATGTCACAGTGACCATGAGTAGACCAAGGAGGGTGGGAGGGAGGAGAGAGGAAGATGAGGGAGGACGAGGGGAAGAAGCAGGAGAAGGGAGGGAGAGAGAGGTGTGGAGGGAGACACAGGTAGAGGAACCACAAGAAAAATGACACCAGAGAAAGCAGGAGATGCAGAGGCCGTGAGAGAGATACAACAGTTATGATTCCCGAGAAACTATGACAGATGAGAAAGGGGGCAAAGACCACAGAGTTGTGCCTTGAATCAGGGACGCTGAAGATAGGAACAGAATGAGACAGGCATAAGCAGAGAAAATTAGAAAGCTAGAGTCCGGAAGACAGAAAGGCCGGACAGAAACCCAGAGAGAGAGGGACGGAGACAGAGAGACTATTGCCATCATTTATTATGGAGTTGAGTTTTCAAAATTGTGGCTGGATCCACGAGCTCCAACCTTCTCATCACTTTCTCATCGTTAGTTTTATGATCCTCCCCGATGAGCCCCAGAGTGTGAAAGATATTTGTCTACCAAACAATCTGCATTTCATAAGCAATAATTAATTCACGTTCCCATTTTTTATTCATCAAAGACATCTTTAACTGGCAATCAGAGCAACAGGAGCTCACATTGCCATACTGAGTTGCTGTACTTTCAGCCAAAAGCAAAGAAATCTGCCGCTTGAGTCATCAGCCTTGTGCAACGTGATCACAGGTAGATGCATCCTTTGTGTTGAGTTTGGGGGGATGCTGACAATAGTTCAAAGGACACAAAGAGAAGCCCTGCTGTCTTCACAGACTCCAGCAGATCCAAGGGCCCAGTTTTCAGATGACAGTGCCAGGAAGTTTCTTCATCCTGCCCGGCACTGGGCTGTGCTACCTGTGCTAAGGTCCTGGTGAAGGTGGGAGTGCATGGCCGGAAATGGTTGCACACCATCTATCCAGGGAGCCTTTTACATGCAAACAATAACTATTAAAATAACAGCATAAAAGCTTCCACGTAGCCCTCTAGCTACTGTCCTACTTCTCGTCTTCCTCCACAGCCATGCTTGTCGAGGGAGGACGGTTCCTTTCTTCCAAAACCTCCTGTAACTTTGGGTCATTATTCCTCTTCCTCTCAAACAATTCTCCGAAAGTCCTCCCTCATCTTCCAAATTGTCCAAGCCAAGGACTTGCTCGAACTCAAGTCTCTTTAGCATTTAATAATGTGGCCGTGGCCCTTCCACATGAAGTTTTCAGATGCTCGACTTAGGTCCAGAAGGCTTTAGGGTGAACGTAGGTTAGTCCATGTACCTGCTGGGGCAGTCTCAGGCCTCCCAGGACATCCCTGCCTGAGGCCAACCACTCATCCCTCTTGGTCTTGGTCTCTGCTGCTTGGCTGCCCTTGTCAATTTTAATCCCTAAAATGACCTTCAAATGGAGACTGGCATTACTTAATGTGCCATCCTGATCTGTGACGCTGGCCATGCTCCCAGCTCTGCTCACATCAACTGCCCTCCTCAAACCATGCTCTCTCACAAAGCACTAGCCGTGGTTGGAATAGACACAATGCCCAAATCAACACTCTACCTCTGATCTCCCACTCATGTGTTTACTCACTCTGTCCCTCACTTGGAAAACTTTATGACCTGTCCATCATTTCTGCTTATTAAGCTCCCATTATCCTTTAAGGTTCACTTCCTTCCTATCCCCTGTTGCAGGGAGACAATTGGATAACACATGTAAGATCTCAGGGGTCCTCCAAAACATCCTGTAGCTGATAGATCTAAACATTAAGAGATTCCAAGGAAATAAGCATAGAGAGTATATCTTCTAAGCAAGCATGAAACCAGGAGGAAAGGCCAAGTCAGAAGAGTCGGAAGCCAGAGAGACACTGGGACAAACCAGGGATGAGAACAGGGGTGAGACAAAACGAGATACTGTTTCACTGCCATGGCCAGAGCTGAGGTTCCAGAAACTCAGCGTTTTAGCCACCAGTCATGGTGCATGAGTGGGCACCATGTGAGTTAAAAGCATGGGGTCAGGGTAGACAATGCCTAACTGCTACAAAAGGCCTCTCTGTCATCATGCTCAGTAGCAATCTCTCTCTGTCTGTCTCTCTCTCCTCTATTCTCCCAAAGCACTTCATCTTATCACCATTCATATTTCACTTATGGTTGCCATTTGTGCACAGGGACTATTTTTCTTCTATTGAAAGCATGAAATTTCACAAATATCAGTGGCATTAACTCCCCAATTATGTATTAAGATTAGGAGAAAATTCTATTTGAAGAAAGACTTAAATAAACGCAGTGTCAAGGGACAGATTTATTCCCTCTCACTTTCAACCTTGTCTATAATTAATTTCAACTTGGAAATCTCGGGTTCATTTATTTATTCAACAAACATTTACTCAGTGCCTATCATATGCCAGGTACCATGCTAAGAGCTTGAGGACACAGTCCCTGCCCTCTAGGAGCTTACAGTAAAGACAAAAAATGGCAGGTAAATAAACAGTTACAAGGCAAGGTGATAGGTGTTAATATAGATATGTGTTGAGTGTTTGAGAAATACATAGCAAGAACAATCAGCCACGACTATGAAGGAGGTGGTGGTTAGGAGAGGCAAGGGTTATCCTTACCCGAATCCTGAGGGACATGAGGTAGTTGGAAAATGGTAGGAGAGGAAGAGAGAATTTCAGTCAGAATGATTAACCCAGAGAAAAGGGAGGGCATGATACAAAAATGAGGGGAACAGTGGGCTGTTCAGAATGCCTAATAATGGACTGCATGTTGGGGGCGGGGGAGGGAGAGATAGGACTTGTGGCTCGTGGGCAAGGGGAACTGGAGTCAGATCGTGAAGGGCCTTGCATTCAACACTAGAGAGTTTATATCATGTATCCTTGTGTTATGTTAAGTATCCCTATCCCTTTGAAGCGATTTAAGCAGGCAATGGCGTGACTGGATTTGAGTGGTGAGTAGAACCCTTCTGGCCAGTGTGGAAACAAGTTAGGAAGAGACTGCAGTAGTTCAGGTGAGGCATGGTAAAGTCTTGGGTGAAGGCAGTAGGGATGGAGAAAATGAACGAATTAAAATGGTATTAAGTATAAAGAGTCTACAGCCTTCAAGGACTGACTGGATTGCAAGTTTTCTTTGAATATGTCCTTATGTCAGCAGCCTTCCTGGGTTGTGTTTGCTCTGCCTTGGGCTCTGGTTTTTGGAGCTAATGAACAACACAGACTTAACTCTATCTAATTGCCTGCACCAGCAACTCATGGATTAACCAGCCTCTGTATTCAAACACACCGAAACTAATTTTTGCTTGCTCTTGGTTTTATTAGAATTGGGTGTCACTCCTGCCTTCTAGTTCCTCCACTTAGGTCCGGACCAAATTCCATAGTCCAAAAAGACAATTTTCTGCAACTAACTTCAGGTCCACTATTCATTCCTACCCTCTTCCACCTTCCATTATTGCCTTTCTTCTCTTCTCTTTGCTTCAAAGAGCACTGAATATGGCTGTTTGGACTTAATTCCATCCTTTCCTTGACTGTTTTTAGCCAATCAGGATCAAAGTTTATCTTAGTTGCCAAGGGGAACCATGCTATTAGTTATCTATTCACCCATCTTTGAAGCTCACCACCAGTGTGAAAGTTACTTTGCATTAAATTCTAAGGGGGTGCTCATTAACTTGATTATGCCAGAAGAAACAGTTCTAATGCAAGCTACTCTTAAAGGAAACTTTCTTCCATCTTGAATATTTTAGACATATTTTTGTAGGGTAGAATTAATTTTTAAAGAAAATTACATGATGTTTTTCTGACAAGCAAAAATAGATTGAAGAAAGAGAGAGGGAGGAGGGAGGAAGAGAGAGAGAGACTACCTGAGCACAGAGAAAGACAGAGATAAATAGAGAACGAATGTGACAGAGACAGAGATAGTGCGGGCAAAGATTGTGTCCTATCCGAGTTGCTATTTGCTAGATGCTATCAGGCAACATTTTGGAGACAGTCTATAGAACAGATCATCAAAGTCACTTTATTACACTTTATAAAAGACACCAAGGGCTTCCCTGGTGGTACAGTGGTTGAGTCCGCCTGCCGATGCGGGGGACACGGGTTCGTGCCCCGGTCCGGGAAGATCCCACATGCCGCGGAGCGGCTGGGCCCGTGAGCCATGGCCGCTGAGCCTGCGCGTCCGGAGCCTGTGCTCCGCAACAGGAGAGGCCACAACAGTGAGAGGCTCGCATACCGCAAAAAAAAAAAAAAGACACTAAGATTCTGTGGCAAGTATAGATTAGGGAAGCGGCACCAGCACCAACTGTTGATCCTTTAGTTTTTCAGTCCTGATTTCAATGCTTCCAAAGGCTACTATGACTTAAAACTTTCGCTTTCTGCTCAATATATGGTATGTCTTGCTGCCATTAACCAGGATCGTAACTCAGTCAGGGCTGACGTGTCATCTACCTTCCCTGGCCCCAACCTGTAACTTGTTCTAATTCCCTCTCTTCCCAGCTCGGGAAATCCCAAGGTTTTCAGTTCTCTCACTGATGAAGACCATGTTCAAGTTGTTATCATCAACCTAGTTTCAGGGAGGAATGGAGTAGGGCAGGGGGAACATCAGCCCCCTCCAACTTCTCAAAGAAATAACCACCTACTGCACTTATGTGCAACAATGATTCAGGACCATGAACAACAGATGAGCCAGCCCTCCTTTCCTTCCCTTCCCCATCTCCTTAAACATTAGGTTTTGCTTTGGAGGAGACTAGGGAAATTAAAACACTTAACACTGAAGATGGATGATGGAGGAGGGGTTGGAAAGACATTCTGTGGAATTAAAATGTATTGAGAACTTTCTCTTCTATACCTGATTGCATTGACCCTGAATTTTGCAAAGTTGGGGTGCTTGCTCTTGGTCAGGCTCAGGGTTATATAGCTACTGGTAATAGATCTGGATTCTGATCCATGCCTATCTCACCGCAACACTCATACCCTTAACCACAATACAGAGGCTTTCTGTCTGAATGAGGCCCCTTAATATGAAGGAATCAGAGTCCCCAGTCTAGGGGGTTTCTCAGATTCTGACCTTCTGTATGATCTACACCAACACTGAAAAATTATCTCCAAGTAAAAAAAGACTAAGCAAAAAAGAATAAAAGAGAAGCAAATCATTTTAAAAGGAAAAAATCCATCCCTCCTCCACCCTAACAGTCATTTTTTGCCCTGGTCCTGCATATTATCTGCCAGCCCTTGTTGACACACTGACATATTTTCCATCATTGCAATTAAGGCAGTTGTAGTACTTGCATTGTATTTTCCCTCAGTGTCTTATCATAAACCTTTCCCTAAGTTGCTACACAGTCTCTGTAATGATCCCTTTTTTTTTTTTTTTTTTGCGTTACGCGGGCCTCTCACTGTTGTGGCCTCTCCCGTTGTGGTGCACAGGCTCCAGACGCACAGGCTCAGCAGCCATGGCTCACCGGCCCAGCTGCTCCCCCGCATGTGGGGTCCTCCCGGGCCA
>NW_006780610.1:4246551-4304081 GCF_000442215.2 Lipotes vexillifer | reverse complement strand
TACCCACTCCCTTTTATTTCCCCTTTTTTTTTTTTTTTTTTTTTTTTGCGGTACACGGGCCTCTCACTGTTGGGCCCCTCCCGCCGCGGAGCACAGGCCCTGGACGCGCAGGCCCAGCGGTCACAGCTCACAGGCCCAGCCGCCCTGCGGCACGCGGGATCCTCCCAGACTGGGCACGAACCCACGCCCCCTGCATCGGCAGGCGGACTCTCAACCACTGCGCCACCAGGGAAGCCCTGTAATGATCACTTTTAATGTCTGTATAATGTTCTAACAAATGGATGCATCATGATTTACTAAACAACCCCCTAATTGTTGAACATTTAGGTTATTTTCAGTTTTTTATTTCATAGACTGTGCTATGATGAGCATTTTTATGTGAAAACTATGTGGGGTGATTGAAAGAGCATAAGCATGGAGTCAGACAGAATAGAGTTAAAACTCAGCTTTGTCCTCTAACCGTTAGAAAGAATTCTCAGAGGTTTCATCTAGATGGTGGAGAGAATGGACATTGCGAGAGCAATGGGGTGAAGGATTGTGAGGCAGAGGCAGGCAACCCACAGAGACAGTGGCAGAAGGAGTTGGGAGCTACTGATGAAAAACTTCCCCAACTTTACAACCTTGCCTCCTCCAGTCCAGGGCTGAGCAAAAGCTGTTCACCCAGAGGAAGGCACATAAAGGGGATATTTCTCCTTTGCTCACATACTTTGGACCTGGGGCCTGATTTCATATATATGAAATCAGCTGACAAAAAACTCCTTCAAGAATATATGATAACAGTAGAAAGCTGAGAAACATATCCCCATCAAACCCCTCCCATTCCTCTAAGGCTCAACTCCCTGGGGTTAAAATCCTGGGGTTACTCTTCTGCCCCTGATCAACTTTCCCTGAATTCTTTCTTTCTGAAAAGCCCAAGGACACATCTTGCTTCCTCCATCTTCTGGAGCCACCAGCATACCTATGAACCCTGATCAGATAGGAGTCAGTCGCCCAGCTCCTCCTGTCTCTTTCTTCCCAAGGGCAATCCCACGGCTTCCTTTGTTATAATCTCTTCTGCTGCTCCAGGAGGGTAGACAAGCCTGGGAGTTACCAGGTTTCTGGAATCTCCCATGGTTGCTGTCATAGTCCTTGCTTTAGGAAGGCTGGCATCCTGACGGGATGGTCCTGGGCTCTTAGATGACCTCCATGTGTCCTCCTTGACTCTTGAGTGTGGACCTACATGTCTTCAGAACAAAGCCTTAAGTTGCATCTAGAGAAGGCCATTAAATAGATCAGAACCAGTGGCCATTCAAGTGCTTCAAACTCCAGATGGTGATTTGTCCCCAGGGCACCTCCAAACTGAGCGGCTCCCTCTTTGGTGTGGCCCCTTTTCCACACCTATATATTAAAGGGAGGTCATCTTTAAATATCCCCAAATCTCCATGGTCAACCCTACTTATGGTACAGGGGTAGGCAAAGGAGTGAAAAGAGAATAGGAGCCTGGAGCCAAGACTGCCCACCATATTCCTTCCAGAAAGCACCCCCATCACACTCCCCACCAGCATGTCTTTGCAATTTCCAGTATGTAGCCAAAAGGGGAGGCCGAGCTCTTGCAGCCCCCCAGAGCAGTAGGCCTTGACAGGGGAAAGTTGCTGACCAGGCCCTTCTCCTTGGCTGTCAGAGCTAATCAACATCAGGCAGTTAATGGGGAACACAAAACCTATTTAAAAGCTGCATTTACCACTTGGCTGGTTCCATTACAGTGTGTAATATCCAGGTGTCACCCTTCCTCTCAAAGTGTCTGTCTCAATGCTTCCTTGAGCTTCCAGGGTTAGGAAGTCACTGCCAAGAACCCCACGAGGAAGACTCCCCACTCCCGCTTCACCCCCATCCTCACAATAGGCCTCCCTGCAGGCTGCCGTGGTAAGAGATTCCCCAGCCCAGCTTCTGGAAGGGCTCTAGGCTCTCCTCACAGCACAGGAGGATTTCTTGCCACCTGCTATAATGGCTATGGTGCCCATCCTATGCCCCATCCAAGAATCTGGATGGCAACAGGACATGATCTACTGGCTTGAGACCTCAGTTTCTCCAACCTTCCCTTTAAGTCCAAACGAGCAGGGTAACTTGCCACAGCTTCCTGACATGCGCACCTCCTCTTCCCGCCCCTGAATCTCTCTCACTAAGGATCTGACTGGAGGCAGAAGAAAAGCCAGGGATTCCATTTGATAAGACCCACAGCTCTCTCCTCTCTGCTGTCCAGCTACCCCACAGCTCTGTCATCAATCCCACGCCACCCCACCCATCCGCATTCAAGCATTTTATATCCCTTAAGCCAACAGTGTCTTCACTTGCCTGCCCCTGACCAGCCATGGGCAGTGGCTGACCTGTGGGTATACAATCTTTAAAGGGGAAATTCTGGGACCTTGAAGAGGGCCCATACTCTGATCACCAAAAGTGACTCTCTTTTTATTCATCCAATAAATATCTTATGAGTACCTAGCATGTGCCAGGCACTGTACTTGGCCTGAGGATACAGTAGTGAGCAAAGCTTGTGATTTAGAGGTAGACACAAGCAGAAGCCAGATAATCGCACAAATACCTAATTACACACTATTGCATGTGCTGTACAGGAAATGCACAGGGGTTCCCAAGAGCAAATTACAGGGGTCTTGACCTGGGGTCAGGGAGAGCTTCAAGGAAGCCCCTTGAAGGAAGCAGCTGTGTCTATCTTTGTTTCTGGTGCCCGGCAGCGTCTGGCACACAGAAGCTTCTCGGGTCCTATTTATGGAGTTAGCAAGGAATGCTTGTCACCTCCCCATCACTGTCTCCATCACCTGTTCCATCCTTTCAACCACAAACATCCCCATCTCTATGGCTAGTCTCAAATCTGACTTTACCCAAACAAGTGTCAGTCTTGTAGCAGAAGCAGGTCTGGCTGTCCTTCCCTCCTCCCATATAAGTGGTGTGAACACCCTTTGGATGAGCCTGAGAAGAAATCTGTTTCCATGAGATGAGCAAAGCATCCACCCCACTGCTACTCTGACACTCTCTCCGGCACTATCCTCTGAACACGCACGGCCAGAGGACGTTTCTCCGGAGGAGTCTGGGGAACGCAGCAGCTCAAGTTGGTGATGGCAGCTTCTGCCACATGGACCTCCCCCCGGGTAAGGTGCTGGGAATCTGGACTTCCCAATGACCAAGGGCTCTCCAGGGCAAAGAGCAGCTATTTCCCATTCTTGCATAAAGGGAGCAGGCTTATGCTGGGAAGGTGAGGGGGGCTTGTCTCCCAGGAGGTGCTAGAAATGTTCAGAGTTGCTATAGCCCTGTATCGGGTGGATCTCAACAGCACAAGAGGCTAGGCTGCCCTGTGAGGGCATCTGGTGCCCACACATCTGGCCACTCCCGATGGCACCTGCAGGAGCTGCCCACACAAGCTGCTCCACGGCATCTCTCCATCTTGCACACGACTAGGTCACAGTGAAAACAGAAGGCCTGGCTTCTGCCTCTGCAGCCAGACAGAAGCTGCCAGAGCTTTGCTCACACAAGTGCATAGCCCCAGACAGGGTGGAGAAGCATGAAACATACATACTGTGGGTCAGGAGATGCAAAGCCAAATCCAGACAGCCTTCACTCACTGTGTAACCTTGGAAGTACCTTTCTTTCTCTGAGCCTTGGGTCTCTTCCATGAATAAGGAGGGGTAGGGCTAAGTCAGTGGCTTTCCAGTGGTTTTCCATGGGCCTTAGCATCCCCTACAGGCAAAGAGGAGGCCAAGGTGCAAAGATGTGAGCGCTCTGCAACCTCGCTGCAACCAAAGTAGCACCTCTTTTATTGCTTTGTACATACAGCTTCTGCAGAAAAGTTTCACTTAGGAAAAAGAAGTTCATCGCAAAGAGCAAGTTTGAAAACCACTGGAGTGATAGTGCCTGAGACCCCTTCTAGCTCTGACATTTTATGATTTATGAGTAAATAAAATGCTATATATGAAAGAGGCCTGGAACATGGTAGGGATGCAATAAATGGGCTCCGTTATAACTGCTCTGTTCTCCATGTGTCATGGGAGCCCCTGGTAAATGCTCGGCTGAAATCCAGAGACTAGTCTTACACAGGATCTTCAAGTCGAAGAACCACACTTGGAGACGCTCAGTAATTATGTGCTGATGGATGAATGCAGGAAGAAAGGAGGGCAGAGAGTGCATGAAGAGAGAGGAGGGAGGGAAGCATAAGTGCCAGAGTCAGGGCCCAGGAGCCCTCAGGGCACAAGTTCCAGGAGAAAAAGGGTGAGACCCCAGACCCCCGGCCGCCAACTCCATCATTTAGGCCTCGCATACTGGTTGCCATGGAGATGGGGGAGCATGGGCCCAGAGCACTGGTCTTTCCACCAGGGGCAGGATCTGTTCCCCTTGATTTTATCCCATCTAAGAAGGCATGGGGGGGAAGCCTTCGCACTGCCCTCTCCCTGTCTCCCCATTGCCTCCTCCCCCGCTCCCACTCCCCTCCAGGACTCCCCCGGGCAGCCGAAGGCCGGGTCTCCTTCAGATGGAGGTCCTGGCACCGCATGCGGGCTCGCGTGCCGCTTGAGTATATGAGGGGAAAGGGGCAGATGTCGTGGTCAGAGAAGCCAAGTTAGGAGGGCTGGGTGGGACCGTGGGATGTGAGCCCGTGAGCCAGGGAACGATGTGCTCAGAGCAGCAAAGCTAGAAGGGATAGGTCTGCCAGGCTGCAGAGGGCGGAGCAGAGGCAAAGAGGCGGCAGCCGGGAGGCTGTTGGAGTAGTTCAAGTGAGAGAGAATGAAGGCCCGGCGTAGGACAGCGGCAGGGGAAATGGACTGGAAAACTGAGCCCTGGAATTGCGAGGGGGCAGCAGAAGCTGGATTTGTCACTTGGATGGAAAATCTCAGAACCTCTGAGCAGAAAGGCATCTACAAGATCTCCTAGTCTGGCTTTTCCCAAAATACCTTGCCTGGAAAACTGGCCCCATGAAGAGATTCCACCAGAAAGATGTCCAGGGTCAAGTTAGCCCTGGAAATGCCAGCATAGATGACACTCATCAGCAGGTAAAGGCCCAGACAGGCCCTGTGGTAAAGAAGTTATCTTAACCTTGTTTGACTCAACTTTAAATTTTCACGGAAGTCCTGATTTAAAGACACATATTTTGTTTAACCCAACTTTGTATTTTAACTGACCGCAGAGTGTTTCTCATCTCCTTCAGAAACACCTATTGGGACTTCCCTGGTGGTCCAGTGGTTAAGACTCCACGCTTCCACTACACGGGGCACTGGTTCGATCCCTGATCGGGGAACTGGCATGCCGTGAGGTATGGCCAAAAAAAAGTAAAAAATAAAATAAAGATGCGTTGGTGATTACTATTAAAAAAAAAAAGAAAAGAAAGAAAGAAACACCTGTGTACACCTTCTGGAACATTAGGAAATTACTGATCTCAACAAATATATACCACACACAATGCACCACGTTGGAGAGAAGATTCAAGATGCTTGGCTGTCCCAGAGCTAATCTCATCTCAGAGTCAGGAATCCAACCTCTAGATCAGGCCTAAAAAGTGAGTGCTTAACAAGGAAATAACTGCATGTATGACGTCGCATCTAAACTATGAAAAAAGTAAAATACCTGAAAATTCAACAGCTAAGTAACCTACGGTATAATTCCTTCACGGAACTCTTGCATGAAGATTATGAACATTATGTAGTTACACAGGAAATCACTTAAGATTGTATATATTGTAAGAATTGTTGAACTGCAGTTTGTTAAAAAGAAAAATACGTATGGTAAAAATAAGGACAGGAAGGAAATACATAGCAGATATATTTTTTAACCATAATGGAGTTTCTCTGAATGGTAAATGTAAGGGTTCTAAAGTCTCCCTATAATAAGTGGCGACTGGCTAGTACATCAGGTTTCTATGAGTCCAGTGAGTTTGAGTTGGTTCCCTGAGTCTCATTCACTGCAGGCATATTGAGTATCTGAACCTGCCCAGGTGAACCCTGGCATCCCTGTCAAAGTATGGCCCCTAAGGAGACCCTTCCAGAATAGCCACACATCTGATGGCCTCATCTCACATACTCAACTTCACCAGGGCAAACGGGGCTTCTAAGAAAGAATGACTGGAGCATGGGAAGGATGGGATTTGACTCAGAGCAGACCCTCTAGGAGAGTTCTACATTGTCTGGCTCTGGACCTAGGCTGCATATTGGCCTCAACTGAAAATATTTTTTTAAAGAGGTACTGAGGCAGAGGTCCCTCCCTCAGATATTGCGATTTAGCTCATGTGGAGCGTGGCCTGAGCATTGGGGTTTTTCAAAGCCCAGGTCATTCCAGTGTGCACCAGGGTCGAGAACACTGGTGTAAGATGTCCATGAATCTGGGCTGAGTTTGGAGGGATGGAGGTGCCTGTCACTTCCTAAGGGCTTGGCTTAAAGTTGGCACTCAACACTG
The DNA here is from genome assembly GCF_000442215.2 of Lipotes vexillifer. Classification (NCBI taxonomy): domain Eukaryota; kingdom Metazoa; phylum Chordata; class Mammalia; order Artiodactyla; family Lipotidae; genus Lipotes; species Lipotes vexillifer. The sequence goes on along the minus strand of NW_006780610.1, from coordinate 4,297,652 downwards.
CAGGGCACAGAGGGGGTGCCTCTCAGGGCCCGGGGTCAATGTGCTGGGAAGGGCATGTAGGTCAGGCCTTGTGGGGTGATGCAGCTAGGTTCCCTCTGAGGGAGGGGCTCTTAAGTCAGACAGAGGGCTAATCCCTGGGGCCCTGCTTGCTCCCCAGCATCCCTGGTTTGGGAGAAAGCTCTGGCCCAAGGCTCAGGGGCTTTTCAAATGAAGACATTGCCACTTGCCAAGTGGATGGTTTGCAGGGCTAAATGACTTAATATTTTTGGAGTACAAGGAACAAAACCGCTGCAAGATACTATTGTTTTCCCTGCTGTAATTGATGCGGCTCACTCTTTTCTGCCGTTAAAGCACAAGTTACAGCTATTTTTCTTTTTTTAACCAAACACCGCTGAATGTGAAGCATCGATTTTTTTATTTTTAAACTGAGTTTCAAACTGAGAAATGTCTTGATTCCAGAAGTCAATCACCTTGAACGTCACAGGAACTTCCATTGGTGCCATGGTACGAAGGACGAGGGGCTCCAGGGAAGCTGATTTCTCACGCCCCCCCCACCCTCCTGGCTCCTGCTCCACCTCCAGCTCCACAGCCACTGCCCCAAGGAGAGGAACCTTCCCCTTCTTCTGAAGGGCACATGAGGATCGTTCTCTGCCTTGTGTGGTTGTCAGCTTCTCTTCGAGAGGGTCCAAGGGGTCCCTCCCTGCCCTTCTGACCATGTCCACACCCGAAGCACAGGCCCAAGCAGGAAGGACTTTCAGAACCTCTGCCCCATTGGGCCACTCAGAACCACTGCATACAGTTGTGCTGGTTGCTCACTGCCCAGCTCTAGAGAGCATGTCCCCATTAGTGCTGCCCACCTGTTATTTAAAATCATTTCTTAACTAGCTCATTGTCTGCAGGCAAAGTCCAAACTCTTCAGCGTGGCTCCCAGGGCCCTGCCTGGCCTTCCTGTTCAGCCACCTCAAGCTTTATCTCCCCCATCTCTAGCTCTGGAATCCCGGGTTTCTGTCCCTTTCCCAGAGAAGCATGTTTCCTCTGCCCATGTCTTTCCCACATGCTATGCTCTCTCTCCTCCCCCCCAGGCGAACTTTACTCCTTCAGCTTACAACTAAAACATCACTTCCTCCTGGAAGGCTTCCCTGACTCCCCCCGCCCCATTGGGTCCGTCTGCCACGTGTTCTGTGGCATCTTATACTTCCCTTGGTATAGCTGTCCCTTCATATAATTGAAATTTACTCTTCTCTGCTAGAGTGCAAGCTCCCGAGGGCATGAACCATGGTCTCTTGTTCACGGCCATCTCTTCAGTGTCAGCCCAGACACTGGCAGGTGGCCGGAGCTCAGTTAATGAGTTCTGATTGAATGAATGAACGAACGAGTGAGTGGCTGTGATTAGAGGGCTCCTCGCCTTATGTGTGGAGCAGTCCTCCTTCACCTCTCACGTATTTGCTCAATCTGTACCTCAGTATCCCTGATTAGACCAGAAGCCTGCCTGCCCCAAACTCTGTCCTTCTCAGCTGAAGCTCTGGGACCTGCTGAGCTCTTTCCTGTCCCCTCTCTTGGGGCAGAGCAGACACCTGCATCCCAGTCCCCGTAGGGCCAGTTGCCAGTTGCAAAGAGGTTGATTTGATCATAGCCAAGGTGCTGATGTCTTTGACCTGGACTCTCCCGGGTTCCTAGACTCTCATTGCCTGGCCCCACCCCCCAGGTCACAAGAGTGAAGAGCTTTACAGAGTTACCTCATTTCAACTGCGCAACCCTTTGAAGTGTTATTATTATTTATAATCATCATTTTACAGATGAGGAAAATAAGGAACAGAGGTGTTAAGTAACTTACCTGATATCACACAGTAAGCACTGACTGTGCTGGAATTTGAATGTAGTTCAGATTAACTCCAAAGCCTTTGCTTTACACTCATATTCCCTGAACTAAGCTCAAATTTGCTCCAGTGTAGGACTCAGAGCCTTAGATGGTGATTATCCCTCCAGAGCCTGCCTTCCCAGGGCCCCACGTCCCTCCATGTGCACTGACTCTGTGGAAGGGGCCCTGGCAAGTCTCTGGCTCAAGACTGGGGATGCTTCACCTGTCTCGCCAAAGGGGTCTAGGCTCCCCGTCTTGTCCCCTCAGGCTGTGTCCCTCCCCAGCTCTGAGCACAGAAGACAGCTGTTCATGGTATCTCCTTGGATGATCCTTCAGCAGCCACAGTGCTCCTCAATGTTCCTCTCGATGTCACTGCACTTTCTCAGCACTGGCAGTGTCACCTTGGACTGGGAAGGAACAAACAGTCCTACAGTCATGGGGAGAAATAGGCAAAGAAATTACATTTTCTCCGAGACCATTGTGAAACATGTGTGACTTACCACCTTTGTGTTGAATGGCTTCAGCTGTGACTTGCAGGACCCAGATTCCATTTTTGTTGAAAAAATGAAGGCAATTGGTACAGGGAAAGGAGCTGACTGGGAGAAAGGACACCTGGGTTCCAGTTCCAGCTTGGTCATCAGCCTGTTTCAAGACCTTCAGTGGCTTCTTTTGCCCTTAAGATGATTCCCAAACTCCCTGAAGTGGGGAACAAGGTCCTGCACCATCAGGACCTAGACATTTCTTGTGTATCACTCTTCCCATGGATGCCCCACTGTTCCTCTGAAGGCTGTGCTCTCTCTCCTACCTCTGACCCTCATAGTTTTCCCTGGAGCTGTCTTTTTGCTCCCTCTTTGCCCAGAAAATCCTTACTCATCGTTCAGCTTAAATGTCACCTCCTCCAGGAAGTATTCTATGATCATCACTGCTAGACGAGGTCAAATTGCTAATACTCCCACATCACCGTGAATGTCTTCCAATGGAGTATGTATTGCAATTTCATGTATTTTTTCCTGTCCATTTGTCTAACCATCTGCAGTGGAAGCTTCCAGAGGGTCACTTCATCTGTCTTGTTTACCACTGTTTCCCTAATGCCTAGCATAATGCCTAACACAGTAAGTGTTGAAAAGTATGGACTGCATTAGTGAGTGACTAAACAGATCAGTCAGGATTCTTAGTTGCAAGCAACAAAACCATACATGCCAAATTTAAGGAGCAAATAAATTTATTATATGGGGCTGTTGGGTAGCTCAGCAAATCACAGTACTTTCTGGAGAACAGGGCTCAGGATCACACAGAGGAACAATGGCCAGCCACAGTGTAGGACTTGTTTGGTGAAGACACCACTGCCACCTTCCGGGGGGAGAGCAAACCCCCGTAGCTGAGACCACCACCATCCCCAACCACAGATCCTGACCCCTCCAGCAAGAATTGTGCCCCGGATCCTCTGGGAACTTGAACCTGCTGAGACACCTCCCTCTCTCTTCTTTGTGTTATTAACTCCTGATTGAGGGACTGAGGCTGGTGGCCTGATGGGCAGGGCCGGGGTCATGTGCCCACATCCTAGCTGCAGGGGAGCCTGGGAAAGGGAGCACTTGGCATTTTCACGTTCTTGGGTGGGGGATGGGCTCGGTTTCCCAGCAAGAGTCAGTGGGAGGGGAATTCCTAGGAATGGAGCACACATGCTGGGTAGTTCACAAGAATGGGAAACCACTACAGCAATTATCCAGTGAATGAGTCAATAAGCAAAAGGCCTTAGGCAATTTCTGTCCCTTGTCACGACCTCAGTTTCTTCATCTGCAAAAGGAAAACTTACTAGTCATTCAGTTCCCTTCTGGCATTAACATTCTGTGGTTCTAGCTTTGAGTTGTTTTTTTCTTCTACCAGCTGATGGCACAGAGGGTACAACCTGATCCAGGGAGAGGGGAATCTCCCCAAAGTCCTTCTATCAGGCAGGACGGCTTGGGTTACACCACAGTAGCAGACTAACCCCCAAATCCTGGGATGGAACGCACCAGAGGAGACTGCTACAATAAAGAAGGGGCTTTGCTCTCTAGAAAGGGGAGGGGCTTTTCACCCACTTCTGTTGGCACTTTCTTCGGCTCATAGGAATCAGTGTTACCTTGAACCCTTCTGAAGGAGCATCGTATCTGAAAGGCTAAAGAAGAAACTAGCTATTCCACCAAAGAGGTCAAATTCAAAGGCAAGTAGCTTCACAGAGCGGGGGGGTTTGTGAGCAGTAATACTGATGATGATTTGTTCTTTGATTCATCCCTTCCTTGAGGAAATATTTATGGAGCCTCCCCTATGTATCAGGTACTGTGCTAACCCCAGGGGATATGATAGTGAACAAGACAGAAAAGGTCTGTAAAAGCTCTTTGAGCTTACATTCTAGTGGGGAGGAAAGAGAAGAGATAGGTAAATAAGGAATTAACAAAGATGCTTTCAGATCGTGATCAGTGTTATAAAGGCATTAATCAGTGTGGTACAACACAGAAGGAAGTGTATAGGCAAAAGGCACTTTAGCGCGATGGTCAGAGAAGACCCCCCTGAGATGACATTTAAGCTGAAACCTGGTTGATAAAAAAGAGGGAAGAACAAGCCGGGCAGAGGGAACAGCCAGATGAGAAGACTCAAAAATAAGAACAAACGTGGCTGGAAGGCTGTAAAGGACAAGGTGGAGGAAGTGGGTAGGATCTTCAAGCAAGGACTCTACATGGATTCTAAGTATAACGTTTTGAGGGGAGGGTGAATGGACTGGCTTTAAGCAAGAGAGTGACGCGATCTGACTTGATTTTGTGTTTTTTCAAAAGATCACTTTGGCTGCTGGGTGGAGAACGCATTGCAGGGGAGCAAGGTAATGACAGAGCAAATACAATCCCTAGTTCAGTAGGAATGAAATAGCCAGCAGAGAGTCTCGGCTTTAGTTGCTGTGGCAGACAGTAGATGCTGCTGGAACTATAAAGAGTTATCATGACCAGGGGCAGGGAGGAGGTTTTTGTCTGTGAATCCCTAGAGGAGAGTCATCTAAAAGTCCTTGTAATAGTCAGAATAGCATAGGCTACACCGCAGTCCCCAGTTAAGCCCCAAGCCTCAGAAATTTCATGAACAATGTTTTATTACTTGCTCACACCTCACGCTCACTGTGGGTTGGCCTGAGGTCTCTGTTTCTCACAGTCACTCAGGGATCCAGGCCGACTAAAGTGCCACCCTATGTAGCCTGGTCTTTGTCACTGAGGCAAACGGGGGAAGAGCACGTGGGGAGATCTCACACATACCCTTCTGTATTTTGCCACCATGTCTCACATCCCATTGCCCAGAACCAGCTCCATGTCTCCACATAACTACAATGAAGCTAGGAAGTGTGGTCTTCTGTGTGCTTGGGAGGAAAGGAGGACTGGATATGTATTGGCACCAGCGATGTCTGCTACGGACCTGAAATCAGAAGTGAGTTCTCTTCTGGTAAAAAGAAAGAAAGAAAAAAAAAAAAAAAGGCAGGGAGGAAGGAGGTGGGTGGAATCCATAGAAGAGAGCCACAGAAAGATGGATGAGAGACCAAAGAACTACCCAAAGGAAAAATAGAGCTGCTTTTCTGCTGGGATCTCCAATGTGAGTTGGGAGCACAAAACCCACTTAAAAACGGATGGATATGGATCTGGCTGTTACATGATGGGAGGGGCCAGGCACTCAGTGCTGGAAGGTCATTCAGTACAGAGTCTCCAGTCGCCAGAAAAGTACACTTACCTCCATGGCCTCCTTCACCAAGCTTCAGTTTCCTTGCTTCTTTCTGAGGTTTGCATAGGTATGTGCACATGCTGGAGACTTCTGAAAACCTTTTTGCATTATTATGTGATCTTTCTATTCGACACTCTGTATTATCAACAATACCATTTTTCGGTAATAATCATGGCTGCATTTTTATCACTACCTTCTGAGCATTTCACATGTCATAGCTAATTTAATCCTCAAACAATCCTATAAGGTAGATATTATCATCATCACCATTTTACACATGGAGAAACTGAGGCACAGAGAGAGTAAATAACTTGCTTAAAGTGTAACAGCTAAAGGTGGAAGAACTGGGAATGAAACCCAGAGGGCCTGGCTCTGGAGCCCCTGCTCTCAAGCTGTAGACCACACTGTCTTTGGTACCGAATGTGCCACATAAGACACGCCAAGACCCATGGTTGCTCCAAAGAGCGCTTTCCCCAGGAGGAGAGGAGAAAAGCCTCTTCAGCCACATTCCTGAACTGGTGACTTGTGACTTCATAGGAGAATGAACCATCCCCACGTATATCCTCGCATAAACCGGCCAGAGCACCATAGGTAGATAGCAGGCCTCAGTGTACTTGAAAAACAGCCAATAATAAAATAAGTAGAGAGAGAAACAGAGCAAACAGTTTAGGAAGTCTTCTCCCTTTGCACTTTTTCTACCTCACATTGGTTTTTTGTCCCCCAAAATGGTTTCAAACATCTCCGACAAGGAAGACACTCAGTTAATGTTGTAAAGGAAAATAACGACAGGAAATTGGAGCATATGTCATCATCTCTTCCCTCCAAGAATTCGCCATCTACTCAGGGAAACCAAACAGAATCGCATGACAAATATAATCATTTTAAAAGAAGAGCTAGCCTTACAATTCATTCTAAACAAAACAGTGTGATTTATTGTTGAATAAGTGGTCATATGTCATCATCTCTTCCCTCCAAGAATTCGCCATCTACTCAGGGAAACCAAACAGAATCGCATGACAAATATAATCATTTTAAAAGAAGAGCTAGCCTTACAATTCATTCTAAACAAAACAGTGTGATTTATTGTTGAATAAGTGGTCCAGGGGCTTCCCTGGTGGCGCAGTGGTTGAGAGTCCGCATGCCGATGCAGGGGACACGGGTTCGTGCCCCGGTCCGGGGGGATCCCACCTGTCGCGGAGCGGCTGGGCCCGTGAGCCACGGCCACGGAGGCTGCGCGTCCGGAGCCTGTGCTCCACAACAGGAGACGCCACAGCAGTGAGAGGCCTGCGTACCGCAAAAATAAATAAATAAATAAATAAACAAATAAAAGTGGTCCAGATGATGGGAATTAGGGAGGGCAGGGGTGGAAGCAGACTGGGGGTGGTAACACCGAGCTGCGTGAACAAGGAAGGCTTGGAGCAGGAAGAGGAATTTGAATCAGGTTTTGGAGGATGTGGCAAGGACCAAATTAAGCTGATGCTGGGGCTGGCTGCGCTGGGGCACTGACACTGGGAGGATTCTGTCAGCTCTACCTAGGGTTGGAGGCCACTGGACAAAATATTCACCATACATGGGCTGGGCAAGGGTCCCTGGACAGACCCTGCCCTCAAGGAAGCTCCCACCATGGGCTGAAAGTTCACAGAATAGCAAGTTAAGAAAAGATGCAGGAGCAGGCCAAAGATAGGAAAGAGAGATGGAAGACGAGTTTTATGAGTCCACAGCCTCTGCTGAGCCCCTGTTAGTTGCTCCTCCTGTAAGAGCAGACTCCTCGTCTCAGGGTAGCCATGCTCAGCTTAGCTGCCTGAGCATCTGCAGAAGCCCCTAGAGGATGCCCAGGGCTGGGAACAAACGTGTTTTTAACTCTAATATCTACAGTCCTAAGGCTGCCAGCTTCTATGCTTTGGAAAATTTGTTTCCAACACACACACACACACACACACACACACACACACACACACTCATACAAATTTAAAAAACCAACAATAACAAAAACCTACACATTTCCCTGTTGCATGAGTCGGAACACTCATCCCACTCTAATTGGTTTTAGAAAGAAAATAAATGTATCAGAAGTTATTAGACAGTTCGTAGGATTTAGAGAAGGCCAGAGAGCTGGTCTTCTACCCTGCCTAGCCCACTTGAGGACAGGGCCCCTGTGTTCAGGGCCCAAGCACTGAAGCTTGCTTCGTAGACCTGAGGCATGGAATCCCATTCCCAGAACCTCGGTCACTGCTGCCTCTGAAACCCTGATGGCCCTCCACCACCCTCCACCTCTTGCTAATAGCATGGTTTCCCCGTGGCGCCTTCTTCCTCTCTCCTGAATTGCTTCTCTTAGAAGCAGCTGATTGCAGGATCCCAGGTCACATGCCTACTCGGTAGCTAGGACGGGGGTTGGGAAAGTGAGTTCTGATTTCTGTCTTGGGAAAGCAGGGTTCATAATGGGGGTAATTACCAGGAGAGCCACACATCCTGTTTTCTTAGGAGTCTCAGTGTTTGCCTGTTGTCCCAATATAAGTATGAATAATACCCTTTTCACTCTCAAAAGTGCTTCAGCTTGGATCATAAATTATATCAACATCCTAATAATTGCCAATGGTAGTCATTGCGTTCAACGATCATGAATGTCCTGCTTTCCCCTCATTCCCGATACTTTGCCCCTCTCTTTCGAGAAGCATGTTCTGAATGTGTGAAACCCCTTCTCCTATTGCAGAGCAAAGGGGAGCTATTAATATTGGTACTCAGGGAAAGCTCACAACAGGCATACTTCAGGGACCAAGCCTGCTAGAATGAGAGGGAGAACTTTTCTATGTGAGGAGGAAAAGCCAAACGAAAATTCAGAGGAACAAAGGAAAACGTGAGCAACCAGCTGGCCAGTTTAGTTGGAGATCCAGGGTGGGGACAAGCTCATGGGGGGCCTTGAATAGCAAGGGAAACACTTTAAATTTTATGCCTGGGAAATAGACATACGAAAGTTCTCTGAACAGGGGATAACTTGACCCAGTCCAGTGAGCAAGAAAGAGGAGGGTCAGACAGACCTGAGTTTAAAGCATGACACTGTACAGAGTGAGAGACATAACAGAAAGTTACTTAACGTCTCTGAATTTCTCATTTATGAAAATGGAGAAAATGAAAGCCTCCTCTTGATATTGTTGGGAGAATGAATTAAAATGTAAAGTTCTTGACACGGCATACAGCTCCACAGTGAGTACCTGACAGATGTTAGCTACCTGAACTGATCCTCAGGCAGTATTTTGCTGAGCATAATACAGCAAATGTGTGCAGAGCAACAGAAAAGGGGGAGAAGCTGGGGGCAGGGAGGCCGGTGGAGAGGCAGCAGGGTGGAGAGACCCATGGAGGAAGGATGCACTGAGTTGGATGCACTCAGTTGGAAGCTGAGATAAGGAGTCAGGCTGACAGCCAGGCTTCCCACCAGGGTGACCAGTAAGCCAGTGGTGACAGCCCCAAAGTGCAGGGTGATGGTAGGTGGCTGGTTTAGAGAGACTCATGAGGAACGGAGAGATTAAGAACTAAATTTGGGACATACAGGATTTAAAGGTCAAGGCTATCATCTAGGAAAGTTCTCTAGTAGGAGGAGCTAGAGCTCAAAAATTGCCTGCCCAACCCCAGATCAAAGAGGAAGTGTAATGAATAATAACAGAACGTGTATCATTAAATGCTGGGACAAAGCTGCAGAGCTTTTGTCCATGGTCCTGGCAGAATAGCCTATATATACACACTTGAATGGCAGAGGCCCACTGAGGTCTTAAAGGGCAGGAAAGGATGTTCTCAGTATTTAAGCAGGGTACCTGAGAGGTCCACTTGGTTTGTAAAAAACAGAAAGCTCATATTAAGAGAGGGGGAACATTATAAAAAAGATATAGGTCGGGCTTCCCTGGTGGCGCAGTGGTTGAGGGTCCGCCTGCTGATGTGGGGGACGCGGGTTCGTGCCCCGGTCCGGGAAGATACCACATGCCGCGGAGCGGCTGGGCCCGTCAGCCATGGCCGCTGAGCCTGCGCGTCTGGAGCCTGTGCTCCGCAACGGGAGGGGCCACAGCCGTGAGGCCCGCGTATTGCAAAAAAAAAAAAAAAAAAAAGATACAGGGCATCTCACAGAATGAAGGATCAGAGCACAGCTCGGTCTCTCCTTTCTCTCACCATCATTCTTACATTCTCTCCCTCTCTCCTGGCCAGCTTCTTTTGGATACTTGTCCCATTCCCTGACTCTACCTGGCTTCTCAGCTTGAGAGCCCACCACCACCCAGCCAGTTTCTGTGTCTGCTAGGTTAAGTTACCAATATTGAGTAAATATCTAATGAACTTGAGATCACTAGGAAAACCTGTGGGAAAGGCAAGCCATGAAACCATCCATTTTAAGAGGTCATCAAGCTTTATAGTGCATCCTTCTGTGTTCATAAATGGAGCTCACATTGGTCTGGTCTTTGTAAGATGAGATTGCATGCTGCGGGAAACAACATAGGTTGCAAAGCTAGGATGTGAACCCAGACTTGCCTGATTCCCAGGCCCCTTTTCAAAACCTCTACATTGCAAATACAGTGCAGAGGTAAAAGCTTGGGAGGCATATTTAGGGATTAGTCATTAGGCTGGAGCATTAAATGCTGGCGGGTGGGGGCCCGGGCGGGGAGTAAGATATGAGCCTAAAAAGGTCAGCAGGAGTCACATCCTAAGGAGACAGAATTCATCCTGAGAGCAATGAAGAAGCCATGAAGTTTTTTTTAATAGCATTTTTATTGAGAAGTAATTCACACAGCATCAAATTCACCCTCTTGAAGTGTACAATTCAGTGATTTTTAGTATATACACTGAGTTGTGTAACCATCTATCTAGTTTTGGAAAATTTTAATCAACCCCCGAAAGAAACCCCATACACATTAGCAGTCACTCCCCATTTCTCCTTCCCCTCAGCCCCTGACAACCACTGATCTACTTTCTGTATCAATGGATTTGCCTATTCTGGACATTTTATATAAATAGAAACATACAATATGTATCTTTTGTAACTGGCTTCTTTCATTTAGCGTAATGTTTTCAGTGTTCATCCATGTTGTAGCATGTATCGATACTTTGTTCCTTTTAGTGGCCAAATAATATTCCACTGTATGGATATACCACATTTTGTTTATTTACTCAGCATCTGGTAGACATTTGTGTTGTTTCTACTTTGGGGCTATTATGAATAATGCTGACATGAACATTCATGTACAACTACTTGTGTGAACATAAGATTTCATTTCTCTTGGGTATATATCTAGGAGTAGAATTGCTGGATCACATAGTAACTCTGTGCTTAACTTTTTGAGCAATTACCAAACTGTTCAAAAAGTGGCCACATCATTTTACAATTCAACTAGCAATCTGTCAGGGTTATAATTTCCACACATCCTTGTCAATAGTTATTGTCTTCCTTTTTTATTTTAGTGATCCCAGCGGGTGTAAGGTAGTAGTTTATCATGGTTTTAATTTGCATTTCTCTAATGACTAATAGTATAGAGTATATTTTCATGTGCTTATTGGCAATCTGCATATCTTCTTTGGAGACATGTCTGTACAAATTATTTGCCCATTTTTTTTAAATTGACTTATCTGTGTTTTCATTATTGAGTTGTCAGAATTCTTTATATATTCAGGATACTAGTTCCTCATCAGTTCTCCCATTAGGCTGTCTTTTCCATTTCTATATGGTGTCCTTTGAAGCACAAAGGTTTTAATTTTGATGAAATCCAATTTATTTAATTTTTGTTTTGTTTTGTTTTGTCACTTGTGTTGTTGGTGTCAAATCTAAGAGACTTTTGCCAATTCCAAGGTCATAAAAATTTACTCTGTGTTTTCTTCTAGGATTTTTATAGTTTTAGTTTTTACATTTAGGTATTTGATTCATGTTTAGTTAATTAATGTATATGATTGAGGTAGGGATTCAGCTTCATTCTTTTGCATGTCCCTGTCTAGTGTCCAGCACTATTTGTTGAAAAGACTATTCTTTCCTCCATTGTATTGTCTTGAAATCAATTGACATTCATATACGTGTTTATTTATGGACTCAATTCTTTTCTATTGATCAATACATCTATACCTATGCCAGTACCACACTGTCTTGATTACAGTTGCTTTGTAATAAGTTTTGAGATCTGGAAGTGTGAGTACTATTACTTTGTTCTTGTTTTTCAAGATAATTTTGGGCATTTTGAATCCCTTGTAATTCCATAGAATTACATAGAATCCGAATTTTAGAGTTTAGAACTTTTTCAGTTTCTACAAAGAAGTCAGCTTAGATTCTGATATGGATTACATGTAATCTGTAGATCAGTTTGAGGAGTACTGCCATCTTAACAATATTAAGTCTTCTGATCATGAACATGGATGTCTTCCCATTTATTTAGGTCTTCTTTAACTTCTTAATATTTTTTTACTGAAGCATAGTTGATTTGCAATGTTGTGTCAATTTCTGCCGCACAACAAATTGATTCAGTTATACATATATATACATTCTTCTTTTATATTCTCTTTCACTATGGTTTATCATAGGATATTGAATATAGTTCTTTGTGTCATACAGTAGGACCTTGTTGCTTATCCATTCTATTCATAAAAGCTTACAACTGCTAAACCCAATCTCCCACTCCGTCCCTCCCCCAAACCCCCTCCCCCCTGGCAACCACCAATCTGTTCTCTATGTCCATCATTCTGTTTCTGTTTCATAGATAGGTTCATTTGTGTCATATTTTAGATTCCACATATAAGTAATATCATATGGTATTTGTCTTTCTCTTTCTGACTTGCTTCACTTAGTATGATTATATCTAGGTCCATCCACGTTGCTGCAAATGGCATTATTTCATTTTTTATGTCTGAGTAGTATTCCATTGTGTATATGTACCACATCTTCTTTATCCATTCATCTGTCGATGGACATTTAGGTTGTTTCCATGTCTTGGCTATTTTGAATAGTGCTGCTACGAACATAGGGATGCATGTATATTTTTGAATTATATTTTTATCTGGATATTATGCCCCGGAGTGGTACTGCTGGATTATATGGTAATTCTATTTTTAGTTTTCTGAGGAACCACCATATTGTTTTCCACAGTGGCTACACCAACTTATATTCCCACCAACAGTGCAGGAGGGTTCCCTTTTCTCCACACCCTCTCCAGCATTTGTTGTTTATACACCCTTTAATGATGGTCATTCTGACTGGCATGAGGTGGCACCTCATTGTAGCTTTGATTTATATTCCTCTAATAATTAGTGATGTTGAGCATCGTTTCATGTGCCTGTTGGCCATCTGTATATCTTCTTTGGAGAAATGTCTACTTATGTCTTCTTATGCCCATTTTTGGATAATGTTACTTGTTTTTTGTTGTTGAGTAATATTTTTCAATTGTAGCTTTCGGTGTACAAGCCTTACATTTTTGTTAAATGTATTCCTAAGTATTTTATTATTTTATTCTATTATAAATGGAATTTATCTTAGTTTCACTTTTGGATTATTGATTGATAGTGTGTAGAAATATAATTGATTTTTGTATATTGATCTTATGTCCTGCAACCATGCTGGACCCATTCTAAGAGTTTGTGTGTGTTCACTCCTTAATATTTTCTATATACAATACCATCTGCAAATAGAGACAGTTTTACTTCTTTCTTTCCAATCAGAATGCCTTTCTCTTCCCTTTTTTTGCCTATTTGCCCTCGCCAAAACCTCCATTACAATGTTAAATAGAAGTAGTCAGAATGGACATCCTTGTCTTATTCCTAATCTTAGAGGGAAAATTATCAGTCTTTCACCATTATGTTAGCTGTGGGTTTTTGTAAAGAAAAGTCCCTTCTACTCCTTTTTTTATTGAGTGCTTTTATCTGAAAGGAAATTGTGTTTTGTCAAGTACTTTTTCTGCATCTGTTGAGGTGATCATTAGTTTCTTCATTCTATTAATGTGGTACATCATATTGATTGATTTTCATATATTAAAACAACTTTGCACTCCTGGAATAATCCCTACTTTGTCATAGTGTATAATCACTTGTATATATTGCTTGATTCATCTTGCTGGTATTTTGTTGAAGATTTTATGTCTATATTTATAAGGGATTTTGGTCTGTAGTTTTCTTACAATGTTTTTGTCTGTTTTTGGTATCAGGATAATACTGGCCTTATAGAATGAGTTGGAAAGTGTTTCTTCCTCTTTTATTTCTTGGAAAGATTTGTGAAAGATTGATATGAATTCTTCTTTAAATGTTAGATAGAATACACCAGTAAAGCCACATGGACCTGGGCTTTTCTTTCCCCCTTTTTTTTCCAACATCTTTATTGGAGTATAATAGCTCTACAATGGTGCATTAGCATCTACTGTATAACAAAGTGAATCAGCCATACATATACACATATCCCTGTATCCCCTCCCTCTTGTGTCTCCCTCCCCCCCTCCCTATCCCACCCCTCTAGATGGTCACAAAGCACCGAGCTGATCTCCCTGTGCTATGCAGCTGCTTCCCACCAGCCATCCATTCTATATTTGGTAGTGTATATATGTCCATGCCACTCTCTCACCTTGTTCCAGCCCACCCCTCTCCCTCCCCATGTCCTCAAGTCCACTCTCCATGTCTGGGCTTTTCTTTATTGAATGTGTTGTTGCTTATAACTAATTCAATCTTTTTAGTTATAATAGCTCTATGCAGATTTCCCATTTCTTCTTATGTCCGTTTCAGTGGTATCTGTCTAGGAATTTGTTCTTTTCACCTAGATTATCTAATTTGTTGACATGCAGTTGTTCATAGTATCACTATATAATCCTTTGTGTTTCTGTAAGGTTTGTAGTGATGCCACATCTTCTTTCATTCCTGGTTTTAATAATTTGAATCTTCCCCTTTTTTCTTGGCCAGTTTACCTAAAGGTTTGTCAACTTTGTTGATACTTAAAAAGAACCAATTTTTGATTTCATTAAATTTCCCCATTGTTTTTCTATTCTTTATTTCATATATTTCTGCTCTAATCTTTATTATTTCCTCCTTTCTGCTTGCTTTGGGTTTAGTTTGCTCTTCTTTTACTAGTTTCTTAAGGTGGACGCTTATGTTATTGGTTTAAGACATATCTTCTTACTTTTTTTAATTGGGGTATAGTTGCTTTACAATGTTGTGTTAGTTTCTGCCGTACAATGAAGTGAATCAACTATATGTATGCATATATCCCCTCCCTCTTGGACCTCCATCCCACTCTCCCATCCCACTCATCTAGGTCACCCCAGAGCACCAAGCTGAGCTCCCTATGCTATACAGAAGGTTCCCACCAGCTATCTAGTTTATACATGGTAGTGTATATATGTCAATCCCAATCTCCCAATTCATCCCACCTCCCCTTCCCCCACCCTGTGTCCACATGTCTGTTCTCTACATCTGCTTCTCTATTCTTGCCCTGCAAATAGGTTCAATATAGGTGCTAATAGCTACAAATTTCTCTAGACACTGCTCCCATAAGTTTTAGCATTTTGTGTTTTTGTTTTCATTCTTCTCAAAGTATTTTCTAATTTATCCTGTGATTTTTTTTCTTTGATCCATTGGTTACTTAGAAATGTGTTGTTTAATTTTCATATATTTGTGGATTTCTCATATTTCCTTCTGTTATTGATTTCTAATTTTATTCCATTGTGGGCAAAGAGCATCGTGTGCATACTTTCACTTCTTTCAGATTTCTTGAGGTTTTTTTTTATGGCCTAACGTGTGGTCTATCCTGGAGAATGTTCCATGTGCACTTGATAAGAATGTGCATTCTGCTATTATTGGGCAAAGTGTTCTTCAGATATCTGCTTTATAGAGTTGCTCAAGTCTTCTATTTCCTTGTAAATCTTCTTCCTAGTCGTCCTATCCATCATTGATAGTGGGGTATTGAAGTCTCCAACTATTATTGTTTAGTTGTCTATTCTCCCTTCAGTTGTATCAGGTTTTGCTTCATGTATTTTGGGGCTGTTTTGGGTGCATGTATTTTTTTTTAATCTTTTTTGGTATTCTCTATTTGATGGCACATTGTTCTCATACTTTTATTTAATTCTTTGTAAGAGTTTTCCTTTAGTTCTTTGAACATTTTATAATAGATTATTTGTAGTCTTTGTCTAGTAAATCCAACATCTGGACTTCCTCAGGAAGAATTTCTATTGACTGCTTTTCTTTTCCTGTATATGGACCATATTTTCCCTTTTCTTTACATGTCTCAAATTTTTTGTTGTTGTTGAAAACTGAACATTTTATATAATATAGCAACTCTGGAAATCAGATCTCTCCCACCCCAGGGCTTGCCATTGTTGTTGTTCATTGTTGTTGCTGCTGTTACTGTTTATTTAGTGCCTTTTCTGAACTAATTTTGTAAAGTCTATATTCCTGGTCATGTGCAGACTCTGAGGTCTCTGCTCAGTTAGCTTATTGATTAGCTAATGATTGAACAGAGTTTTCCTTAATGCTTTCAACCAATAAAATTTCTCCCATCTTTTTCTGAGGGGCTCTGTGTATGTATTGATGCACACCTTCAAGGCTCTGGCAATTTACAACTCTGCCTGAATGCTTCATTTCCTGCTTATTCAGAGTCCCAAGACCTGCTAGAAGTAAGAGATTGGGGCCTTCTCAAGCCAGTCCTCAGGACACACACAGCCCTGCACATGTGTGTGTGTAGCCTTCTTAATCCCCAGGAGTATGTCAGAGCTTTTCAAAGCTCCCTATGGACATCTCATTCATGAGATTTAAGGTTTGGGGCCAGGCTCCTATTTGCCCAGCAGGCATCACCACCTCAGGTAAGTGTGATGTTAAACAATTGCCTATTATTATTTTTGACAAATGCTCTGCAGATAAAGTGTCTCACTGAGAAAGCTCTGAGTCAGATCAAATAAAGACAAGTCCTGTGAATTAGACTTTTCCAGGGAGCTGCTGTACAAGTCAAATCATGACAGTTCTCTGACGATGGAGCTTCTGTGCATCTCCAAACTCACACTTCCCCATTCAGTGACAGCTAGGCTGCGGGTTTTCACAGCTACTGTGGTTGTGGTGCTGCTGATTCTCAAGGCTACCACAGAGCTGGGGAAAGAGGCATGGGAATAGAGCAAGTTAAAATGCCACAAAGCTCGGGACTTCCCTGGTGGCACAGTGGTTAAGAATCTGCCTGCCAATGCAGGGGACACAGGTTCGATCCCTGGGCCGGGAAGATCCCACATGCCGTGGAGCAACTAAGCCCCCACGCCACAACTACTGAACCTGTGCTCTAGAGCCTGCCAGCCACAACTACTGAGCCCACGTGCTGCAGCTACTGAAGCCCACGCGCCTAGAGCCGTGCTCTGCAACAAGAGAAGCCACCGTAATGAGAAGCCTGCGTACCACAACAAAGAGTAACCCCCGCTCACTGCAACTAGAGAGAAAGTCGCACGCAGCAACGAAGACCCAGCACAGCCACAAAAAAAAAAAAAAAAAAAAATTGCCACAAAGCTCATTGTTCTGCTGCGATTACACCATTTTTCTTGAATAAACACTCTGGATTGTTGCAAGACTTTGATTAACTCCCAGAGCTCTGAAAATGTAGATCCTGACCATTTTTCCAGTGTTCTTATTGCTTTCATGGAGGAGCAGGTTTGGGGAGGTTCTTACTCTGCCATTCTGAGCATGTTTTCTTTCATGAAGTGTTTTAAGTGGGGGCCTAACATTGTCAGATCTTCATTTTGTTAAAATCTGTCTGGTCTCAGCATTGAGAATTAATTGGAGGATGGGACAGGCAGCAAGAGGATGGTTAAGAGAATCTTACTGGGGATAAGTAACGGTTGCCATTCCCAGGGCAGTAGGAGTATAGCTGTAGAGAAGTAGGTCAGTCCAGGAGACTCATGTAAGATACTCTTTTCTTTCCCCCTGTCTACTCAGCCAACCAGGAGCTGAAATAGGACTCACACTCTATCAGACAAGCAGGCCCAGAGGGAATCAGCCCAGACACGATGCAGGGAAGAGCACTGCTTATCCCTGGGCAGCCCAAGAAGGCTTTCTGAGCAGGAAATCCCCAATGGGGGGTGCTCTTGGGAAGGAGCAGTGAGGGCTGCCATGAGGGGCTGGGGCCTGCGTGCTCCTTGGCCTCTGCTGCAGGGACAGCTAGGGGGCCGACCAGAGCTTTGCCATCCGGAATCCTCCAGGAGCAGAGATTTTCTCAAGAGGCATCCCTCGGGTGCATCGTGCTCCTGGAGACCAGTAAGGGAGCCAGGTAAGAGTGAAGTGGGCTGCTTTCTTCATTTCTTTCTTTCCCAGGCAATTCTCTGAACAAGCTTTTGTATGTCCCAGATGTTCCTGCCTTTGTTCAGATTTTTTCCTCCCTATTTATTCCCCCAGTACCTGTTTATTATGTTCCATTTGTCTTTAGGAGCTGGGGCTCAGCCCATCTGCCAAGACTGATCTTATCTGCACTTAGGCAAACACAATCGTGCCATGCCTTGTCATCCAGCTCCCATGTGAAAGGGCCAAAGAAGGAGAAGAATTAAAAGCAGCACCCCAAAGAGATCTAAAAATAAACGTGAAAACTGCTCCAAGCCCCATTCAGAGGCTCTCACAAAGTCCTTCACTAGAGACACAGTGAAGCCCACTCTCAGGGCCCTGTCCCTCTGCAGCTGCAAATCATGTGGCCTTGGCTTTTGATTCCTGTCTTGAAGAAGGAGCTGCGGCTCTGGCCAAGGCTGTGAAGACAATGACACAGAACCTCTTTCCTGCTCAGATTCAAAATTTGGGAATGTTACAGCCATTGGAGATCATAGCTCTGTGGCCTTTGATGCGGTCCCTGAGGCCAACAAGGAGAGGAGGGTCCAAGGCCTCAGAGTGAGCTGAGTCCTCAGGAAAGATTAGGACACAGGCCTCCCGATTGACCCTCTAGCCCTTCCTCTAACAGCTGCATACGCAGACATGGACGTTGAGGATCCCTGCAAGAGAGGAGGATTAAACCACTGAAGAAAAAAAGAGATTTTATTTCTTATCACCCTTCATCAGACAGATCTACGAAGGCCAGCCAGCCTATTGTACTGTCTCTAACCCGGACCTCTGGGGATAGCCCTGGACCTGGAGCCACCAGGCCCTGCCAGCCCCACCTTTGGGAGCTGAGAGCAGACAGGGTCTGATTCTTCACCATGGGTTGGAGCAAAAGCTTTGGAGGCAAGTCACAGTGAACCCATCCCCCCACCACCTGGGGGAGGAGGAAGGGCCTCTCCTAAACTGTCTCCTGAGCCCTACTCACACTCCTTGTCCAACCCTCCCACATCCCCATCTCAGCCTAGGACAGGAGTGAGATGGGGTCTCAGGTGGGCTTAGGGCCAACTCCTTGGCAGGAAATGTCCTAGTTCCCGTAACCCACTGCACCCTAGCTCCTTTAATCCTCACATCAGCTCTCCAAGGTAGGAATCAATATCTCTGTGGTGGGCATGAGTCTACCAACACTATGAGAAGTTACACAAGTTGCCCAAGATCACACAGCTAAGAACCGGCAGCTCTAAATTTGAGCCCTGGTCCATTGGCTCCTAAGCCAAAAACATGCCCAGGAATCTCCAATGCACCAAGTTTCCCGCTGGCTGGTCCTCCCAGGACTGTTCATTCTACCCACCTGGGAAGGACAAGCCTTGTGGCTGCACGGCCAGGGTGGGGTGGAGAGATGTGGGGTGCTGCAGTGTTCTGCATGCATCCCTCGGTCACCACAAATGGCTCGTTTTATAGCGGTGGCTGCGGCAGAAGCTTCAGGCGCCTTTGCCTTGCAGGATTGACATCAATCCTCATTCAAATCGAACTCCTCTGAAACATGCTCCAACGGAGGGGAATTTTCTGCTAAGTAAGATGTTATTCACCCAGCTCCCAGCTCTCTGGGCCCAGGCTGAGCTCAGTAGCAGCAGGCGCTACTCCACACTGATGAACCCACTTAAACACCGATTAATAGGCATTGCAGCACTGGCCCAGGCAGACTCCACGACCCCCATGGCTCCTCCAGGCTCCTCAGGCCACAGAGCCTGGAAGCTCAGCCATATCCTCTCCGACTCTCATTCCAGCCCAGTCACTGAGTAGCAATTGGATGCTCTGTGGTCTGAGGATGAGGAGATGGCAGTGGAGGATAAAAAAGGGGAAATTATTATTCCTTTTTTGCAGCTTCTTTCTTACCAGGCTTTGCAGGGTTTCTGAGGATGAGGCAGACAAATGACAAGCCCCTCGGGAAGGAAGGGGAGTAGCTCTGTCCTCTACCATGGCTCCCAGCACTGCACAGAGAGGACTGGGTGACTCCTGCCACACTGAAGACAACAAGAGAAGTCATCCAGACTTTAGGTTGAGACTGTACCCCAACAAAATGCCATTTCAGCTCTAGTGTAGCCCAAAACATGCTTTGATGTCCCATAATTTCAGCCATATACAAGTTCAATCTATGTAATTCTCAGAGTTTAAACTTTTACAGCTGAAAGAATTCTTAGAGAGTTGCCGGTCCAAGCTCATTTTACAGCTGAGGAAACTCAGGACCAGAGAGGGAAATGGTCGTGCCCAAGGTCACACAGCTAGTAAGCAGCAAAACCAAGGCTCATACCCAGATCTCCCAACTCCCCGTGCATTGTTCTTTCCCTTATTCTGTTTCTCCCCCTCCCAAGAATACAAAGATATCACTGACAGCCAGAAAGTAATAACCACATTTACATGATTTCCCAGTTTACATATTGCAATAGATATCAAATTGTTCTTAAGTGATTTGTTATTAAATAAGATCAGAGAACTCAAAAATAGATTTCTGAACTCTGGTAAAGACACCACACTTATTCATCTGTTTTTTTGACAAATGCTAGCTAGGCACCTGCTGCTTGAATGACGTGGTGCTGCGTGTGGGGTCTACGGGGTAAATGCATCAAGCGTGGTTGATGCAAAGTAGCCTCACCAAACTTAGAGTCTAGTAGGGGAGACAGAACAATCTCACACACACACACATGCAATTATAAATGTTGCCATGCAAAGAACTGCTATGATAGAGCAAAGGGCCAGCACAGAACCTTGGGGATGACTGCTTTATGTTTGGAGGATGGTGGAAGGCTCCTTTGAGGAGGTGACATTCAAGCTGAGACCTGAAGGATGAGAAAAGGCCAGTCATGCAAGGGGTCAAGGAGTGATCCAAGCAGAAGGAGTCAAAGTTGGATTTCTTATCATAGACAATGAAGTGAAAATATTTTTAAATTAATAGGAGCCCATTATTTCAGAGACTAGAAAGCTATTCCATTTCTTCACCTAATTGCTCTGCTTCTTGGAGATGGTGCTTTATTGATCAGCCTTTCTGCGTTGCTTGTCACAGTTTTGTATCATTTGCTCAATTTGTGGCTGAAAAGAGCCCTCTCAGAGGTTTGGAGGGACTGTTCATTTCTCTCCCCAAACCCAAACAATGGTTAGCAGAGTTGTTCAGCACACAGACTCCAATAAGAAGACTCAGGCTCCATCACTTCTTAGTTGTGTGACCTTGGGCAAGTCACTTCCTCTCTGAGCCTCAGTTTCTTCATTTCTGTAATTGAGGATAATAAAACCACAATCTCAGAGGGCTAAGATAGTGTGTGTGAAGAACCTAGCACAGTATCTGGCACATTATAATTGCTCCAGAAATATTACGCAGTTATCATGGTAAAAGCCACATTCAAACAAATTAAACTACCTTGTACATGTGAGGGTATTGCTTAACGCTTCTTCCAATTTTTTCTTTCCATGCACATTGCAGCAAAAAGCAGATCCCTCTGTAGTTGTGACTGAGGGCTTGTGCTTAGAGCTACATGGGTCCTGGAAAGATGGGTAAGAAGACTTGTGTGGGAGTTGGGGGGAGGTCTGAGACCTGGAGTTAGAGGTGAGATCTTTTAAACTGGGAGAGTGTTGCTCAGGGAAGAACCCCAGGGAAGGTGTCAGCCCTGAAGGATACCAACATGGTGACACTTACAAAATAAGGAAAAAGAGAAGACCCGAGAAGTGGAAGCCAGAGCTGGGCTGGCAAAAGCCACAGTTGCTGAGCTGGACTGTTCAGGACTCAAATACAAGCCAGCAGAGAGCAGGAGATTCCAGCCATCTGGGAAGATCCAAACAGGGCCTTATTCAGGACAAGGGAGAGTGCTAAGGAGGCCTGAGAAGCTCTGAGCTGGCTAGCAGGTGGTCTCCCTGAGGGTCAGCATCTCTATGCATCAAAGAATTTGGTTAGAACTTGTCCTCTCCACCCACCTTGGAGACATTTATACCTGTGCCTGAGGAAACAATCACATCTGACAAGAAAACTTGGGGTTCAGCCAGGAGATCCTTAAAGTAATACACTTTGTTGGATATGTTTTTATATTCTCTCTCCATTGAATGATACTTGAATTTCCTCTCTCTCCCCACTCCACCCCCGACTCCCCAGCTTGGTCCATAGCATCTTCTAGGTCAGGGGTCCCCAACCCCTGAGCCATGGACGGATAATTGTCTGTGGCCTGTTTGGAACCGGGCTGCACAGCAGGATGTGAGCAGCGGGTGAGCGAGTGAAGCTTCATCTATATTTACAGCCGCTCCCCATCACTTGCATTACCGCCTGAGCTCCACCTCCTGCCAACATTATGGTGAGTTGTATAATTATTTCATTCTATATTACAATGTAATAATGATAGAAATAAAGTGCGCAATAAATGAATCATCTTGAAGTCATCCCCCCCATCCCCCGTCCGTGGAAAAATTTTCTTCCACAAAACCAGTCCCTCTTGCCAAAAAGGTTGGGGACTGCTGTTCTAGGTCATGCCTGGGATTCGCCTTAAATGACTCCCAAATCTTGCCTCTTACATCATGGACCACATTCTAGGCTTGCCAAAAGCTTTTATAATTACCACACCTCCTTCCCTGGCATTAGCCAAATCCAGGCTGAAATGCTCCAGGTCCAGCTCATCTAAGTGGCTCTCCTGAAGTCAAATGCAAGGAAGATTTTCTACTTTAGCCAGCTGGCAGGATTGGCATTCGTTAGGATTCCTTTAGCCCACTCCCTTGGCCTCCCCCTTCACATACCCACCAACTCCTGGGACATCTCCACTAAACTCTGGAGCTCCTTGGAAAACCATTTGAGAGTTGCTGCTTTGATCCAATGCCCGCATTCTATCCTTAGGGAAACTAGGTCTGGAGTCATGGTCTCAGCTTCATCACAGCCTATACTCCATGTTCAATCCTTCCTTGAAGTTCAAACAAGACAAAGACAGAAGAGCCAAGTAGGGAGGTCTCCATCTCCACGGGGGGCTGCCCATCTTCCTCCTGTCTCTGCCTTCCCAGATCCCAAAGCTATCTCTTCTCATGGTAGACCAACCAGTCTATGAGTCAGTTCTGCACTAAGGTTCCAGATACACACTCAGCATCCAGCTGGGGAGACTCAACAGTGAGTCACTGTGCTGGCCAGTCCCCCAGATCAACTCTATTTCCTTTTCTAACCTGCTCCCTGACCCAGGAATCTGACCCTGATACTGGGTTCAACGAATGAGAGTCACTGCAAGGTAGGAGGAGAGAGAGATGGGGTCATTTCTTCTCCACTCCTTCCTGCTTTGGTGCCATACCTCTGTGACTAACCGCTGTCACCATCCCCACCGGCTCCAGCTCTCACTGGGCCCCAGTAACGTTATTTCCTCCCTTTGTCTCTTTGATCCAAAGCGGTGTGAGCTCTCTGCTGCTGTGCCTCTCTGGGTGGCCCCTTATTGATTCCTTTAACTCTGCCCATACCTCTATTAGTAGTATGTTCATAAGAATTTCTACATTCGAATCATCCAGGATGAATTCTGTTTCTTACCAGGCTCCAAAATGATGCAATCACATTCTCCAGACTCAAGACCTAATGGCCCAGCCTTGGGAGCATTAAGCCTGCCTGTCAAAAGCCCCAGGCTGCCCCAGATCTAAGCTCTGCTACAAGACCTGGGGTGTAGGCTTCCCTGCCCTACATCTGGCATCACATCCTCCCCAGGACTGCCCTTTGATGCCCAGCAGCTTCCCAGCTGGCCTTGATCTAGTGAAAGGCCTTGCCTCCCCAGTCCTACTCTCTGGCCTCTCCTCAAAACTCCATGTTGTCCAAGCCAGAGCCAGCCTCATGTCCTCATGGCCTAGGCCTCCATGTGGCCTTGGCTCAGACACACCCCATTTATGCCTTTTCCATACCCTTTGCTGGCCACCCCACCCCCATGGACTTTTCAACCAGTGCTCCAGGGCACTGCAAAGAAGGTATCCCCTATGGAGTTGTCAGAATACTGAGAGGAAAACCAGATGAGTATAGTATATGGAAACCAAGGGAGGAAAGAGTCTCAAGAAGGGGACGATCAGCACAGAGAGGGTATATAGAGTAAGTTCATATCCAATCACAGTAGACTCTGCAGTCTGGGTTTGGAACCCGGATCCTCTGCTTGCTAGATATATATGACCTTGAACAAGTCAGATGGCCTCTGAGCCCCAGTTCCCACTACGTACAAAAGGAACAATGATGGCGCCCACCTCCTAGGGTGGTTCCATTATGTAACCAAGTTGTAAAGCCCCTAGCACAGCGCCTGACACATTCGAACTCTTTGGTAAATGGTAGCTCTAACTCTGAATATTAATTCGCTCAGCAAACACTCGTGGGCACTCACAAAATGACCCTGCCAATGAGGATGCTGAACCAAGATGGGCTCTAGTCTCAAAGAGATGACATCAATCACTAAACTTCAAGGGAGCA
Organism: Lipotes vexillifer; assembly: GCF_000442215.2. Taxonomy (NCBI): domain Eukaryota; kingdom Metazoa; phylum Chordata; class Mammalia; order Artiodactyla; family Lipotidae; genus Lipotes; species Lipotes vexillifer. Next base: position 4,273,353 of record NW_006780610.1, on the reverse strand, counting down.
AATGCTGAGTGGCCTAACAGAGGCCCGGAGGGTGACTCCAAGAGTCCTAAGAAGGGAAGATCCCTGTTGTTGCCAAGGTATGTGTTAGCAGAGCTCCAGGCACAGAAGCTCACCACGGAGGAGAGACCCTTTGAGCCAGGCCTTGAAGGATAGATGGACCAATAGCCGGGAAGACAGAACAGCCTGGACAAAGGCCCAGAGGGAGGACGCTGGACAGCCAAGAGAGGTTCTCAGGGCTCCCTGCTGCCCGCTGGTCCCAAGCTCAAGGGTAAATGGTCCCGAGTCCAGACGGCAAATTCATGGCAGGCAGCCACAGCTCCCAATCCTGCTCTCCCCGTCACAAACGTTGGGACAAGATCATTAGGTGATTATATTTTTAAGACCCAAATTGTTTTATTTGTTTCCCTGCCAGCTTTCATGAGGCCATCAGTCATTCCCCACATAGATAACATTTCTTATGTACATTGACAGAATAAATTACATGGTTCTCATCCGGCAAATCAACATTACAGGGGAACATTATCTTTTGCAAAACGCTGCCTGGGCACATCATAAATCCTAAACAGGTTTATTACATCTGTCTTGTCATAGATTCATTTTATTGAGAAGTGGGGTTTTTTCCAGATTAATAATCACATTAATAGACGAGATTCTTTTTAGAGGATTGTTTTCTTGGAGAAACCAAAGGAAGAATTTCACGGCTGCAGAGCCTTGTCTCACTGGTGAAGTAAGGCTGTCCTTGTCGTGCTGACACTGTCCTCCAGGGCTGGGAACTGGGAACTCTTGACTCACCCGGGGACTTTGAACCAGCCCATGGTTCCTCACCTCTGATTTCACAGCTCTCTCCAAAGGACATATCCAGAAGCTTCCAAGAGGGTGTCAAACATGTATTGTTATATGAAACCAGTCAAACGAATATTTAATGAGTAACTAGCCTGTGTGCAACTGACAAACCAATGGGGGAGAGAAAGCTAACCCACATGGAACAGTAAGAAAACAATTCAGGAAGGAATATGGAGAATCAGGCTTCCGGCCTCCCTCCATGCTTGGGTGGCTCAGCCACCCCGGGATGGGTGACTTATTGACTCTGGGCTTCTTTCTCCTCTTTTTGTTAAGTGAAGGGATTGATATAGATCAAGGGCTAGCAAATTATGGCTCACGGGCCAAATCCAGACCCTCACCTGTTTATTGAACAAAGTTGTATTGGAACATGGCCACACCCATTCATGTATATTTTGTTTATGGCCAATTTTGTGCTGCAATGGCAGAGCTGAGTAGCTACAACAGAGACCGAATGGTGTGAAAAGCCTGAATTATTTACTGCCTGGCCTTTTAACAGAAAAAGTTTGCCAACCTCTGGCCTAGGTAAACTCTGGGTGAAAGGTTTGAGAGCGGAGTAGTGGGATCCATACTGAAGTAACATTGTAACAATAACATAACAATCATAGTAACATTGACTTGAGTCCACCGTGCTAAGTGCTTTCCTTACATCATCTCATTTATTCTCAAAATGCCTCCATGACAAGATTCTATTCTATGGATGAGGAAACTGAGGCTTCAGTGGTCTGGTGACTTTTCTAACATCACCCAGAGGCAGAGGCAAGCTGGGAACTCAGGCCTGTCTGAAGCCAAAACCCTTGTCCTTGCCTCTCCAGTGAACGTGTTGCCTGGAGTCTGGAGATGGTAATCAGTGAGGGTTGGGGAGGTTCCTTAGAGGACGTCAAATTTGGCACATAGGACTTTGACGCATTGAGAGGAAAGAGGAGGTGCTCCCGGCAGTGGGAACTCCTGGGGGATAAAGGAAGCGATCGTCATGTATCACAGAGCTAGCCCTGGTGTAAGGTGAGAGAATGGCCTCCCACCAGTGTGCCCGGTGGGCATTGCCTCACTCAAACCTTGCAACCACTCTGAGGTGCGTGCTCCTCTGCCCCCCCTCCCAGCCCCAGAGGCAAGCGTCTGCCCACAGTCAAAGTTCCCTCTTCTCTCACATGTATTGAGTTTTTTCACCATGTCTGGCTCTCACCTGGGCTAAGGGAGAGAGCTGGTGGGATACTTAGGCCTTTAAAGTGGGATCACTCAACCGGGAGGCAGGAGGCACAGGGGTGGCAGGGCCCAAGGGGAAGGCTAAACTCGGGGGCAAATTGGAGGTTATCAGAATGGCTGACCATGACCTTCTGGGGATCATCTCTCAACCCCTTCTCTGTTCCCATCAGAGAAGACTTTGTGTCCGTATGATGGGCAAAAAGGCCCCACACACTCAGCTGCAGTTACCCCTCTGACTGATGGTCCCTACTCTCCCCTCCATCACTCTGCTCCAGCCACACATCCCCTGTCCCCCACACCAGCCCCCTCGCTACACAACCCCAGGAGATACTCTTCACATGGTGGCTTTCATGAAAGCTGTCCGTGGAGTTGGACGACTCAGCGCCCCTTTGCACTTGCTGTTCCCTTAGCCTAGAATACTCTTCCATAACATATCCAAGGGCTGGATTCCTCAGCTCCTCCAGGTTTTTGCATAGAAGTCATATTCTCAGTGCATCCTTCCTGACGTTTTATACAAAATCACATCCTCCACACCACACCCTCCCTTCCCACCTTCTCTGCCTTAGTTTTCTCTATATCATTTACCTCCACCTGGTTTATTTGTTTACTGCATCTACCAGTGCTCCCTTTCTGCCCCCAGTAGAACATAAGCTCCAGGAAGGCAAGATTTTGGCTCTTCTATTCATTACTGTATCTCTAATACCTAGAATAAAGCCTGGCACGTAGTAAGGGTTCATTATATAATTGTTGGTTAGAAGTTCGATACATCTTAACATTGTTCTATAACTTGCTAGATTTGGTTTTTTGGACAAGCTATTTCATTTTTCTAATACATTCTCAGTTTCCTCCTCTGTAAAATTAAGGTGAAAACAGTATCTTCTTCACTGGGTGTTATTAGAAATAATTGAAAAACAAAACAGAAGAAATGTAACATGCTTGGTGCAGAGTGTAGCCAGAGCCTCACACACAGCAGGTGCTAGGAAGATGTGTCCCTTCCCTTCTGAGGACAATCACTGAAGTTAAACATGACTGCACTGGAGTCAAACATACCTGCAGGTATACCTGCATACCCGACTGAGGTCAAACGTACCTGCACTCATACCTTTACCTTGACCTTGAAGTCAAGATCAAGACTGCGTCCATCAGGCTCTGGTGTCAGACCACGGGAGAAACTCAGCTTCACTACTTACTAACAATGTGACTTAGGAAAGGTCCTTCACCTCTTTGCATCTCAGTTTGCTCATCTGTGTAATGGGTTATAACAAAGTCGACTTCATAAAGTTGTTTGGGACATTGAATGAGGTAAATCATGAGAGTTACTTGGCATAAGACAAGGCCCATATGATCTCAATAGATATTAATGAGGAGGAGGAGGATGACAAGAATCCCCAAGAAGGCTGACTGGGAAGGAGGTGTTGGCCCAGGCTTCGAATCCTCTGGTCCTTGTCCTCTTGGCAGGGAGTCAGTTCCTGACAGATCAGGCCTGAGCAGGTTAATGTGCAACGGCTTCTCCCCCCGTCTCCTTTTTTAGCACAGAAATCTGTCCTAGCACCTCTCATTATCCACTTCATCAGTCTCAAACCATTGGCTAATTGCACTCCCCAGCACCCCCCTCATTCCCTGCCTCTCCTACAAGCTCAATAACACACAGCTGCCTCCTTCTTTGGGGCCCCACTGGGAAGCTGTAAACGAAATACAGCAGGCGATACCCCAACTGCCTTCTCCAGGCTCCCTTTCCCCCATTGGCCCCCTGCTCCTCTCCCTCATCCCCACCTGCAGGAAAACAGCCCCACGAGAGCCATGCGTGGAGGAGGAATAAGGGAAATGGAGTTGCAATAAGATTTCATGGTTCTCTCTGGCTTTTATGTCTGCAACACTCTAACTCCTAAATGGTTGTGAACCTTGAGAAAGGAAAACACAGGAGCTTGACATTTATCCCAGCTTTCTGCCAGTGGGCACTTTCCAGACCTCAGCACAGAGAGTTGCTCCCAGAGAGAGAGCAGAAGTCCTGCTGGGGGAAGAAACAAGAGACTGACGTTTGAGGCAGCCAGGGCAGCTGGAATTTGTGGGGTAGGTTATAGGAGACTTGGAAGAGGCACAGAACAGGAGAACCAGGATCTGCGTAGGGGTTTTATTGAGTCTTTGACTGGGTACAAAGCTGGGTACGTACAGAGTGAGAATTTGTGCTCCCTGACAGAGAACAGCTCCTGGCATAGTGCGAGCCAAACAGAGGTTTTGGAGGTCACACGGTGCTGGAAGATTGTGGAGTCTGACCATTCAGAGTGGAGAGGTCTTCCCGAACAGCCTGGGCATTCAGAAGAGACTCAAGGGAGACCAGACATTAAGGACTAGTCTAGACTCACCCTATCAAAGCCTAAAACCAAGAAATGGCAGACCCAAGCTGATGTACCAGTACATTAGCTATGCCTCTCAGAACAAAAACACAACATTCTTTAAAGGAAGACAACAAAAATATAGACCTCAACAATACAGCGTCCACCACGTCAAGTATACCCTTTTTGTTATACAGGAAAGTGTAACCCATAACCAGGAGAAAATTTATCAGTAGAAACAGACCTAAAGATGACACAGGTGTTGGAATTAGCAGTAAAGGGCTTTAAAACTGCCATTATAAATATGTTTAAGGATTTAAAGGAGAGTACTATGTAGTGAATAAACAAATGGGAAATCTCAATAGAACAATGGAAATTACAGAAGGAACCAAATAAAAATAACAGAACTGAAAAATGTACTGTCTGGAATTAAAAACTTAATTAACTTGATGAGTTAAATAACAGATTGGAAAAAAATTGTTTAAAGATCAGTGAATTTGAAAACACAGCACTTGAACCATGAAAGCTAAAGTACACAGAAAAAAAAGAATGGGAAGATGGCCTGTGGAACAATACCAAGCAGTGTAACATAAATGGAATTGAAGCCTAAGAAAGAAAAGAGAGAGACTGGGGATGAAAAAAATTTTTTTAATAATTACTGTCAAGAGAATGAGAAGACAAGCCACAAACTGGGAGAAAATATTACAAAAGATGTATCTGATAAAATATACCCAAAACTCTTAAAACTCAACGATAAGAAAACAAACAACTCAATTTAAAATAGGAAAAATATCTGAACAGAATTGTCACCAAAGATGATATACAGTGAGATATCTCTATAAAACAACAGTGAGATATCACTATACACCTATGAGAATGGCCAGACCCAAAACACTGACAACACCAAATGCTGGTGAGTTTGTGGAGCAACATGAAATCTTATTCACTATTGGTGGGAATGCAAAATGGTACAGCTACTTTAGAAGACAGTTTGGCGGTCACTTACAAAGCTAAATATAGCCTTACCATATGACCCAGCAATCACATTTCTTGGTATTTACTCAAATGAGTTGAAAACTTACACTTACCCCAAAACCTGTACATGAATGTTTATAGCGACTTTATTCATAATTGCCAAAATTAGAAAGCAGGACTTCCCTGGTGGCGCAGTGGTTAAGAATCTGCTCGCCAATGCAGGGGACACAGTTTCGACCCCTGGTCCGGGGAGATCCCACATGCCACGGAGCAACAAAGCCCATGCGCCACAACTCCTGAACCTGCGCTCTAGAGCCCGCAAGCCACAACTACCGAGCCCAAGTGCCACAACTACCGAAGCCTGCACGCCTAGAGCCCGTGCTCCGCAACAAGAGAAGCCACCGCAACGAGAAGCCCATGCACCGCAACAAAGAGTAGCTCCAATTCACCGCAACTAAGGAAAGCCCGCGCGCAGCAACAAAGACCCAACGCAGCCAAAAGTAAATTAATTTAATTAAAGGAAAAAAAACAAAATTAGAAAGGAAACAAGATGTCCTTCAATAAGTGAATGAATAAACATACTGTGATACACCCAAACAATAAAATATTATTTAGTGATTAAAAAAACAAGTTATCAAGCAGTGAAAAGACATGTAAGAAACTTAAAAATATTACTAAGTGAAAGAAGCCACTCTGCAAGGCCTACACATTGTATTATTTCAACTATATGACATTTTGGAAAAGGCAAAACTATGGAGACAGTAAAAAGGTTAGTGGTTTCCAGGAATTAGGGGGAGGGAGGGATAAATAGGTGGGGCACAGAGGATTTTTAGGGCAGTGAGACTGCTCTGTGTAATACTGTAATGGTGAATACATCATACATTTGTCAAAACCCTTAGAATACATAACATCAAAGAATTAACTGAAATGTAAACTATGGACTTTGGTTGATAAAGATGTGCCAATGTTGATCATTTTTAAAAACTTTTTATTGGAGTATAGTTGATTTACAATGTTGTGTTGCTTTCTGCTCTACAGCAAAGTGAATCAGTTATACATATACATATATCCACTCTTTTTAGATTCTTTTCCCATATAGATCATTACAGAAAACTGAGTAGAGTTCCCTGTGCTATACAGTAGGTCCTTTTTAGTTATCTATTTAATATATAGTTCTGTGTATATGTCCATCCCAATCTCCCAGTTTAGCCCGCCCGCCTTTCCCCTCAGTAACCATAAGATTGTTTTCTACATCTGTAAGTCTATTTCTGTTTTGTAAATAAGTTCATTTGTACCATTTTTTTAGATTCCACATATAAGCAATATCAAGTGATATTTGTCCTCTGTCTGACTTACTTCACTCAGTATGACAATCTCTAGGTCCATCCATGTTGCTGCAGATAGCAGTATTTTGTTCTTTTTTATGGCTGAGTAATATTCCATTGTATATATGTGCCACACCTTCTCTATCTATTCCTCTGTTGATGGACATTTAGGTTGCGTTCATGCCCTGGCTATTGTAAATAGTGCTGTAATGAATATTGGGGTGCAGGTATCTTTTCAAATTATGGTTTTCTCCAGGTATATGCCCAGGAATGGGATTGCTAGATCATCTGGTAGCTCTATTTTTAGTTTTTAAAGGAACCTCCATACTGTTCTCCATAGCGACTGTACCAGTTTACATTCCCACCAACAGTGTAGGAGGGTTCCCTTTTCTCCACACCCTCCCCAGTATTTACTGTTTGTAGATTTTTTTTATGATGGCTATTCTGAGTGGTGTGAGATGATACCTCACTGAAGTTTTGATTTGCATTTCTCTAATAATTGGTGATGCTGAGTATATTTTCATGTGCTTTTTGGCCATCTGTATGTCTTCTTTGGAGAAATGTCTATTTAGCCCATTTTCTGATTGGGTTGTTTTTGTTGTTGTTGTTATTGAGCTGCATGAGCTGTTTGTATATTTTGGACATTAATCCCTTGTCGGTCACTTCGTTTGCAAATATTTTCTCCCATTCTGTGGGTCTTCTTTTCATTTTGTTTATGGTTTCCTTTGCTGTGGAAAAGCTTTTGAGTTTAATTGGTCCCAGTTGTTTATTTTTGTTTTTATTTTCATTACTCTAGGAGGTGGGTCCAAAGAGATCTTGCTGTGATTTAAGTCAGAGAGTGTTAATGTTGGTCATTAACTGTAATAAATAAACCACACTGATGCAGAATGTTGATGGTGAAGGAGGTTGTTTGTGTATGATAAGAAGGGATATGTGGAAACTCTGGACTTTCTGCTCAAGTTTGCTGTGAACCTAAAATTGCTCTAAAAATAAAGTATATTAATTTTTGAAAATACTGAAAAAGTTTCATATATCATGAATATGTCCACCCACAAATCCAAGAAGTTCAACAAACCCCAAGCAGCGTAAACACACACACAAACACACACAACACCATCAAAGCACATAACAAAATTTCAGAAAAAGAAAAGAGAAAAACAGCCCCCTCTCCCCTGCAAAAATGCCTACAGATAGGAAAATGAAGATAAAAATATATGACTTATCACTGACTTACCACTAGACACAAGTTAGAAGGCAAGGAGAACTTAAAGTGCTAGAAAAAAGATAAACTATCACCCTAAAAGCCTATATTCAGAAAAAAATCCTTCAAAAATTAAGGTGAAATAGAGACATTTTTAAATAAGCCAAAGCCGGGAGAATTCATCACTAGCTGATCTGCATTATAAGAAATGTTAAAGGAAGTTCTTTAGGCTGAAGAGAAATGGTACCAGATGGAAACTAGGATCCCCGTCAGGGAATAAAGTACGCCAGAAATAGTAATAAATATGAGTCAGTGTTAAAGACTTTTCTTAATTCTTAATTTCCTTAAAAGAAAAACTACTGTTTAGAGCAAAAAATGATACCATATTGTGGGAGTTAACATATGTAAAAATAAAAATAAATGTCAAAAATAGAACAAAACAGGGAGGAAAGTAAATCTACTGTTGTAAGATTCTTACATTGTATGTGAAGGGGAACAATATTAACTCAAGGTAGACTTTGATAATTTAAGAATGCATATTGCAATTCCTAGAACAATCTTTTTTTTTTTTTTTCAGCATCCAAAATCTTTTTAATAACACGGTAGGATCTGGGGTTAGTTTTTGTAGCCATGGCTAGCCCATCGGCCTCTGGCACACTCAAACTTCCGGCCCTTGGAGCCTACATAGGGTTTGGTGTGGCTATGCGGGGTTCCTGGGGCCTTGCTGAAATGCCTGTACACCTTTTGGCCCTTGTGAGGACCAGAGAGGAGGACAGTGCCACAGCCCTTGGGGGAGTCCAGGGCCAACTTGTCGAAGATGAGGATCTCACCCCCAGACTTGAGGATGCAGCTCCGGGCGCAGCTGCTCACTCGAAGAGCACACACCTTCAGTTTGGGCACCTCCTGGACATGCACATCATCGGTTATAGTCCCCACAACCACAGCTCTTTTGCTTTCCCGGCCAGGAAGCTTCATCTTCCAAATCATCCGGGAAAGGGACAGAGGTGGCCAATTGGTGTGACTCATGAACAACCTCTTCGGTACAACTTGATTGACGGTGAAGTTGGTTCATCTGGCCAGAAACCTGTACAGCTTGACCAACAGCCTTAGGTAGATGTCCTGGCTCTTGGGCTCCTTGCGTGGAAACTTTCGGCCCTTATTGTGCTGGATGTCAACTCCCATGATGGCTCTTCCTCCTTAGCCAGGTCCAGGAAGAGAGAGCTAGAACAATCATTTAACAAGAGATGTAGATTTTTTAAAAAACTAGATGAGATTAAAATAGAACACTAAAAATTCTCAAGAACCCAAAAGAAAAAGGAAAGGAGGGAAGAAAAATTTAAAATAACAAAGTGGAAAAAACAGATATCTAATGGCAAAATGGTACTTTCAATCCAACCAAATCAATAATTATATTAAATGTAAATGAACTAAACACTTCAATTAAAAGGCAGAAATTATCTGACAATAAAAGAGCAAGACCCAATTATATCCTTTTATAATAAGACACACACTTTAAGTATAAAAACACAGAGAGGGAAGGGATAAACTGGGAGATTTAGATGGACATATGCACACAACTGCATATAAAATAGATAACTAATAGAGACCTACTGTATAGCACAGGGAACTCAGTTCTCTATAATGACCTATATGGGAAAAGAATCTAAAAAAGAGTGGATATATGTATATGTATAACTGATGCACTTTGCTGTAGAGTAGAAAGTAACACAACATTGTAACTCAACTATACTCCAATAAAAAATTTTTTTAAAAGATTTGGGGCAATTGCAGTAATGACTGTAGATTAGATTAAAATATTGTATTAGTGTTAAATATTCTAAAATTGCTAACTTTTTGGGTGATGTAAGAGGATATTCTTGTTCTTATGAAATGCATACTGAAACATTAAAAGGGTAAGGAATTTAATGTATGTAATCTACTCTCAAATGGTCCAGAAAAAAAAATTAATATAGCTAGAGAAAGGTAAGGCAGGTTCTGCAAAATATTAAAATTTGATGAATCTGGAAAAAAATTCTTAACTAAAAATAAATAATAATATAAACACAGAGAGGTTAAAAGTGAAAAGATGCACTAATTAAAAGAAAGGGTATATTAATATCAGTTGAAGTAGATTCAAGACAAGGAATACCACTAGAGGAAAGGAGGAAATTTTCATATGATAAAAAGAGTCAAATAATCAAGAAGACAGAACAATCCCAAATATGTATGCATCTAATAACAGAGCTTATGAACACATGAAGCAAAAATGGACAGAACTAAAGATCTGTGTGTTTCACTGTATGTAAATTATATCTCCATAAAAACCTAGAAATTTTTTTAAAAAGACATGTTCTCTGGCACAGAAATAGGTCTGGGGCTCAAGGTCAAAACATTACCTGCAGTCAGAGTCCCAGAGGGTTGTCCCAGATCTCTGAAATCCCTCCTGCCTGCAGTCAGGGAGGAGCCCTGGCAGCTGGCTCAACACAGAGCCAATGGTCACAGTGGAAGGTAAGAAATCATACCTGTGAGGGAAGCAAGGGACAAGGGCAGGGAGTCGGTCAGAGCTTAACAGACACCACTAGTAGGTAGAACACAGTGTAATGTCCTATCTCAGCCCTTTTATTTTCCTCATAATCCTTGCTACAATCGTAACCATTGAGTTTATCTATGTGTTATCTCGGTTGGTGTCCATCTCTCCCCTAACCTGTAAATCCCATGACGGCAGGGACCATGTCTGTCTTTTCCACCATCTTATCCTAAGCCCTGGGCACAGTGGCTGACATATAGGAAGACCCTTGACAGTTGACATTGGATAAATGAGTGAATAAATGAATGAATGAGGACATAAAAGAAAGGGAATGAGAGAGGAGGGAGAGAGGAAGGGAAGGAAAGAAACAAAAGAGAGAGAAACAGGAAAAATCTATGTCCTACTTCCCCTAGAAGGGCTAAGGCAGTGTCATGAAGAATGGGAAGTCAACATACAAGCCCTCAGATCTCTTTTTCCATCCCAAAGTTTCCCAGGAACCCCTGCAACCCCTGACTAGGCTGCCCTGCTCCTATTCCTGTCCTACCACCTGAGCCCCTGACCTCAGCAAGACCCTGAGGACCAAGGGTCTCAGTGGAGATGCTCTATGGCTCCTACCAGGACGTTCTCTCTGACTTCAGTGTGTCCTGTACTAAATCAGACCTTTGTCTGCCAGAGCACAGTCTCAGCTCCCCAGGGAAGGAATCGACAGTCCCTAATTTGCTGTCTCCCTACCCCATCTCCACAGTAGGCCATTTCCCAGACAATAGCCATTGTCACTGCCTTTGTGTAGGCCCAGGCATCCTGAAATTGAGTCTCCAATCTCCTCGCAGACGTGCACAGGAAATGGAAAATTCATGCCAGTCCCTGCTGCCACACCGGCAGTTGATTCCAAAGCACACAGGACACCTGCTCCCTGGGGTGCAGAGTGGACAGATAGATAACTTGAGACAGCCTGAGCAGAAGGAGATCTAACTCCCATGACCAGCCCTCCGGGGTAGGATCAGCAACTTCCTGGGAGCTGAGGACCCCCACAACCCCCTACTAGTATCACCACTCACAGCAGGGCCTGATCAGCTAGGGTCATCCCTGGAAAACCTAGGGACCCCAGAGTTCCAGAGTCCTATTTATAAGAAGGCCTCCTTGCTTCCTGGCAGAACAAAGGATTCAAGGAAGTAGCAATCCTCAGAGAGGAAGATAGACCATAGATGCTCCCACCCCCCGGAACAAGCCTTTGAAAGCGCAAAGCCAACCAGCGGTAGGAGAAACCCCTCCTTTCCATTCCTCAAAAATAAACTCAAAATGGATTAAAGACCTAAATGTAAGTCCAGACACTATAAAACTCTTAGAGGAAAACATAGGCAGAACACTCTATGACATAAATCACAGCAAGATCCTTCTTGACCCACCTCCTAGAGTAATGGAGATAAAAACAAAAATAAACAAATGGGACCTAATTAAACTTCAAAGCTTTTGCACAGCAAAGGAAACCATAAACAAGACCAAAAGACAACCCTCAGAATGGGAGAAAATATTTGCAAATGAATCAACTGACAAAGGATTAATCTCCAAAATTTACAGGCAGCTCATGCAGCTCAATAACAAAAAAATAAACAACCCAATCCAAAAATGGGCAGAAGACCTAAACAGACATTTCTCCAAAGAAGATATACAGGCTGCCAACAAACACATGAAAGAATGCTCAACATCATTAATCATTAGAGAAATGCAAAGCAAAACTACAATGAGATATCATCTCACACCAGTCAGAATGGCCATCATCAAAAAATCTAGAAACAATAAATGCTGGAGAGGGTGTGGAGAAAAGGGAACACTCTTGCACGGCTGGTGGGAATGTGAATTGGTCCAGCCACTATGGAGAACAGTATGGAGGTTCTTTAAAAAACTACTAATAGAACTACCATATGACCCAGCAATCCCACTACTGGGCATATACCCTGAGGAAACCAAAATTCAAAAAGAGTCATGTACCAAAATGTTCATTGCAGCTCTATTTACAATAGCCTGGAGATGGAAACAACCTAAGTGCCCATCGTCAGATGAATGGATAAAGAAGGTGTGGCACATATATACAATGGAATATTACTCAGCCATAAAAAGAAACGAAATTGAGCTATTTGTAATGAGGTGGATAGACCTAGAGTCTGTCATACAGAGTGAAGTAAGTCAGAAAGAGAAAGACAAATACCGTATGCTAACACATATATATGGAATTTAAGAAAAAAAAATGTCATGAAGAACCTAGGGGTAAAACAGGAATAAAGACACAGACCTACTGGAGAACAGACTTGAGGATATGGGGAGGGGGAAGGGTGAGCTGTGATAGGGCGAGAGAGAGACATGGACATATATATACTAACAAATGTAAGGTAGATAGCCAGTGGGAAGCAGCCGCATGGCACAGGGATACCGGCTCAGTTCTTTGTGGCTGCCTGGAGGGGTGGGAGGGAGGGAGACAAAGAGGGAAGAGATATGGGAACGTATGTATATGTATAACTGATTCACTCTGTTATAAAGCAGAAACTAACACCATTGTAAAGCAATTATACCCCAATAAAGATGTTAAAAAAAAAATTAAAATTAAAATTAAAAAAAATAAATAAAAAAAAGGGCAGCCTGCAGATGCTTCTGACTCATGCTTTAAAAACTCTGACTATTGGTCCACAGCTGCGTTAAACATAATCGTAAATATTTCGAGACAATCAGGGAAATTTTATTTTGAACTTGGTATTAGACAATACAAAGGATCTTTTTTGTTGTTAATTTTGTTAGGTGAGATAATGCCTTGTTGTTATGTAAGAAAACATCCATTTTTTTAAGAAATGTATCCTGCAGGATTATAATGATGCAATATTCAAGATTTGCTTTAAAATACTTTACTACAGAAAAACGAAAGAAGGAAAGAAAACTATCATAAGGCAGAATCCAGGTTTAGCAAGATAAGATGCTATGATTGATTAAAGATGTCTGCCCTAGGCAGGGGATATGCAGCAAGGACAGGAAGTGGAGGGGAGTACAGGATATCAGCTACATATTTGCCGTCCTGACTGGCCCCTTGTCTGTCAGACAAATGTCTACTTTGCCTTTCAGGCCTGCTTCAAAGAATACCTTAGTTATGTATTGATTAACTGGGAGTTAATACGTTCTTACACAATTCAGTCTTGTTTGTTTTTTTTTTTTCTGTTTCTGCTCTAGGACAAGCCAAAAATGAGAGCCAACAGGGCCTTGGCCTAACAATTGCTATCATTAATTAACTTTTATATGAAAGTACTGATTTTATATCTTAGACTCAGCTAAATGATTTCCCGTTTCCTTACTTCCCAGCAGGAAGTGATATTAATAACTGTAATTTATAGGAGGCCCACCATTGTGCCAGACAGTGTGCCAAGTGCTACACACACATCACCTCATTAATCATCACCCGTGAGCTAGGACTGTGTTACCCCCGCATTTCAGGTCCAAGTTGGAATCATTCACACAAGGTCATACAGAGGATAAACAGTTGAGTCAGGCTCTCTGATACCAAAGGCAGTGCTGGAACGTTGTAAGTTCCCACCTCCCACTGAACACCTGGACTAGGCTCTTATAAATTTTTTAGCCACAAGAGAGCCGGAACTTTGTGGACTAGAGGGCCAGAGAGAAAAGAGGAGATCAAGTTCCAAAGCTCAGCTGCTGAGAGCCGGTAACCCCGGGGGAATCTCTGCTCTAAACAAGAGAGGGAAAGAAGAAACGCCATCTGCTAAGGGCTTCCCCAGCCCCCCCCCCCCCCCCCCCCCCCCCCGTGGAACCCCTCTCCTCCTGGCGCTCAGAGCAGCTGCTCAGAAGCCACCAGGGAGGGACTCCCTGCTGTGAGGGTTCCAGGTGGCTGGGGCCACTTCCCTGAAAACTCAGCCCTCTCTGGGGCCAGCATTCTGTGTATTAGCAAAATGATGGGTTAAAACTTGGGGATTCAATCAATGAAATCGGGGAGACAAATTTGGGGTTCCATTAAAATAATTCTAACTGGATGCAGTCCTTAGCTCAGGGTTTTCTTATTTCACAATGGCAATTTGAATCAAAACTTTTGTGTGAGTTTGTTTTTTTCTGTGGGTTTTGAATTTTTACCAGTAAATAAATATCTTACCTGCCATGCTGTGGGAGGGGTGTGCCGTCCACACAAAATGCAAAATTCCAATGTGGGCATTAAACATCTGGCTCATGCAAAGAATCTGATATTCTAACTGAAATTATATTTATTTAGAAAGAAGGAAAGTTTGGTTGCCTTTCTCTAATTCTCTGTGGTTTTCTGCTTCTGTTCCCCCCACCCCCTTAAAAAAGGACTTCAAGGTTTTCCCAGGAGTCAGTGAGAATTGCTGGTAATAATTTGGGGGTGGAAGTTAGTGAATGTAATATGAATGAGTTCAAACTTAAGCAGGTCAGGGATTTCAGCTGAAATGTTGGGAATGAGGCTTAAGCTCGTGGGAATTGTCCAGTCTGAACTGGCTCATTGAGTATGTCCAATTGCAGTATTGGGTACAGTACAGATAACCTGCTGCATTGAACTGCTGTACCTGCATTTGTGTGGGTTGTGGTCTTTGATATCCTTCATTGGCTATATGGCTCTCCATTAAGAATTTGGGAAAATACTGAACTAGAGAAACAAATGGTTAAGACGTTAGTTTGTCCCACAACTATACTCAAGGTCTTAAAAATAAGCCCTCCATGCTCCCAAGTTCTACAGCCTTCCAAAAATCATCCTTCCCCTGAAAATCTAGGTAGCGATAGATTACAGCTTAACTGTAAGAAAAACTCACACTTTCCCAGGTTCTCTCCCCAACGATCTCTGAAAATCCCTGAGGAATACTTCCATGTCCCAGGTCCCAGGTCCCCTCAAAGCAACCCTGGTTGCTGCTAGAACATTAAGCAGCTGTCTGATTTCTGGTCAACTTGTACCTTCATTCCTGTGTTGCATTTCTCTGGATTATTTCTGCTCTCTTAAAAGTCCTATCCGAAATTCCCCCCAAGCACAGAAACCAGATTGTAAACCGGATGGTAACATTTAACAAAATTTTACTGAAGCCTTAGGGGGAGCAAAGGGAATTACAGTGCAGAGGGCTATCTCCCTCCTTGGGCTCCATTGGGCTGCATCGCTGGAACCACCAGCTCCCTTTCCACAACAGAATTGTTTGTCTCTATCTTCCTTCCCTACATTAGTTAAGATCCTCACCCCCATCCCAGTCTCCTCTGGGGTCCAGCAAGAGGGGGCCGAGGTGGGTGTGGGTGGGGGGGAGGAAGACTTTCGGTCTCTGCTTCCCATGATCTGCAGACACGCTAACTCAACCCAAAGTGAAAACATAGCCTTAGCACCATCGTGAAGAGCAGCTGAATTCCTCACTGCTCCCTAGATGCCATTTCAGCAAAGAATGTTTTGTCTTATGGCTGTGAAACCGAAAGTCCCATGAAAGGATTTGTCTTAAATTTGGACATAATTTGCCCTCAAAGTTATATACAAGTCTCCCCTTGTTGAAACAGAAAGTCACTCGTTTTTAAAACTGAACCCTATCTGGTCACTCTTTGTCATCAATAATGGGGTTTGCTTTTATAATTTGGAGGTTATCAAACACAGCAGCCGGGAAAGACTGTAGTGCCTAAACTACTCTCTGTCTTTGTGGTCTGTCCTTTCACACCTAAGTCTTCCCAAGGAGGACATCCTGTATGTGTGCCCCTGTGCTCCAGATATGGCTCTTTACATGACGCTTCCCTGCTGGGTCCAGGGTCCCAGGAGGAACGAACAGTTTTCGATCAGGCTGGTGACACAAACTAAAGAAAAGGCCTTTGAGCGTTGCTGGAGCAGCATGTATGGTCTGAGGAGAAACAACACAAGAAGTGAAACTGTGACAAAAGGAAGGACAATATAACAGAGTTTGGCCCACATTGAAAGAAGAGTGCCAGGGCAGAGCTCCTGACAACACCCCAAAGCCAGCATCTTTTTAGCCTCTTCTTTGTGCTGTTGTATTGTGTTATGCTCACAGGGGACCTGGCCTTGGTTTTCCTCTAGGGTAAAGTATGAGTTTTTCCTTTCTAAAACCTTTCAGATTCCTTGTCCTGGTGTGTCTTAATCTATACTTCTCAAACTAGGGCATATTCTTCCCTTCCCCTGGGGATATGTAGCAGTGTGCTAGAGGTGCAGGAAATCACAGAACATTGCACACATCCATGGCATGTGGATTTAACTAAAAAATGGCTGGGGGTGCCATTTTGAATTTTTGCACTTTTACTTGTCTTTTTCACAAGGCAAAGTCGGCAACCTCCTGCTTTTCCATTTCCTATGATTTCATGTTTTTTTCATGACAGCTTGGAGATTTTTTAAATGTTTAATCAAAGTAATGCATTTGAACATAGTTTTAACATCAAATCATACAAAAAGCTTCTCATGAAAAATCATAATGCCCTGCCCTATTCCACCCCATCCCCAGACTAGCTGCCCAGATGTAGTGACTTATAACTCTTTATAACTCTCACAGTTGTTTTTTCTACTAGCTCCCTCCACGTGTCTAAATAATATGTTTAAACTCTTATCTATTGATTCATAAATTTCAGACATTCTCTATTGATTTTGCATTATGATGGATGTCGGTTTGGCTCCTTTATTCTACCAATCTGTATGGTCCCCTCCAGCTATTTCACAATTTTTAGTTAAATAATTGGTGTTGTAAAATAGACATTTGCTGTTTGTTGGCAACCTAACCTCCATTCTCTTTCCTCTTGTAACTGTACCTTGATTTCCATTTGGGTACCCACTGTTCCCCTACACAGTCACCACTTTCCTTGGAAACGGACATGATCTCTGGCTACAGGGTTGGGCCCTGATTGGCTAAACCCCATCCCCCAAGCTACAGAGATTGATCAAGAGAAAGCATGTAACCCAATATTGACCAATGATATGCTTTCTGGAGGAAACTGGGATAGAATTTCCTTGTTTTTCCGCAGAAGTCCCTAGGGAAGTATTCTCTCCCTGATGGACTGAACCCTAGACACCCCTAGAAGGTACTGGAAGCTACCTTGCACCCATGAAGAAAGCCGGTATTACTTTGAATAGATATTGCCAAGGGGAATGAGGGAAATTAAAGATTTTGGACAGCCCCTGGATCAAGCCTCATCTGGAGCCTAAACTACCTTCTAAGTTGCCAGTCATGTGAGCAAAATACTGTAATTCCCTTTATGGCTTAAGCCACTTTGAGTTTTCACTTACTTGCAAAGGAAAGACTTCTCACCAATGTAAGGGTTTGCAACAGTATGATCACACAGCAAATTATATGTGGTTTCACTGCAGAGCTGAGCAGTGTACAATTACATATTCTTTCATGTACAGGCTTTTGGGTAGTTTTTTAAAATTATTACTTTCACTTGCAAAATTTTCCATATGCGTATTCTTAATTCTTTCCACATACTCATCTCCAACCTCCTCCTCCACTCCCAGCTGGTGGTCCTCTCTGCTGTCAGCCTGTACCTTCCTTCTCTTCAGTGCTTTCCTGAATTGAATCCCTCATTTCCTGGATGCCATGACATCTCTTTTGGACTACTCAGGATTTGCTGGGACATTTTCTCAATGCTTTCTATGAAAGAGTTTTAAGCAGGCAAGTTGTCTGTGGCTAGGTGAAGATGTCTTAACTCTGCCCTCACACTGGACTGATAGCCTGGCAAGGTATAAAACTCCTGGTTGAAAGGTATATTCCATAAAGTTTTTGATGCTATTGTTCAGCTGCTTTCTGGTACCCAACGTTGCTACTGAGAAGTCTGATGTCATTCTGATCCTAGTCCTTTGCATATGAATTCTTTTGTATTGTTTTATATTTGGAAGCTTTTGGGGAATCTCCTAATCCCAGGTTCTAAAACCTCTCTATAATGTGCCTTAACTTGGGTCTTCCTTCTCTCATTCTGATGTGTCCTCTTTAGGAGGTGGGCCTTTTTAATCAGGAGGCTGGCATCCTTCATTTAGGAAATTTTTTTCATACAGCTTTTCCTCTGTTTCCTTCCCTGTTTCTTCTCTTCTTTCTTCCTGGAAACTCTTAGTCAGAGGTGGGACTTTTAGGGTTTATTCTTTGTTTCTTCTCACCATCCTCATATTTTCCAAACCTTTATCTTTTTGTTCTGCTTTTTGTCTTATTTCTTTGACTTGGTCTTCCAGCCATTTTTACTTGAACTATCATTTTATTTCAGTGAGATCTTTATAGTATCTTGTCCTTGTTCTAGAGATGCAATACCTTCTCATTGCTCTCTGAGAATATTTATTAGAACTGGGTTGGTGGCAGTTTGGGAAGTTTTCTTCTGTTTGCTATATTATCTCTGCTTCTCCCAGATTGCTTTATTCAGTTTTGCTTTTTTACTTTGGTTTCTCTCTTTCAGGATGAAGGCTTTCCTCATTTGTCTGGTGGCATTTGATTGTCTGTCTGTGCTTAAAAACTGACTGAAAATTCAGAGACCTGGCAAGATTCATGCACGGCAGGCTTATATTAGGGTGATGAGGAAGGAAGCTAGCCATTGCATGGGTGGATTCCCCAAATCAGTGCATGGAGGTCTTTGCTCCAGGGCAATTCAGTTTCTCCAGAGAAAATACTTCTTCTTTCCTACCTTGTTGGGGATTAAGCTGGTCTGCACACTAAGCAGAGAGATGTAAGGCTGATGGTAGAATTATTTCACCTATAGACCTTCAGTTAATTTTGCTGAACCTCAGTTCCAAATTTCTTGGGTTTAATTTCTCCAAATAGTCTTTGGAGACTTCTGTGTACTGGCATTATGTACACAAAAGTGGGAAATAGGGCTTGGGGAGAGGATTCAATCATTTATTCCACATTGAATCCTCAACAAACCCTCCAGTTTGTAATCCACCCCTCACCCCTAGCCTGCTCAGTAACCAGTGCCTCTTCATCCTGGGCCATCCAGAATTCCATAGGATGGGTCAGCTCACTTCTCATTCACATCCCAGTCTGCACACACTGGATATTGAGGCCTTTTGTGTTATGTAGATAGTGACTAGAAAATAAGTACTTTTTATTTTTCCAGGAGCCCAGTTGTATTAACAATATAGTTAGGGACTTCCCTGGTGGTCCAGTGGTTAAGACTTCACTTTCCAATGCAGGGGGTGCAGGTTCAGTCCCTGGCTGGGGAGCTGGGATCCCACATGCCTCACAGCCAAAAAACAGAAGCAATATTGTAACAAATTCAATAAAGACTTTAAAAATGGTCCACATCAAAAAAACAATATATATATATATATATATATATATATATAGTTAAAATAATACTAGGGTTAGATATTGCTAAGTGATCAGGGAAAGGGCAAAGACTGTAGAAAGCACAGTTAACACTGACATCACTGGCCCATGTGGCTAGCCCAGGATACCAGAGAAAGGAAACTATAGGGTGGAATCTGCTCAAAGGTCACAGAAAAATGCATACCTAGATGTTTTAAAGTAAATTTGTCATCTTTTCTTTTTAACCTTTAACACGTAAAAGTTAATTATACAGATCATTTAACTTCCTAACAAAAATATACTCTGTTAAAAATATACTCTGTTAAATATTTTATTTTCAGTATGTGGGAATA
Organism: Lipotes vexillifer; assembly: GCF_000442215.2. Taxonomy (NCBI): domain Eukaryota; kingdom Metazoa; phylum Chordata; class Mammalia; order Artiodactyla; family Lipotidae; genus Lipotes; species Lipotes vexillifer. Next base: position 4,253,345 of record NW_006780610.1, on the reverse strand, counting down.
TGCTTATTTCAATATCCTGCTGCAATGAATTCCCAGGGGACCCCCAAATTCTGGATCATATGGCTTTGGTTTCATTCTTCTTATATCATTTCATAACACAATGATTTAAAAGTTATATCTTCAAATGGGATCATGGATCAAAACAGGAAAGCTGGGGCATTAGTTTGAAATTAGTGAAATATTCCAGCCAGATAATGAGGAAAATTCAGAACTCCAAAGCATCAAGGGTTGTGGTAACTTTGTTCTAACCGCTGAAGTTCCCCACGAAGATTTGAGGATTATCAAGATATTACCACAATGTAGTAGCAATTGGGGCAAAGTGCAGGATGGCTTAAAGCTATTTTAAACTTGAGTTTTATTGTTGTGAACTGCAACTGAGCCTAAAGTTTAGCATCTCTGTTTCAGGAAAACCTGGAGCAATAGCTGTGTGAAACCATCACTCTTGAAGTGACATTTTAAATCCAACGTACAACCTATTAATAAAGCTAAATTTAAAATTAGTGACAATACCAAACACCAAATACTGATGAGGACTTCTCATACATTGCTAGTGGGAATATAAAATGTCACAGCCATCCTGGAAAATAGTTTGGCAGCCTCTTAAAGCACTAAACATACACTTACCATTTGACCCAGCAATCACACTCCTGGGCATTTATCTCAGAGAAATGAGACTTATGTCGACATAAAAACCTGTACTTGATTGTTCACAGCAGGTTTTTTGTAAAAGCCAAAGACTGGACACCACCAAAATGTCCTACAATCAGCTAATGGTTAAGCAAACATCTACACCATGGAATACTACTCAGCAAACCACAAGAAAGGGACTGTCAACACACACAACAACCTGGATGGATCTTGAGAGCATTATGCTGAGTGAGAAGAAAAGCCAGTCACAAAAGGTCACATACTGTATGATTCCATTTATACAAAATTCTCAAATCACAAAATGACAGAGGAAGACAGATTAGTGGTTGCTAGGAGTTGGGGAGGGAGAGAGGGGTAGGCAGGACAGTGGATAGGACAAGAAAAGGACAGCACAGAGGATCTTTGTGGTGATGGAACTGTTCTGTATCATGATTGCAGCTGTGGTTATATGAATAATACATGTGATAAAATTGTATAGAACTAAATATACACACATAAGTGAGGCCATGTAAAACTGGTAAACTCTCAATAAGGTCTGTGGATTATAACAATGGTTTTGTTACAATGGTTTTCTGGTCTTGATATTGAACTGTATATAGTTACATATGACCATGTCTTTGAAAGAACCTGGATGAGGGGTACAGGGGATCTCTATATGTTATTTTTGCAATTTCCTATGAATCTATTGTTTATTTTTATTTTTTAATTTATTTTTATTGTAGTATAGTTGATTTACAATGCTATGCCAATCTCTGCTGTACAGCAAAGTGACTCAGTTATACACATAGAGACATTCTTTTCCATTATGGTTTATCCCAGAGATTGGATATAGTTTCCTGTGCTATACAGTAGGACTTTTTGTTTATTTGTTGTTTACCCATTCTAAATGTTATAGTTTGCGTCTACCTACCCCAAACTCCCAGTCCATCCCTCTCCTTCCACAAAGCTTTTTTTTTTTTGCCACGCTGCATGGCTTGTGGGATCTTAGTTCCCCAACCAGGGATTGAACCAGGGCCCTCAGCAGTGAAAGTGCCAAGTCGTAACCACTGGACCACCAGGGAATTCCCTAAATCTATAACTATTTCAACTAATCCTCACTGAGTTAGAGAAAACAGAAGGTCTGTAGTGGCCCACATTAAGCAAGAGCCCATCAATACATGGCACAGTCACCAGTCAAACATGCTACAAAAAGAAGGATTAGGAGAGAGAGGAGGAACTGAGGGAGGAGGCAGAAAAGAGGAAAAGACAAAAATGATGGTAAAATATTAAATATCCTGACAAAGTAAGCAAAAGTCAGACAAAGACTTCAACATGGAAAAAGTATAACTCAAAAAAATAAAAGTATATTTCCCATCAGTGGTGAGTGTTAAAGATCTTAATTAGAGTAAGAATCAACAAAATAAGAGCTCAAAGATGAGACAAAATAGCAGATTTGGATAAAAAGGGAAAATGAGGAGCTGGGGGAAAAAAATCAAGAACCAAAACAACAACATATGAAATCTAACAAATAAATTAGAAAGAAGAAGGAATGGGGCTTAAAATTTAATTCATAACATGAAGAAAAAAATCATCCCAGGACAATAAGAGAAGAAAAACAAAAAGTTTAGAGCAAAAATGCACCAAAAGAAGAACGATTTTGTCCATGTCATAAAGAACCCAACACAGGTAAGATAGAGCTAACTCAGAGATATAATACAGAAAAAAATCCCTGAAATAAAAGAACGAAATTTTCAGATTGAAAATGCATATCATATACTAGGGGGAAAAACTGTTACAGAATATACAAACAGAGACACAATCTAGTTAAATTATTGAACTTCATAGGTGAATAAGTAACTCTTCAGGCATTCAGAGAGATAAAACAAGTCACCTCCAACTGTTCATAGCAACTTCAATGCCAAAAAAAAAATGGAGAAGTAGCTAAAAAAGAAAAATCTGAGGGAAAGAATGTAAAGCATAAGAATATTATACCCAGCCAAATTATCATTCAACTATAAAGGCAATCAGCTGACATTCTCTAACATGAGGAAACTCAGGGAGTATAGTACCTCTGAATCCTTCCTGAAAAAAATACTCTGTTGAAATTCAAGAACACAAGAAGGAATCAAAATACAGAGTATGGAGATGGCAACTTTGAAAAAGTCTCATGGTGAGCACCAAATTCATATAAATGTTGAACAATAATGTAAATGGTCCATAATATCTACTTTATAAATCTGGACAAAGAAAAAATAGTAAAACAATTAAAATCAAGGGGTGAGGGAAGAGGTTGAGAGAAAGTGTGAGGTGCTGATTACCTTATCTAAAATGTGATAAGACTTCTGTCCACAAAATTTTAAAAACAGGATTATGTAAATAAGATCTACATAATGGCTCCCATCTTTTAAAGATTTCCATATATTTCTTAATCTAAAAGGCACTTTAGGAACTTGTATATCTCAGAGTAAGGAAATATTTATCTGAAGCTTAGCATGTCTTCAGTTTCCCTTCAGTTTTTTTTCTGTTGAATTAAAATAAAATTAATTTTAATTTTTAATTTTATAATAATATGTACAATATAATCCCATTTCTATAAAATTATTTCTATCAACCCATTTTTTCTGTCTCTCATATGCAGAGAGAGATAGTTGGAATAGTATCTAAAGTATTAACACTACTTATTTCTGGCTAGTAGGATTTGGGATGATTAGTTGCTCTTTTTTAAAAAAAACTTTTCTATAGTGCTTCAACTTTTAAATGAGGGTACGAAATGACAAAGTTACTTAAAATAATAATAAATTCACACAAGTACATTTTAAATAATAATTGACAGCTTTTTTTTGCAACTTGAAAAAAGAGAAAAGGGACCCTCTGGTGAAAAAGCACAATCAATCAAGCAAATTTTAAAAGTGTCTAAAGCCTCCTTCAAGGTCAGTTTAAAAATCACCTTGGGTGCATGCTTTGGCAGCACATATGCTGAAATTGGAACAATACAGAGAAAATTAGCATGGCCCCTGTGCAAGATGACACACAAATTCATGCAGCGTTCCATACTTTTGGTGCAGTTGCTGTGGAAGACAGTATGGTAGTTCCTCAAAAAAAAAAAAAATAGAATTACCATATGATCCAGCAATTCCATTTCTGAGTACATAAACAAAAGAATTCAAAGCAAAGTCTCGAAGAGATAGTTGTACATCCTTGTCTATAACAGCATTATTCACAATAGACAAAGGTGGAAGAAACCCAAGTGTCCACTGATGGATGAATGGATAAACACAATGTGGTATATACATATGATGGAATGTTATTCAGACTTAAAAAGGAGCTCAGTAAAAAGGAAGGAAATCTTTTCACATGCTGTAACATGGATGAACCTTGAAGACATGCTAAGTGAAATAAGCCAGTTTCAAAAGGACAAATAATGCATGATTTCACTCATATGAGGTACCTGGAGTAGTCAAATTCATAGACACAGAAAGTAGAATGGTGGTTATTAGGGGCTGGGAGGACAGAGGGATTGAGATTTATTGTTTAATTGGGTATAGATTTTCAGTTAGGGAAGACGAAAAATTTCTGGAGATGGAGGATGATGATGGTTGCACAACAATGTGAATGTACTTAATGCCATGAAATGTACACTTAAAAGAAGGCTAAAATGGTAAAATTTTATGTTATGTATATCACATTTTTGTTAAGATCACCCTGAAAGGAAAAGCCCACGTAATTGGGAAGGGGCAGAGAAGATGAGGGACTGTAGATATGACTGAAGGTTTTGTGTCAAAAGAGGCAGCCAAGCTAGAAGAAATGCCCTTATAGACTGAACTGTAAAATAATACATTTTATTTTTTAATATTTATTTAATTACTTTATTTATTTATTTGGTTGTGCAGGTTCTTAGTTGCGGCAGGTGGGCTCCTTAGTTGTGGCTCACGAGCTCCTTAGTTGCAGCCTGCCAGCTCCTTAGTTGCGGCACGCATGTGGGATCTAGTTCCCTGACCAGGGATGGAACACAGGCCTCCTGCATTGGGAGTGCAGAGTCTTAACCACTGCACGACCAGGGAAGTCCCAAATAATGCATTTTAATGTGTTCAAAAAGTCATGTTTGAGCAGCCAGTCAGGAGACCAAGGTGAAGTGGGTTAACTTACAGTCATGTGACTGAACAGATGTTGAAGTTTAGGGCATTTTATTGGTCTTTGTTCACAATGTTTATAATGATGATGCCTATAAGATGTTCAATGCAAATTTCCTGAAGTGAAATAACTGGTTAAGAAAATTTTAACAAGATAATATGAGCTTCTGAGCAAACCACGGTATCGGCTGGAGAAAGTGAACAGATGGAGGTAAAATTCTGCACAGTTGCAGAAGTGGCAGAAGCAGGCTCAGACACATCCTGAATGAGGCAGAACCATTGCTTCAATTATGGTAGTGCTTCCCCTCAAAGGGTCTGTCTCTTGATTCTCTTAGTGTTCTCAGTGGGGAAGCAAAATGGGTAAATTTTGTAATAAGGAGTGGTTTGAATACTTATCTTGTGGAGAGTAACTTGAAAAGTTTGTCCTAACTCACTAACATATGCCAGTTTTGCAAGGAGAGCTGATGGTCAGTGTTTATGAGACATCAAAACCTAGTGTGTGCATGCCGCAACTACTGAGCCCACGCAGCACAACTACTGAAGCCCGCATGCTCTAGGGCCCACGTGCCGTTAACTACTGAGCCCACATGCTACAACTACTGAAGACCACACGCCTGGAGCCCATGATCTGCAACAAGAGAAGCCACTGCAATGAGAAACCCAAGCACTGCAACAAAGAGTAGCCCCCGCTCGCCGCAACTAGAGAAAGTCTGCACACAGCAGTGAAGACCCAATGCAGCCAAAAAAAAAAAAAACCTAGTGTGAAAACATCAATGAGCTGAATGAATTGTTTTTCCCCCTTCATGATAAAGTGACTCGCAAAACCAGCTTATTGAGCAAGTTTCTTTTTTCAAGGTTGAACCTACTCAATCAAAATCTGTAAGGCCAAACTATGGAGGTACTCTATTAATAATCACACCAAGGCCTGGAACTAATTATGGGGATGCTCAGAACTTCAGGCAAACTGGCTCTCCAAGTTGCTGACATAGCTTTAGGGCAAAGTAATCAAAATGCCCCAACATCTGCAAAAAAGCTTGATCTGATTTTTTCTTCCTTTCTTTGGTCATTGTCTTAGTAAGTGAGATTGGACTTCTGCTTCCAGAAAGATGGTGTAGACATACTTTTCCCTATCCCTCCTGCTAAGTATAGCTGAAACCCTGGACATTATATGCAAAACAAACATAAGACTCTGAAAGGTGTAGAGAAGATGACAAGCTGGCTAGGGACTTCAGGACCCAAGGAATGACTCAGGTGAACTCGCTGGATTTCCTTTTTGCTTCATATAACCCACTGGGTGTTGGAGAAGCTGGCAGCCTGGGAATGTCAATGGGTGAAGATAAAAGAAACCTTGAGAAAAGTCTGCTCTCTTTAGACAAAGGATCAAGAAAGGTCAGCCTAGCAAGACAGAAAACTTCTAGAGAATAACTATTCTACTCCAACCAAACATCAAAGAAAAAGTTTAGCTCCATTCCCACATCCACCAGCAAAGGATGAGTGGGGAGCCTAGACTTTCATCCTCATCAAGTGACAATGAGGGGTTCAACCCTCTCCTATCCCCCTCTGGGTGGTGTCAGAAAAGGTCAAGTGGAGAACTGGAACCTTCACCCCCACTAAGTGGTAATGAGGCTTCTCTATGCTGTGTCAGTGGAGATAACATGGGCAGCCTGGACTTCTGCCCCCACCCAGCTGTATCAAGGTGCTCCTCCACCTTCCTGCAGAGTTGGTGTCAGAGAGACCTAGTGAAGAGTCAAAACTTTCACCACCATCCAGAATTAATGGGGCCTCTCTACCACCACCATGACCATCACCGCCACCACCACATCATGTTAGTGGAGGCCACATGGGGAGCAGAAACAAGGCACTTCTACCTCTTCCAGCCGAGGTAGTATCAGTAAAGACCTTGTGGGGAGCCTGAACTCCCACCCCCACACCATGGTAACAAGTAGTCCTTCCCCCACTATGGTGTCAATGTATGTTGAATGGGGAACCTGTACTTTCATCCCCACCTGACAGTAACAATATAGTACTCTCTTTCCC
>NW_006780610.1:4199198-4246078 GCF_000442215.2 Lipotes vexillifer | reverse complement strand
TCTTTCCCTCACTAGAGCTGTGTCAGATGAAGCCAGCTAAAATAGATCATTGAAATAAGATCCAGACTCTCATAACAACCTACCCAAAATGTCCACATTTCAATTAAAAAATCACTCATCATACCAAGAACCAGGAAAATTTCAACTTGAATGGGAAAGATAATCAACAGATGCCAACACTGAGATAACAGATGTTAGAATCATCTGACAAGGATTTTATAGCAGCCATCATCATAACAATGTTTCAACAAACAATTAAAAACACATTTGAAACAAATTTTGTAAAAAAAACAAAAAACTCAGCAAGTAAATAGAACATATAAAGAAGAACAAAATGGAAATTTCAGAACTGAAAAATACAATAACTAAAATTTTTAAATTCAGTGGATTGGCACAATAATGGAATTGAGGGAACAGAGGAAAGAGCCAGTGAACTTGCAAAACAATAGAAATTACCAGATCTGAACAACAGAGAAAATAGACCAAATATAAATAAATAAAAAAAGAACATAAACTCAGGGTACTGTGGAACTTTCGTAAAAGATATAACTTTCATGTTATCAGAGTCCTAGAAGGAGAAGGAAAAGTAGGTAGGCTGAAAAAAAATATTCAAAGAAACAATGACTGAAATTTCCTGAATTAGGCAAAAGACACAAACATACAAATTTAAGAAGCTGCAACCTCAAACGGGAAAAACCCAAAGAAATCCACACCAAGATACATTATAGTCAAATTTTTGTAAACTAAAGATAAAAAAAAAAATCTTGAAACTGAGAAAAGAAAAACCTTATCTACAGGGGGGAAAAAATTTGAATGACAGTGATTTCTCATCAGAAACATGGAGGCCAGAAGAAAATGGCACAATTTTTCATAGTGCTGAAAGAAAAGAGATATCAAACTAGGAGCCTACATCCAGCAAAAATATCCTTCAGAAATGAAGAAGATATCAAGATATTATCAGATGAAAGAAAACTAAGAAAATCTGTAGTCAACAGATATACCCTTAAAAAATGACTTGGAGATTAGACAATAAGGAAATACAGAAATGAAACAATAAAATAATATATCTTGGAACATCAGGGGAAAAAAGAACAATGAAAAGAGTAAAAATATGACGGTTTTTTTTTTGAATTTTCTAAGTTACATTTGATGGTGAAGTGAAAGTCGTACAGTGCGAATCACTGAATGTAGAGAAAATTTTTAAGACAATTATATTATATATGGGGGAGAGTGGAGGGATACAAAGAGAATTATCACTCTCTATGCATCACTCAAACTGACAAATGTTGACACCAGTGGACTGTGATGAGTTATATATACATAATGTGATACCTAGAGCCACCACTTTAAAAAAAATTATACAAAGATATACACTCAAAATAGCATAGATGATTCAAAATTAATTCTTAAAATTGTTCAAGTAACACATAGGAGAGCAGGAAAAAGAAAACAAGGAAACAAAAAAACAAGAGGAAACGAACAGAAAACAAAAATAAATAAATAAAATGGCAGACTTAAGCCCTAACATATTAATAATTATATTAACTATAAATTATCTAAATATACCAAGTAAAAGATGGAGATTAGCAAGAATGGGTTAAAAAAATGATCCAACTATATGATATCTATAGGAAATTCGCTTCAAAAATAACAGTATAGGGCTTCCCCAGTGGCGCAGTGGTTGAGAGTCCACCTGCCGATGCGGGGGACACGGGTTCATGCCCCGGTCCAGGAAGATCCCACGTGCTGTGGAGCGGCTGGGCCCGTGAGCCATGGCCTCTGAGCCTGCGCGTCTGGAGCCTGTGCTCCGCAGGGGGAGAGGCCACAACAGTGAGAGGCCCGCGTACCGCAAAAAAAAAAAAAAAAAAAAAACTGGAAACAACCGAAATGTCCTACAATCAGAGAATGATTAAACAAAATGGTACGTCTATACCATGAAATATTATGCTAAAAAGGAATAAATTATTGATACATGCAACAACTTGGATGGATCTCAAGGACATTATCTAAGTGAAAAAAGCCAATCTCAAAAGTCTCATACTGGAAGATTCTATTTATATAATGTTATAGCAATTACAAAATTATAAAGAAGGAGGATAGGTCAGTGATTGCCAGAGGATAGAGATGGTCACAAGCAGGGCATGATTATAAAGGGGTAGCATGATGGAGATGTTTGTGGTGATGGAATAGTTCTGTATCTTGGTTGTGGTAGTGGTTACAGAGCTACACGTGATAAAAATTACATTGAACTGTATACACACTCTCTACCAATGTCAATATCCTGGTTTTGATATTTACATAAGGTGTAAACAATGGGGGAAACTGGGTGAAGGGTTTACTAGACCTCTCTCTACCATCCTTGCAACTTCCTATGAATCTTAACTATTCAAAATAAAAAGGGTTTTTTTAACATAAATAATACTGATAGTGGATCTAAGACCTTTTCAGACTGCTGTAAGAGTCTAGTAAATTGACCTCTTTACAAGATACACCCGTGGACATTTCCATGCATGGCAACCTGAAAATCCTGCCCATGCCACTTCTTTGGCAAAATTCTCGGCATCTTTCTTCAGTACTTATGCCAACATAGCTCATAAAGCAATAAAAAACATAAACTGTTGCCATTTGTGTCCCTGTGTTTAGGCAAGCCTGAGTGCACATTGTGAGACCAAGGCAGAGAAAATAAATTGCCTGGATCCTTAAACTGATGGAGAGTGTCGATTCATTATCTGTGACATCTATTGGTGGCATCACAAATACAGTACCACTAATACAATTGCAATCTGCGGCCTATATTGTTAAATTGAAAGAAATGCTAAATTTCTGCTCCAGGTTATTTAAAATAAATATTTTTTTCCCGACCAAGTTCACAGGGTCCCTGAATTCTTTCCCCAAGTTAAGAATACCTGAGTATTCTTTCAACTGCCTTCCCACAAGTTTTGATTTGTTCCAATTTTTCATTCCTGTTCAATACAAAATATTTTTCTATTTCCATTGTGATTTCCTCTTTGACCCGAGGGTTATGTAGAAGAGTATTGATTTTCATCTACTTCAAACCCACCATATACCCCTTGCAAATGTGCTTTAGAGGAAGTTCTGTAGAGCTTAGAGATAACAGAAGTTCCCTTGGCAAAGCTGACTCAGAAGTGTGCTGGAAAAATGCCAGTGGTAGTTTAATAGGGACTGCATTAAATCTGTAGGTTGCTTTGGGTAGTAGAGTCATTTTCACAATGTTGATTCTTCCAATCCAAGAACATGGTATATCTCTCCAGCTATTTGTATCATCTTTAATTTCTTTCATCAGTGTCTTATAATTTTCTGCATACAGGTCTTTTGTCTCCTTAGGTAGGTTTATTCCTAGATATTTTATTCTTTGTGTTGCAATGGTAAATGAGAGTGTTTTCTTAATTTCACTGGCATTTTTCACAGAACTAGAACAAAAAATTTCACAATTTGTATGGAAACACAAAAAAACCCAAATAGCTAAAGCAATCTTGAGAACAAAAAATGGAGCTAGAGGAATCAGGCTCCCTGACTTCAGACTATACTACAAAGCTACAGTAATCAAGACAGTATGGTACTGGCACAAAAACAGAAATATAGATCAATGGAACAGGATAGAAATCCCAGAGATAAACGCATGCACATATGGTCACCTTATCTTTGATAAAGGAGGCAAGAATATACAGTGGAGAAAAGACAGCCTCTTCAATAAGTGGTGCTGGGAAAACTGGACAGCTACATGTAAGAGTATGAGATTAGAACACTCCCTAACACCATACACAAAAGTAAGCTCAAAATGGATTAAAGACCTAAATGTAAGGCCAGAAACTATCAAACTCTTAGAGGAAAACATAGGCAGAACACTCTATGACATAAATCACAGCAAGATCCTTTTTGACCCACCTCCTAGAGAAATGGAAAGAAAAATAAAAATAAACAAATGGGACTTAATGAAACTTAACAGCTTTTGCACAGCAAAGGAAACCATAAACAAGACCAAAAGACAACCCTCAGAACGGGAGAGAGTATTTACAAATGAAGCAATTGACAAAGGATTAATCTCCAAAATTTACAAGCAGCTCATGCAGCTCAATAACAAAAAAACAAACAACCCAATCCAAAAATGGGCAGAAGACCTAAATAGACATTTCTCCAAAGAAGATATACAGATTACCAATAAACACATGAAAGAATGCTCAACATCATTAATCATTAGAGAAATGCAAATCAAAACTACAATGAGATATCATCTCACACCGGTCAGAATGGCCATCATCAAAAAATCTAGAAACAATAAATGCTGGAGAGGGTGTGGAGAAAAGGGAACCCTCTTACACTGTTGGTGGGAATGTAAATTGATACAGCCACTATGGAGACCAGTATGGTGGTTCCTTAAAAATCTACAAATAGAACTACCATACGACCCAGCAATCCCACTACTGGGCATGTACCCTGAGAAAACCATAATTCAAAAAGAGTCATGTACCAAAATGTTCATTGCAGCTCTATTTACAATAGTCAGGACATGGAAGCAACCTAAGTGTCCATCATCAGATGAATGGATAAAGAAGATGTGGCACATATATACAATGGAATATTACTCAGCCATAAAAAGAAACGAAATTGAGTTATTTGTAGTAAGGTGGATGGACCCAGAGTCTGTCATACAAACTGAAGTAAGTCAGAAAGAGAAAAACAAATACCGTATGCTAACACATATGTATGGAATCTAAGAAAAAATAAAAAATCATGAAGAACCTAGGGGTAAGATGGGAATAAAGACACAGACCTACTAGAGAATGGACTTGAGGATATGGGGAGGGGGACGGGTAAGCTGTGACAAAGTGAGAGAGTGGCATGGACATATATACGCTACCAAACATAAAATAGATAGCTAGTGGGAAGCAACCGCATAGCACAGGAAGATCAGCTCGGTGCTTTGTGACCACCTAGAGGGGTGGGATAAGGAGGGTGGGAGAGAGAGGGACACAAGAGGGAAGAGATATGGGAACATATGTATATGTATAGGTGATTCACTTTGTTATAAAGCAGAAATTAACACACCATTGTAAAGCAATTATACTCCAATAAAGATGTTTTTAAAAAGTATATATATAAAAAAAGAACATGTATAATGGGTTTCAAATCATAGGAAAACAAAAAGTATGCTGGAAGGTTGTCTGAGCCATCGCTACCACAGCTAGGATGAAGTGTTTAATGTGCACATTTTATTGCTTTAAAATTTATCATTTTTTTTAAAAAGCAGTAATACAAGCTCAAGCTTCAAAAATGCAGTGGCTGCCTGGCAGGGGCTTGGGCAAAGATTGTCAGGCCAAGAGAGGGTGCCCACGTTTGGTCGGCCTTTTGTTCTGCTACCTGGCTGGCCTCTGTCCTGCTTTCCTTCAAGGTGAGGGGAGCCCCTGAAGGATACCAGGAACACGGCTGGAATCTGCTAGCTGAGCAGGATCTGTGGCAAGCCCTAATCAAGCCGCCCTATAACCACTAAAATCAAAGAGACACCTGGGGATGTGGGAGAAGCATGGGGAATCGGGCAGAGAAGATGGGTGTGGATGCCAAAACAGTCTGCAAGGGTTCAGGCACTGACTGTGAACACACCAGATTGGGAGGGTTTGTCCCCAGTTTGGAAATTCAGGGTGTACTAGTCAGGCTTCAGTTGGGTTATGCAAGGTGGATAATGGTTGGAAATTAAATTCAATGGAATTTATTTCCATTACTTAACTCACTGTGGGACAGTGAGTACATACTGCAACTTTCCAGTCCTCCGTTTCCCTATGTGTGCAGCGAGGAGGCTAAAACAGCTACGACGTCTGTGATGCAAACTGCTGAGTAAGTGACACAGCCACTTTGAGCCTCGGTTCATTCAGACACACATGCGACGTGATGATGCCTGTCTATGCCCAAGATTGTTGCGATGACCAGGTGATAGTGGGCATGGGAAAGTGTGATACTGGGAATCACAGAGATGTGACATGTTTTCCAAGCCACCCCAGCTTGAGAGGTAGGAATAAGCTCACAGTAATAGTGATAAGTTGGCATTTCTTGGCTCTGCCCTCCACCCACTCTAGGAGAATTCCACACCCACACCCACACACACCCCACCTTAAATCCTCCCAAAACCCCCAGGACCTCCCAGGAGTATCTCGTGTATAGTCATACCACTGTGTGGCCTCTGCTACATTATGACTCATTGAAATGATGCCCCCTTTTACTGCCAGCCCCACACATGACAGAGGTGCCATGTATACCCTCTCAGGGCATTGGCACTACCCTGTGGGCATCCACTGTCTGCTCTGAGGGTGCCAATATCCAGGGCATCGCTGCTGCATGTAGCAAGGGGTGCAGACCCCCTTGCCAGGGTGCAAAATTTAAGGCTGTGCTTGCTGTCAGGGTCACGCAGGGGCCAACCATGCACTTTCACAAGACCCACTGTGAAGGCCTCCTTAAATTTCACTTCCTAGGTGTCTTGCTTGTGTCACTCTAGTACCAGTCCTGCCCATCACAGCCAAAAATGTTGGCCCACGAGGTCGATACCCTGAATGCTCGGCATTTCACAGCAATCATGGACACAACGGTGACTCTTCAAGAACCTGATGTCAGTGATTGACTGTAAGAAGTAAGCCCCGATAGCACAGAGAACTATATTCAATGTTCCGTGATAAACCATAATGGAAAAGAATTTTTTTTTAAAGAATGTATATATATATATTAACTGAATCACAAAGAAAATTAAAAGAAGCCCTGGAAGCCACTTTTGTAATGATGCCGTGCCCCCAGCCCTAGCTGGCTGGGGCAGGGGAGACACCCGATCAAGTAAAACCGGTCAGATCTCTCTCCCAGGAATTTGGAAGGAGGATTGTCAAATGCCAGTTGGTTTCTGCAGGTGACTGGAACTACGCACATAAACCTGGGGTCTGGGAGGTGTCCTACTACACTCTGGGTGTGAGGAACCACAGCGAGGTGATGTACAGAGAGATGAGAAAGGAACAGAAATGAGAAGTGGAGGAGCTCCTGATTCTTGGTCCTCTGGGCCCAACCGCATTCCTATCTTTGGTTTCCGGGAGACACCCCGTGGCTTTACAACATAGTTTCCACCCAGGCCAGCCCACGAGGGCTTCTGTTACTTGCAGCCTAAGAAAGTAGAGAAATGGAGCATTTCTCTCTCTCTCTCTTAGTTCAGCCTCCTGGCCCCGGAACTCGAGCCAGGCCCAGGGGCTGTGCTGATAAGTACTCTAAGAGAAGACGTCCCTCAGCTCAGATCTCCCCGCACAGTTGGCCCATGGCCTCGAACTGATTTTACCATCTTCTTCTTTTAAGGTGAGTTTTTCCAGGAGGCCCTTGAACGTTTGTGTAGGTAGATCCCCAATCCTCTTTCTTTCTTTTTTTTTTCTACTTGCAGTGTCAAAGGGGTCTGAATCCCAGGGTCGGGACCACAGCTTAGGTGCTAGCTGGGGCCTGGCCACTGTGCTCCCAGGTTTAAGTGCATTCCCTGAGTGGCCTCACCCATTAGGATTCTAGGCAGAGTGCCGAATGCCTCTCCCCTTGATGAAATTACCCACTTATATAGCTGCCTGTCTGCCCGCTGGCATGTCGCTGGAATTCCAACAAGCCTGCAACCTGCTCTGAGGGGCCCGGCAGGCGAGACACCAGGCACCAACCATTCACTTAGACTAAGGTAAGCCCAAGCCCAGGCTCCTCGCACCAAGGCTGGGTGAGAAACAAAGAGGGAGGACAGAAAGGGTCAGGGAGAAGTGGCTTTTGCCTTCCCCAGTACCTGGTCTGCCCCTAAATCCCTCACACAAAACACCCCACCCCCTGCAGGTCAGGACCCCTTTCCCGTGTGGGGCTGGAGAGGTGGTGAGAGTAACTGTTATCCAAGTATGTCAATTCTCTATGGCAACTGACAAACCACCCCCAAACTTAGGGACCCAAGACATCAGCCATTTTGTCAGGGTTAATGCTGAGGGTTAACTGGACTCAGCTGGGTGGTTCTTCTGCTCGTGTAATGCGCTCATCAGGGGATTAGGCTGGGCAGGGACAGGCAAGCTGGCTCATTCACGTCTCGCGCTCGATGGCAGTGGATGGAAGGCTGAGGTTCTTGTCCCTTTTCTGTGAAGTCTCTGGTCTTCTCCTCTTCACATGGTCTCTCTGGCATGGCCACCAGCTCAGGACTCCAAAAAGTACAAAAGGAGAACCTTCAAGACTTCCTAAGGCTTAGGTCAAGACAAGGCACAGCACTCCTTCTCTGCATTCTCTTTGTTAATTGAGTCACAGGCCAGGCCAGACTCCAGGTGGGAGGGGATATGCAAGGGCACGAGTACAAAGAGGTTTATTAGGCGTCATCTCGGGAGACTAGCTGCCCCTCCAAGAAGAAACCCATGATTTGACCTTGGAAGTTTATAAGCCATCTAAAGAGACAAAGACTTGCACAAATACTCAAATATGGATGCCCTGTTATCACATGTGCCTGCTCAGTGGGGACACTTAGATGCTGAGATACTCACCTTCACACACAGAAGAACATTCACAAACACCCTCACCTTCACACTAATAGGGCCATGCACACACAAACACACACACCCCGACATCCCATGTTCTATACATCTCTATCCAACCTCTCACTTGTGAGCCTTCAGTTAAGACAGGGATGATACTGTATATACTCACATTTGCAGCTGAAGGAGCAAACACATTTTGTAACAGACTCAAGATTCAGTTGGGTTGGATGGTTAACAAGATAAACTCCAGTCGGGAGAGGTGTAGAATGGCCATATAATTTATCTGCAAATAGGTCACATTTAAGAGTAAAAAAAACACTAAAACACTCTCTAGGGTTGCTGGGACATGTCACCCTAGAGAGGTATAAAGTCCTGGATGTGGACTTAAAATATCAATTTCACAAGCACAGGAGAGGCTAATGTAAGAGCACCCACAACTGTGACATCCATTCAGGTACATGTTCCAATCAGGAGGCTCCACTTTTATTTTAGAAACGTCCCATCGGCTCTGCCAACCATCAAAACATATGAATATCTGAGAAAATCTGTACATGGGGGTCCTCATCAACAAACACAACCTCGAACTCTCTGCTGCCCCTTCTTTATCAAAAACTTTGCTGAGAGAAATGATATTCATGGTGGACTGCCTGAAAGACAAATTGCCCATCCATTCTTTTAGCTAATCTAAATTCTACCCTTGGGTAAAATTCAGTGTAGTCCATCAGAAAGCCAGGCACGTAACTTAGATTACTTACTCCAGCCTGTCTCTCCTACCCTCCCTCACTCCTACCCCTGAATCACTTTTTAAATTGTACTTTGGTGCTAGAGCTTTGGAATTATTGCTTTAGTTTGCTTTGGAGCACTCTAAGAAATAGCTGTATGTAACCTTCTACTGCATTGAATGTGGGCGTAGGACCTGGAAATGGTCCATCACAATATCTTACTTATGAAGACTAATGGTGAAATTTTCAGATGTCAGTATCAGAAAAAGTTGGGATTCGGGAATTCCCTGGCAGTCCAGTGGTCAGGACTGTGCACAGTCACTGCCAAGGGCCCGGCAGTGCAGCCACCCCCCCCACAAAAAAAGTTGAGATTCTCCTAAGCAACTGGTTTATTTAAAACTTATGGGCAGGGAGCTTCTCTGGTGGCTCAGTGGTTGAAAGTCCGCCTGCCGATGCAGGGGACACGGGTTCGTGCCCCGGTCCGGGAGGATCCCACATGCCGCGGAGCGGCTGGGCCCGTGAGCCGTGGCCGCTGAGCCTGCGCGTCCGGAGCCTGTGCTCCGCAACGGGAGAGGCCACAGCAGTGAGAGGCCCGCGTACCGCAAACAAACAAACAAACAAAAGGCATTGAAGGATGGCAAATAGAGGCACATTCAGTTGTTGGAGGTCAGATTACTATTATTGTGTTCTTCCAACCCTGGCTTTGCTCTCCCATTGTTCACTGGATCTGGCTAGAAAAATCAGGGAGAAACAATATCACTGAGTTTTGTAGACCCGCTTAATAGAAAATAAACTCTTAGTTGTGAGCATTTAAGGTTTATGGAGAACTGAGTTTTCCCCATGCATTTCCATCGTGAAGCACATCATTGTTAAATGTTTGAGCTCATTTGTTTGAGCCTGTGCTCCGCAAATGGGAGAGGACACAACAGTGAGAGGCCCGCATAACGCAAAGAAAAAAAAAAAAAAAAAAAAAAAAAAACTTATGGGCCTTATAAAATTCTTAACAGTTTACATTGTAAACATTTTTAACAGTTTGGCTTCCCCTTTTTGCCTTGGCTGCTGGAAAACTCAGAGTGAAATTTAGGGCCCACCTCCAGCAGCTATACAGAACCACATGATGTATATTTCTGCGTATTTCATGGTATTTATGTCACCTTGCCCCAGCTGTCATGAGCATTATATTCGATGCCCCAGTATTTATTCCAGCCGGTACGATTAGTAAAAGCCAGCCATGAAAATTCTGTTTCCCTTGTGCATGATTTGTTCAGGAGTGGTCAAGGGACCTCTTTCCAGCTAATAAGAAATAGTCAGGGAAAGTATGCTTGGGGGATCTGGGAAGAGTTTCCACTCTTAAAAAGAAGTGATCTTTCTTCTTCCTTTGGGCATTATGATGTCTGGGTATATGATCCCCAGAAGTGCTACGAGTCTGAAGATTAAAAAAAAGAAGATAACAGAACAGAGACAGAAGGAATGTAGGTCCCTGGGTCACCCTCTCTGGACTTCCTGTTACATAAGGTAATAAATGGGGTCATTGTTTAAAACTTGCAGCCAAAATCAGCCTAACTGACACACCCTGGCTTTGTTCTTTACTCACCTCGTTTCACCCTTGAACTTGGTCTCTCAGCTCATTTTCTATCATTCTACATTGTAAATATTTTTGCAGATCACTGCAAAAGACCTGGATGTCCCATAGTAAACAAATTCTCTCCTCCACGGCAGAGGGACAGATAGGAAATGTGTAAAAAGAAACAAATTAATTTCCAATAGTGAAAGGTGTCATGGAGACAAGCAGGATCAGGGAGAAGGAGGAGGTAATGCAGATCCTTTAGACGAAATAGTCGGGGTAGGACTTTTTGAGGAAGATGTTTTTTTTGTTTGTTTGTTTGTTTTTGCGGTACGCGGGCCTCTCACTGTTGTGGCCTCTCCCGTTGCGGAGCACAGGCTCCGGACGCGCAGGCTCAGCGGCCACGGCTCACGGGCCCAGCCGCTCCGCGGCATGTGGGATCCTCCCGGACCGGGGCACGAACCCGTGTCCCCTGCATCGGCAGGCGGACTCTCAACCACTGCGCCACCAGGGAAGCCCGAGGAAGATGTTTGATCCGAAACGTGAAAGGAAAGAAGGAGGCAGCTATGAGGTTCTCTGGAGAAGGAACATTCTAGGTGATGGGACAGCAAGTGCAAAGGCCCCCACATGGAACTAGTTTGATAAGTTGGAATAGTGTTTGTCAAATGAGGGGCCAAAACCTATTGGTGGGTTGCAAAATTGACTGAGTGGGTCAAAATGGGTATTTTTCAAATGAAATAAAATGGAACAGAACAGACTAAAAATACCAGAGTGCACTGAACCTAGTAAGGATTAATATTTTGCTTAGTTACACTTTTGTTTCAGTTGTATAGAGAAGGATGGCTCACTGGATAGAATATAAAATAAATTTCTTACTGAGAATTGTAGTTTTCAAAAAGAAAAAGAAACCCACTGGGCGGGAAAAACAGAAGAAGAACCAGTGGCTGGGACAGAGCGAGCTAAGGAGAGAATCATGACGCTGAGGCTTCTGCAAGAGAAAATGATCCAGCCCAAAATGAGAGACCTGAGCATCGGGAGGAAAGGCAGGTGATACTGGGATCATAGAAACCAGAGAAGAGAGGCTCCTAGAGGAGGCATGGAGTGATGGCAAGAAATGGCCATGGGGTCATTTAATGAGCTTGGCCAAAGTGATTGCCATCGAGTGACAGGGCCAGAGCCTGAGTGGAGAGGGTTAAAGAGAGTATGAGACGTGAAGAACTGAAGTCAGCAACTAAAGAAACTCTTTTGAGAAATTTTGCCACACAAAAGAGCAAAATAAATGGGGTGGTGGATGAAAGAGGCATGGTGCCACTTGAGAGGGAGTAATTAACCCCCCACCTGGCTTGGCCCTATTCAGGTCCCCTTCAGATCATGTTCCTTTCAGTTCTAGCCCCACATCCCAAAGGGCATTGAGAAATTGAGGAGAATCCTCCAGCATCTCTTTCCTCCAAACCATGTGATCTCCTCAAAGATGTAGGATGGGTGAGTTTTATGATGGAATAGGAAGAAAGATAATGCTGGAAGAGTGAGCCACTTTTGCTTTAGAGCCACATGAGAGTCCAGGACCAAGACACAGACCAGGTGACCTTGGACGAGTCACCCGACATCTCTAAGAGTTAAGCCTTCTCAGTATTAATGGCACGGTCAGACCCTTGTTGCAAGAAGAAGCAACACACAGAAAGGGTTTCACAGTGTGTGAAGCAGTCACCAGGCACACCTTTGTCCCTGATTGTATTACTGCTGGGGCAATGGGACATAAGGAGCAAGTATATGGCACAAAAGACACCCCAGAGGCAAGAGGACGAATGAGCCGGCAGCAAAACCAATGTGCCTACCCCCGCAATGGACAAAGCCCTCACTCCTTAAACAGACCAAGTGGGTAGCTCAAAGTCAGGATCTTCTCTTGGGTGTGCATCCACACCAACTGCAGAATAAAGCTCAGCTCCTTAGCTTGGCGTCCAAGCTCTTCCCAGGCTGGCCCACAGCCTGGCACAATGGTATCATGACAAAGAACACAGCTCTGAGTCATCACCAACAGGTCTTCCCAGCTTTGTAAATTCTGAGTCCCAGAATCCCCATCAGTACAAGCAGAGGATAATAAATCTTGGGGTCGGGGTGGAGGTGAGGATTAAATAAGATAACTAGGGTAGACATTTGTCACAGTGTCAGGTACACAGTACGTGCTTAATAGATATGTTGTTGTCATGAATGTTTTTGCCACTCCTCCTAAACCAGCCTTCTCACCCTCACCCAAGTCTGCCAGAGCTCTTGGAAATGCTGGCCCTTTGTTCCTGCTCTGTGCTCCCTGGTGGGGTTTCCCTTCTCCCACTTTCCTGCTCAGCAAACTCCTACTCATGCTTTTAGGCCCAGTTCTAATGTCACCTCCTCCAAGAATTCTTCCATGACTCCCTGGGCAAAATGAGTCTGTCAATATGATGCTCTCAGAGTACTTGGTTTATACCTCCATTATAAGGCTTTTGACATTGTGTTATAAGTAATTCTTTACATGTCATCCTCCCCCTCCCCAACTAGATTCCTCGAGGGTAAGAACTATACCTTATTTATCTCTGTATCCTTAATGCCTTGCACAAAAGAAGATGCATATTGAATGAATCAATGAAAAAGTGCATGGGTATGGACAGATGGACAGACGGATGGATGGATGGGTAGATGGACAGTGACCAATCTTCCTGTCCACGTCAGCTACAACCTCAACCTTACCCTCAAATGTCTCATGCTGGCCCAAGACCCGGTGATCACACAGCTCACCTGGACTGAAGAAAAACTGTGGACTCAGAAACCCAGGAAGCAGAATTTGAAGCATCCCTCAGAGCCAGAGAAAACCACTCAGGAAGAGCCAGGCTCGGCACAAACCTGCAAGGAGCCTCAATGGGCGAAAATGATTTAATTATCAGAGTGTCACCAAACAAATCGTACGCCTCATCTTGGGGTTCTTAATGCTTATGGTAATTAACGTGATGGAGATTTGTCTTCTCTCTTCTGTTTATATTTAGTTTAGCCATTCACAATACAGCTAAAATTATTTCAACTAATTTTAGGGCTCTCTCTACATTGCCCCTGCATTTCTTCCCCAGCGCTGCTGCCCAAATGCAATCTTTAACTTCAGCAACAGCCAAATGCAGGACAAATTGGAATCAATGCTGCCTTTGTCTTTGCTAATAAGTGGCTGCCACGCAGAGGAGGGCGGAACCACTAATTGGCTGATCTCAACAGGGAAGACACAATGGTGGCGAGAATGCTGGGGGATTAATTACAGGGCCGCCTCCTGCGAGCCCCAGCTTCCGCTGCTCCTAGCTGGCAGTGCCACAGGGGTGCGCTTCTCCACCCATCTTTAGAAACAACAAGTTTTCCAGCTGGAACTCTCTGTCACTGGAGATTCAGACCAAACACCCAGCACACACAAAGGTCAAGGGAGAGAAAGGGGTATAGTGAGCTTGTGGCCACCCACGAAGGAGACCAGTGTGTGTGTGTTGGGCGGAGGTGGGGGCGGAACGAGGGGCACTTCCAGGGGTAGGGAAGATGTGTGTGGCTAGTTCATGAGGGAGGCGTGACTATCCCCCTTCCACATGAGGAAGTGGAGGCCCAGAGAGGTGCGGGGCGTGCCCCAGGTATGATAGGTTAGCTCTCAAAAGAGGCACAGTGCCCCCAGCGAAGCAGCCAGCCTATGAGTGAGGACTCCTCTGAGCCTGGATTTGAACTCAACTTTGCCTGGTTGCAAAGCCCGTGCTCTTTGCACCACTCTGGAAGTCTTTCCTCCACCACTGGTCTGTCGCCTCTGTGACGTCAGTTCATTGTCTTTGGGGTAAAAGAATTACCTCCTAAATGTCCCTGTTAAAATGTAAATACATGTGCCACATCTTCTTTATCCATTCATCCGGTGATGGACACTTAGGTTGTTTCCATCTCCAGGCTACTGTAAATAAAGCTGCAATGAACATTTTGGTACATGACTCTTTTTGAATTATGGTTTTCTCAGGGTATATGCCCAGTAGTGGTAGGGAGGGTGGGAGGGAGGGAGAAGCAAGAGAGAAGAGATATGGGAACATATGTATATGTATAACTGATTCACTTTGTTATAAAGCAGAAACTAACACACCATTGTAAAGCAATTATACTCCAACAAAGATGTAAAAAATATATATATATAAATACATCCACTGAGTGGATGGAGGAGCCCATGCATCACGCATCCCTTAGTCCAGACCTGCTGCTTAAATTAGGCACCTAAAGGGGAGAGTAGGTTCCTGAGGGAAGGAGACACAGGAGTTTTGATACGGGGAAGTGGGCCCAGAGGGAACTCTGGGGTCATCTTGGGAAGGGGGTGGGGAAGCTCCAGAGGGTGGCATCTGGACAGAAAACACCAAGGGGATTGCACCAAAGGCAAACTGGGCCAAATCCAACAGTTCAAAACCAAGTCTGGTGTTCTCGTCCCAAAAGCCACTCTCCCTCCCAATTCTACATCTCTGTTGCTTCACCAGGAAACCTGAGATGTGGGTCCCTGACTCTGGGTCCTCTCCGCCACCCTGCCTCATCTTTCTGTTCTACCTCCAAGCCTGCCCTTGCCTCTCCATCCTTTCCATCTTCTTAAGCTTGACTCGACATTTGCCCTGGATCAAAGTAAAATTGCACCAGACACTTGCTGAAAATGGCAAGACAGATTTTATTTGGGCAACTGCAGTAGGGGAGAAAGACTTCAGTACAGCTCAGCCCCGAATACAGCAGGGGCAACTGGGGATTTATAGCCAGCAGGTAGAGGGTGAGAGGGTCAATGGATAGAAAATTACCAAGAGGAACTTGGTTACATAGCAAAGCTGGGAGGATTCTTGCTAAGGTGACTTGGCGGAATTCTTGCTCCCTGGGCCTAGCAGACCAAAGATGGCAAACCAAGGACTAAGCCAGTGGAGAAGAGGACTCAGAGGAGCCTGACTAAAGCTGGTCAGAGTCCTTATCACTTATCTCTGAGCCGTCTTCCCCCAGGCTCACTCCTCCAGCCCATCATCCTCCATACACGGTCAAAATCGTCTCTCCAAACTCAGTCTGATCCCATCTCTTTCCCACTTTACAGCCTCCTCTGGCCTCCCATCGTCCTCAGGATAACATACAAACTCCTAATGTGATGGGCCACATAAGGCCGGTCAGTCATAAACAGAGTCCCTCCCAGAAAACCTGACGCAAAAGGAAAGAGGACTCCTTGGCGGTCATTCCTGATTCCACTTGGGTCCTGGGCCTGGGAGGGTTAAACACATCAGAACAAAACCTCCCCTAGCTGGGACCTCACTATGTTACAGCAGAACTCTTTCGAGTTTCTAAACTCTTCCTTGTGTCTTATCTCCTCGGTTTTCATAACCTCCCTAAGTGAAGAGTGGCAGAGTTTTGTTACCATTTCACAGATGAGGAATCAGGATCAGGGTTGTTAATTGACTTGCCCAGATCACACAGCTAAGAAATGTGTTCAGCCAGCATCCAAACCCAGCCTTTTGGGTAACGTGATGCTGTATTAGCCCCTTTCCCCGACTTGATGATAAGCTTCGGGAGGAAAGGTCCCGTGTTTGTTTGGTTTACCCTTTTGTCCCCATGCTTAGCAGTGCCTGGTACATAGAAACCCTGCATAGAAAAGGCAATGACATCACTACTATCTGTTGAGGGCTTACTTTGTACTGTTCTTGTGCTGAGTGTGTTGAAAGGTCATCCTTTGCCTAACACTATTACCAATCCCATTTTACAGGTGAAAAAACTGAGGCCCCCAAGCACTTAAAAAACTCACTCAAAGCTGCACAGTTAACAAAATGTTGGAGCGGGGATTTTCACCTAGGTCTTCTTGACTGCCAAGCCCATGGTTTTCATCTGTACTCTGTACTGATGGCTTAATAACTGCCATGTAAATAAATGAAGGACTTGGGTTCTTGAGGTCTTTCTAGCATGCTGTGCTTTCACCTGAGCACATCACCTTCTCACTTTCCCCCACACCTGACCTCTGGGCTCAGCTGAACGTAGACACTTTGCAGGCAAAAAAAAAAAAAGATTTCCCAAATATTAATGCTTATAGCCAACGTCCTTTGGTAAAGATAATTTCAATGTTTTAAGATATTAATGTTCTTTTGACTGGTCTCCTTTCTAAGCACTTCTGAGTAAACACATCTGTCTAGGGCTGATTGATTCTTGCAATTGGGCTATATTAACCTAAACTAGGACATCCTGAGTCACATATTGCAGAGGAGAAATGGTTCGGGGTATGTATATGTGAGTGTGTGTTCATATTATTTTTAAGTTTCCTTTTGTGCTCAACTCCAGAGAAATATTTGAAATTCAAATAATGAGGTATTCATAGTGAGTTGGCTTTCCTTATGCCCAGGGTAAAAATCAAATAAAATGCTAGACCTTTTTTTCCTGCCATTATATGGTGCTGACTTCCCTTTCTCATTATGTTTACCTCCAAAATTTGAATGAGAGTAAAATTTAAAAGGAATTACCACAATTCTTCAGTACATTTGCAAATCAATTAAGAGGAGCCCAATTATGCTCCTGCTTTTTGCAGGGAGCCAGTCTTCCCCAGCTCCCAGGAACACTGCAGCCCACAGCTGCCTGGCAAACAAAGAACAGCTGTCAAGTCTAGAAGAAGGTTTGACATTTCAGCGCTCACCTCCAGCGGCCAATGCCGCCACCCCCACCACCACCCCCCACCCCCCAGCTGAACTAACCCCTCACTGGGCAGTTCCACTTACCTGCCAGGAGCTGGGTCTCCCACAAGGTGTTAATGGTGCCAAAAGGCACACACTGTCTTTGGAGTCAGAGACCTGGCTGTGCAGTCCCCATTCTGCTGCCTCCTGGCTGTGTGACCTTGGCAAATCACTTCACCTCTCTGAGCCTCACTTTCTTGGGCTGGAAAGTGGAAACAATAATGCCTCTCCCAAGGTTGCCCTGAGAATGTGATCTAGAGAGATACGCCTCCCACCTACCTGGCACACACTGGACCAGTGGGGTTTACCTTCTTTTGTCGGAGCTCAGAGGGAGGGGGGAAGGTGAGATCATCTATTCATTGATTACCCCAGGCCCCTGATGTAGTTTTTGTCTCATGCGCCCAGGTCCTACAGGCGAGGAGGTTCCAGCAAGACCTAGAAGTTAGGATACTACCTCCTCCAAGAAGCCCTGCCAGATTGCACCTATATCATCTCCTCTCTCTTTTTTTTTTTTTAATATGAACCATTTTTAAAGTCTTTATTGAACTTGTTACAATATTGCTTCTGCTTTATGTTTTAGTTATTTGGCCGCGAGGCATGAGGGATCTTAGCTCCCAGAGCAGGGGTCCAACCCACACCCCCTGCATTGGAAGGCGAAGTCTTAAACACTGGACCACCAGGGAAGTCCCATTTCCTCTCTTCTGAATTCCCGCTGAATTACTGGAATCTTACTCTCTCCTTTGTATTTTGTACCATGTGCATACGTCTTCCCTCTCCACAATGAATCAATTCCGCTAGGGCAGAGACAAAAATATGATGCCTCTTTCAGCCTACCAGAATTTGTTATGGTTTCAGTCGACTTTCTGGCCAGCAGGGCTTTACTCGTGCTGTCCCTTCCATCTGAAGCACCCCTGACTCCACTTTAAAATGGATCAGCATATATGCCTGGACCAGCTATGGGTTTGCCCCTGCAGATTCAGGTGTGGAGAAAATGTCCCATGTTCTGTTCTTCTTTGACTCAGTCTAAACTCAGCCCCGAGCTGAAGCTCAGGAGCTGACCTGGGGGTCTGCCCATCTCTGGACAAGCAGAAGCAATTTATTCCTGAGGACCCAAGGTGCTTCCTGCAAAGAGACTTGAACTCAGTCTACCCTGTCCCCATCCCCCCGCCCCCCAACCACCGCCGGCAAGGCTGCCATTCTGTCCTGGAGGAGGAGGGAGGCCCCAGAGTAGTAGGGTTTGGACTCTGTGACTTAGAGAGGGAGGTGGCTCCCAGGAAGAGACTAGAACCCATACATGCTTGCACGCAGGAGAGCACGGATGGGGTAAGCCTGACGAATGAAGGTATGGGATGGGGTGGCAGAGCCCTAAGGAGAAGGCAACCACTTAAGCCCAAGCACTAGAGCAGGGCCTGGCTGACCACGTCCAGGGTCTGGGCCCTGAGGAGAGGCCAGCTTGGGAGGGAAAAAAGGTTGGAGCACAAAGGACAGGATGCTGCAGCCCACTGGGCGGGCCCCTCCCTTCTCTATACTTCAGCTTCCCATTCAATTAGATGATTTTGAATAGGTGACCTCCAGGCATCCTTGTAACTCTAACATTCCTGGATCCAACAGGGTGGGTACAGCATGAATGAAGGTGTGACTAGTAAGGCCAAGACACCTCCCATTCTCCACCCAAGCAGCCAGATGACCTTGAAAGCATCTTCACGCCCTCACACTCCCAAGGGCTGGGTGCAAAGCATGGTCCAACTGCTTTGCTGCTACTGAGAACACATGTGCTAGATACTGTGCCAAGGGCTTTGCAAGTATCCCTTGTCAAGGGAGGTGGGCAGTTAAGCTCTGATGGGCCCAGAAATGCCCAGGCATGGCCCCTCTTCTCTTCACAGAGGCTCCGGGCTGATGGGAAGGAAAACAGGGGAAAGAGAGGACTGGCCCACCAGGCCCTCTTCTCTGAGTATATGGCAGTCCTTCCTTCACCGGGGCCCAGGTGAAGGGAGGCTCCTGCCCGCCAGCCTCCTGCCCTGCTAGCGTGTTGGGAGCCTGGTCCCCGGGCCCCAGCAAAGGCGGGCCCAGGTCCACAGGGACGCCCCGGCCAGGTGTGCAGTGCTGTGCTAAGCAGCCTGCCAGCCCCAACAGATGGCAGAGCGGAATCGCCATCCATCACAGCCATAAGTGGCCAACTACCCTCCCAGAGCCCCAGACAAATGGCTCCGCTCCTCTCTCCCTCCCCCGGTCCCTCCATCCACCACCCCTGCCAGGCAGCCGGGTGGAGCCATTTACTCAGCGAGTCCTGCGTGCAGAATGGGGGTCAGGCAGAGCTGAGCGGCCCACGGAGACACATCCATCATCTCTGAGAGCCAGCAGTCCGCTCCACACGGCAGTGCAGAGGGTGCCAGCCCACGCACGCATGTGTGTGTGTGTGTGTGTGTGTGTGTGTGTGTGGTGTGCGCACGCCATCTGCCCAGCAGACCTCAGTGGGCCTCATCCTCACAAGGAAGGGCATGTTTTTGCCCCTCACCGACGGCCTCTCTGTCTGCCTCTGCCCTGGCTTAAGCCCCAGGGAGCAAAATGAGCAGAGACAACTTGAGGGTCCGGGATGGGCTGGACTTCAGCTTCCGCGTCCGTGTGTCCACAGGTTAGGCCCTGTGGCGGGGTATGGGCTGGACTTCAGCTTCCGTGTCCATGTGTCCACAGGTTAGGCCCTGTGGCGGGGTATGGGCTGGACTTCAGCTTCCGTGTCCATGTGTCCACAGGTTAGGCCCTGTGGTGGGGTATGGGTCAGGCAAAGGGACTACCAAGCAGCAAGTCATGTGCCAGGCCTCTTGGCAGGTCATATGGGCAAGAACATGGGTCAGATCATGAGTCACACCACTTAGGCTACGAGTCTCCAGTTGACATCCAGAAATTAAAGCCATTGAATGGGTTAGGTGACTTGGAATCTCCATCCAAAGGCTCTGCCCTGAGGAGGAGGGAAGCGTGGATGGGAGGTGGTGCCGAATCCCACTTCTCAGCCCTGGAACCCTGGGCTAATGACTGAACCTTCCAAAACCTCAGTTAACAAACTGGACAAACTGCGTGATACCTGCCCTGAGGGCTTTGTGTCCACCAGGCACTTAGCTGAGGGCCTAGACAGGAGAAAGTACTCAGTACATGGCAGTGATGAGCCCCAGGGCACCAAGCAACTAGGGTGCTGGCTAAGCACCTGTGAAGTGGGGAAGGGAGTGGTCAGTGCAGCAGGCAAAATGGGGGCTTTGGCACCCCCCAGTGAGGGGACAGATAGGAGGCCACGTGGGACAAGAGTGGGGCAGAGCAACAGACATGAGCAACTGAGCCATTGAAAGAACCTGCTAAAGACCCTGAGGCTGGCTTCTCCTGGTTACCGTGCTCCTGAGTGGCACGCGTGAGGACGTATTAAAGCACCTGGGTCAATTCTGTGAATGACCCAAAACAAGGCAGGAAGCTCATTCATTTGAATGGCACATCCCAGGCTCACCACTGATGGGTCAGCACCTTAATTACAATAAATCAAACATCCTGCCCCTACTTTCAAGTATCAGAGTCTCCAGCACAAAAGATGGAGGGGCCTGAATTGGCAGAAGTTCTTGTAAACATGAGCTGACAAAGTCCTACACGTCCTTCAAGGCCCAGAGCATCCCTCACCTCCCAGGTGAAGCCTTCCGCAGACACCGCCTTCACACATGCTTCCTCCTAGCGCCTGACACGCTGAATCCCACCCCCATTCTCTCTCCTTCACCATAGGTTCTCCTGAGGCTGGAACTAGGTCTGATTCACCTCTTACTCATATCCCTAGAGACTAGCAAAATGCCTAACACAAGTAGGGAATGAGTGAGTTAATGAATGAATGAATTCACTGCAGTTTTAGGGGTCCCAAGCTCTAAATGAGCCAAGAGAGTTATATGGCTCCTTTAAAAATGTGACCTTAGTTAGGATGCATCAAGAGGAGTATTGTCACCAGAGCAATGGAAGAGCAATGGTCCCTCTCTGATCTATGCTACTCAGAAAGAATGCCCAAAAGAGGGAGATGAGAATCGAGGTAGAGTCTAAAAAATATGTGCCATGACAAAAACAGAAATATAGATCAATGGAGCAAGATAGAAAGGCCAGAGATAAACCCACGCACATATGGTCACCTTATCTTTGATAAAGGAGGCAAGAATATACAATGGAGAAAAGACAGCCTCTTCAATAAGTGGTGCTGGGAAAACTGGACAGCTACATGTAAAAGTATGAAATTAGAACACTCCCTAACACCATACACAAAAGTAAGCTCAAAATGGATTAAAGACCTAAATGTAAGGCCAGAAACTATCAAACTCTTAGAGGAAAACATAGGCAGAACACTCTATGACATAAATCACAGCAAGATCCTTTTTGACCCACCTCCTAGAGAAATGGAAATAAAAACAAAAATAAACACATGGGACCTAATGAAACTTAATAGCTTTTGCACAGCAAAGGAACCCATAAATAAAATGAAAAGACAACCCTCAGAATGGGAGAAAATATTTGCAAATGAAGCAACCGACAAAGGATTAATCTCCAAAATTTACAAGCAGCTTATGCAGCTCAATATCAAAAAAGCAAACAACCCAATCCAAAAATGAGCAGAAGACCTAAATAGACATTTCTCCAAAGAAGATATACAGATTGCCAACAAACACGTGAAAGGGTGCTCAACATCACTAATCATTAGAGAAATGCAAATCACAGCTACAGTGAGGTCATCTCACACCGGTCAGAATGGCCATCATCAAAATATCTACAAACAATAAATGCTGCAGAGGGTGTGGAGAAAAGGGAACCCTCTTGCACTGTTGGTGGGAATGTAAATTGGTACAGCCACTATGGAGAACAGTATGGAGGTTCCTTAAAAGACTAAAAATAGAACTACCATATGACCCAGCAATCCTACTACTGGGCATATACCCTGAGAAAACCATAATTCAAAAAGACACATGCACCCCAATGTTCATTTCAGCACTATTTACAATAGCCAGGTCATGGAAGCAACCTAAATGCCCATCAACAGACAAATGGATAAAGAAGATGTGGTACATATATACAATGGAATATTACTCAGCCATAAAAGGAAACGAAATTGAGTTATCTGTAGCGAGGTGGATGGACCTAGACTGTCATACAGAGTGAAGTAAGTCAGAAAGAGAAAAACAAATACCGTATGCTAACACATATATATGGCATCTAAAAAAAAAAAAAGTGGTTCTGAAGAACCTAGGGGCAGGACAGGAATTAAGACACAGACATAGAGAATGGACTTGAGGACATGGGGAGGGGGAAGGGTAAGCTGGGACAAAGTGCGAGAGTGGCATGGACATGTATACGCTATGAAATGTTAAATAGATAGCGAGTGGGAAGCAGCCACATAGCACAGGGAGATCAGCTCGGTGCTTTGTGACCACCTAGAGGGATGGGATAGGGAGGGTGGGAGGGAGGGAGACACAAGAGGGAGGAGATATGGGGATATACGTATATGTATAGCTGATTCATTTTGTTATAAAGCAGAAACTAATACACCATTGTAAAGCAATTATACTCCAATAAAGTTGTTAAAATAAATAAACAAATAAAAATTAAAAAAAAAAAAAAGTGCCGTGAAAGTATTCAAGAAAGCCAGGGAGAGGAGCCTCAGAGCTCACAAGAGCTGTCTGCAAATACCTGATAGGTTGTCAGCCCTTTCCTCGACTGCCCTGCCTCATCCCAGCCAATGGAGATATCAGACCTTCCAACATCCCCCTGGGAAGGGCAGAGCAGCAGGTGGAGTCTCCAGGCCCAAAGAGTAGCTTCTGGACCAGAGAGTTATCCTGACCCAGAGGCAGGCAACTTGGCATGGCTGGGTCAAGCAAGAGAATTGGCAGATCTCCCTAAACAAATAAATCTACATTCCAAATGTCACTTCATTTCAACTTTATATCCCAAACTTACGTGTTTACTTCAGGGAGAAAGTGCTATTTTGTGGTTTCCAGGACAATGCAGTTCATAATTTTTTCACACCTTTCGGTGCAGGTGACAGCTTGCTTACGAAACCTAATTCACTGCCATGCAGGGCTCCAAGCTGCACTTTAATACATGCACCAATAACACATCACAATAAGGTTAGAGACAGACACTCCTTCCTTCCGCCCCAAATAGGCATTTTCTGGATCCAGCCATCCAAGAGGAAAGCCATGCCAAGTAGACACCTCCAGCGAGTCCTCTTAAAACCAGCAGTAAGACAGGGCTCCCTGTGGAATTTCCTCTTGGACCAAGCACCGCCTCCTCAGCCCCTCCCCAACTTAACTGCAGGAAGAATTGTTATGCTAATTAGCATTATTCACATTGTTAACAGAGCACAGGGTCTAAATTTAGATCCCCTGTTTCTGAGGGCTCTGAACTCACTGGGAGCTGGCAAAGATGCTGGTGGGAGGGCAGGCCCCCCGGAATGGAGGATGCTCAGTGAGGCTGTAGGATGGTGGAGGGGAGAGGCGAGCAGGGCTTCCCCCCGCCATCTTCGGGCCCACCGCCATCTTTAATTGGCAATGGACAGCCTGTGGCTCTTGGCAGGGAGGGCTCTGAGAACGGAAAATTCTCTGCCAAGGGAATATTGAGCAGAAGAGTAGGGAAACCCATGTGTGCCAGACCAGATACTCAGGTTACGGCTGGGGAGCCCAGCGTGGTGAAGGAGATCTGGCTTTTGTCCAAGTCTGACCCTTTGACTTACAAGCTGAGTGACCTCAGGGAAGTTGCTGTGCCTCTCTGGGCCCCAGTGTCTTCATCTGTGGTGGGAATCAAAATACCTACTTTGCAGGGCTGCTGTGAGGGTTAAAGGGGTGATGATGCAAAGCCCCGAGAACAAGTCCTGGCCTGAAGGTAACAACTGCTGGCCGGGATAATGGTGATGAAGGAGGAGGGGCATCACCACCACCAGCACCACCCTGGGAGGAAAGAGTTATTAGTCTTGTTTTATGAATAAAGAAACTAAAGCTCAGAGAGGTTAGGGAGGCTGCCCGCAGTCAGGAGATGACAAAGAGATGGTTCTCAAACCAGAACCTGTCTGGCTGTACCAGCGGCGTGGTTCACTGCCCCTGTCCCAGAGCCCTGAGCCAGGCTGGGGGGAATGGCAGTTCGGCGCAACTCTGGCCCGCCCTCCTGTGTACCCACATGGCCTCGTGGGAGGGAAAGACCAAGATGGATTCAACAAAGGCAAGAAGAGGCCAGGCTGGATCAGTCCCGCCTCCTACCTCTCCATCCCTATCACCTGAGGGGTGAGCAGAGGGGGCCTGGCCACCAGTACACCTGGGTCCCCGTGTACAGGTGTGCCACCCCTTGTCATAGAGAGTCTGTGGAGCATGATGGGTAAGAGTGTGAACTCAGCCCAGGCTGGAATCCCAGCTCTGTGTGACCTTGGGCAACCTCTCTGGGCTTCAATCTCCTCATCTGTAAAATAGGGATAAAAACAGCACTGACTTCCCAGGGCTGTTGTGTGAATTTAATGAGTTACTCTGTGCGAGGCACTCAGAACAGAGCACAGCATATATTACAGGCCATATTATCCTAGTTGTTCTGAGATTCTGGAAATCTGGAGGCCAGCTCTCTCTAGGACCCTTGCCTTGAGATCCCACCTTGAGGTTCCTAAGCCACTTTTCACTGTCGGCTCCCGATGGGTGGGACTGAAATAAGATGTCTAAGATTAAGGAATGTGACACCCTCCTTTCCTCTGAGAAGGGAGAGGATCTTGGATCTGACGTCATATTCCTCATCCCTGCACTTCCCCAGGCTCTGAAGACACCCTGGGCCCCGTGGGGCTTCCCTGAATTCCCAAAGGAGGCTCAGCACCAGGGCCTGGGTTTGTAGTCTGGGAGCAAAGCTAAGTCACAACCTCACCCAAAACTCAGAGGAAGAATGCCTGCCGGCTGTGCAGACCTGGAGGCCTGTGTGCATGTGTCTGTGGGGGAGCTCTGGATCCACGGCGGTCAGATATGGGGTCAAATCCCCACACAGATTCCTGCTAGCTATGGGCCCCCAGCAAATCTCTGGGCCTCTTGGAGCCTCAACATCCTCACTTTAAAGTGAAAAGGAAAATCCCTCCAGAGCAGGCTGTTTATGCAGACTAAGCAAGATAATGTGATGTTGCTGATTAAGGTGGAAAATGCCCCCACTGTTATCCCAGAGTGTGGTGCCAGGTGTGATCTACGGATGACATAACTCCGGCAGGTCCAGCTGCATGGGGATGAATGTAGGGGCTTGCATTCTGGGGCCTCCCCAACCTGGGTGGCTCCACTGTCGTTGACTACACTTTAGTCCCATGAACACTGGGGTTTGCCAGTACCCATCATCCGTCCCTCTACTTCTCATCCCACCCACCAGGCCCTCGGGTACCACGTCTAAGTTGAGAGCTTGCTCTCAAAGCACTGTCTCTAGTCCAGTCCTCTCTCCTAAGCTCCAGACCCACCTATCCAACACCCACTCAGACATCCTGCCCTGGGCATCCCATTGGCATTTCCAACCCAGCAGGCCCTGAGCTAGACTTATCATCCCCTCTTTGCTCCCTTGAATCTGTCCCTCCTCCCGGCTCTCCATCTTCAGAGAACCACCCAGTTGCCAAAACCAGAAGTGGGAGTCATCCTGGATTCTTCCCTGCCTACCCCATGCATCCAATCAATCATCAAGTCTCCTAATTCCACCTCCTAAATAGCTCTTGAATCCAACCCAGCCCTCCTGGCCCTGGTCCAGGTCTCCTCATCTCACCTGGACTGAGATGCAGCTTCCATCCCATTCTCCTAGCACTTGCTTTGTCTCCTCCAACGTGTGATTGGCAGGTTCTTTCTACACACCAAATCTGCCAGGGCCCTCCCCTGCTTTAATAACCCCAAGGGCTTCCTACAGCCATGGGTCTGAATCCAAACTCCTGAGTGGGCCCTACAAGGCCTCTGCCATCTAAACTCCAGGATCTGGCACATTCTGTCCCTGAGCTATAGGAGGGCATGGAGGATATAAGCATATTCAGAGGAGTCACACACGGGTTGGATATTTGACTTACTGAGCTCCAATTGTGTGCCAGGCTCCGTGCTCAGTACTTGAAGCGCATTTCCTCACTTGACCTTTACCGCAACCCTTGGAGATAGAACTATTATTATGTGGTGGACAGAATGATGGCTCTCAAAGCTGTCCACATCCCAACTCCCAGAACCTATGAATATGTCACCTTACTTGACGAAAGAGACTTTGCAGATATGACCAAGTTAAAGATCCTGAGACGGAGAGATTATTCTGATTATCTGGATGGGCCCAGTGTCATCACAGGATCCTTATAAGAGGACAGGAGGGTCAGAGTCAGAGAAGAGGATGTGATGACAGAGACCAGAGCCATGTGTTGTGAAGATTGAAGAAGGGGCCACAAGCCAAGGGATGTAGGTGCCTTCCAGAAAGGCAAGGGTGTTCCTGGAGTGTCCAGAAGAAACACGGGCCCTGAGACCCCTGAATTTAACTCCTTAAGACCCATTTTGAGCTTCTGACCTCCAGAACTGTATGATAACAGATCTGTATTATTTTAAGCCTCGAAGTAATTTGTGGCTGGCAGCCATAGGAAACTAATACAATTCATCTCCTTTTTACAGACAGGAAAACTGAGACACAGAGGCATCGGTTACTACTCAGAGTTAAACAGTGAGGAGGTAGCAGAACTGGGTTCAAACTCAAGCCTCTGGCACCAGACTCCTGGGATGGGGAATCTTGTGCAAAGGAGGGTAGAGGAAACTGGGTCTGAAGAAAATCCTGGAATGAGTTCCTTGTCCTCCGGGGTGTTCAAAAGAGGCTGAACAGTTACTTACCAAAGTGTCCTAAGGGAGATTTCTCTGTCTCTATTAGCTGGAGCATGTTAGCTCCAGGACAGTGGTTTTCAAACCACTTAGTAGCAGAACCCTTCTACCAGAAGAGAACTTCCTGGGATCCCTAATTAATACAATCCAGATCAAAGAGAAGCTCCCCTGGCTGGACGGGGCAGGGGTGTGGGGCACGGTGGGTAGGGTCTACCTACAGGGCTGCCTCTCCCTGCAGGCGCTGCAGTGCCTCT
Organism: Lipotes vexillifer; assembly: GCF_000442215.2. NCBI lineage: Eukaryota > Metazoa > Chordata > Mammalia > Artiodactyla > Lipotidae > Lipotes > Lipotes vexillifer. The sequence goes on along the minus strand of NW_006780610.1, from coordinate 4,218,488 downwards.
GCAGGACCCTGGGGTTTCATGGAACAGTGTTTGAAAGCACTGACCTGCAGGCTTTCTGAGGTTCCTCCAGATCTGAGGTCCTGGGAACCTGAGAATTTCTAGGGCGCCACATGGCAGGGAATACGTGATATCTCTCCAAGCCCCTGCAGTGAGGGGCGGGGGCCAGGGAAGGTTTAAGAGCCTGTCACAGACACTACTAATGATTTTTAGTTACTTAATTCTCCTAGAGTACTGACAGGTCCCCATAACTTAGGGTTTATTTGCTTTCTCTTGAACGTCACATATAATTCTTGTCGAAATGTTTATTTGCCTAATGCATCTTTTAGTGCACGGGTAATTTATTCCCCCTATTTGTCAGCCAGGAGGAAGGAAGGCTACTTTTAGCCTCTGGCTGGATTGTGGAAAGTAATACAGTGGTCCCCAATCTTCCATCTCCATGACATGACGGGGTGCCTTGGCTGACGCACACCTTTCCATGAGAAAAGCAAAGTCCACTCCACTTCATGGTCTCCTGCCCCTCCTGCACAGTCTGCAGGCTCACTTCCATCCAGAAACAGGAGTTTTGTTTTCTGTGAAAAGAGCAACCAATGAGGAAGTGAATTGTATCATCACACGTCCTTGGGGGAGGCAAAAATCAATCCTCTGGATTCAATGTCATTTCCAAATTGAATCAATTGCATGAGTGGTGAAGGAATTCAATTCAACCAACACTAATTGAGCACCTACTATGTGCTGGGCCCTCTGCCGGGCTGGGGATTCAGCAATAAATAAGCCTGTGTCCATGCCCTGGGACACAAGCATGCAAACCAATAAATGCAATGCAATCGAGCTGTAATACGGAAGCAGACAGGGTGCTGGGCAAACATGGGGGCGGGGGGGGGGAAGTGGACCTGTTGGAGAGGAGCTGCACTGCCCTGGGAGCCAGCAAAGATGGCAAGGCGGCAGGAGACGCAGCCTCACATTGTCTAAGGGAGCCCATTAAAAGGAAAGGCAAAGGGAGCCCATTAAAAGGAAAGACAGATTGGTATGGAGTGTGCTGTGAGGGGGGTCAGGGGTCATGGGCTGGAGAGGCAGAGGCCAGATCATGGCAGACCTTGGATGCTTTCCAAGTGACTTTGATGTCCCTCATAGGCAACAGAGAGCCCATTGACAGTTTGTGTTTGGAGATCACTGTGGCTTCAGTATGATAGTGAACCAGGAGGAGGCTGGTGCCAGGCATGTTGGGCCACCTCAGGGGTCTTTGCAATAATACAGGAGACAGCCACTGAGCTAACCCGAGGCATGTAGATAGAGGGGGATGAGGGAGAAGCAGGCATTGGAGAGATTCAGCCTCCATTCGATGTGGAAGTGAGGGATGGGAAGGGGGTCACAGATGCCATCCCTAAATGGGGAGTGGGCAAGGGGAGCCAGCTCTGGACGTGTCAGGCCTCAGTGAGTTGCTCCAGAAGGGAGGATGACCCGCTGCTTGTTGGAAAGGAAAGTCAGGGAAGGCCTGTCTGTGCCTGGCTCGGCAGCTGTTCGCCCCACCCCAGCACAACTGCTCTGGCCCTGTAAGGGGGTGCTGGCCATTCCATACCCTGTCTGCCCACCTGCTTGGTGCTAGAAGCACACCTGGGGCAGGAATGATTCTTCTGAGAACTTCCCTGATGCTTTGCAGTCCTTTCAGAGGTTGGGGAGGGAGTCACATTGGGGCCCCAAGCCTCCCAAGGGACAGGAGAGAAATGGGGGCACAAGGAGAGATCGTGGGTTCTCAGAAATCTAGAGACAGGCTGGGCTGGGAAGTGAGTTATGAGGGGGCCCAAAAGGCCATCTCAGAAGTTCCCCCAGGACCCCTTACCCACTCCAGACCCAGATGTCCCCACAGTCTGAGAAAGTGGGCTGAAATCAGTGTATAGACGCCCAGGAGTAGAGACAGGGCCACCCTCCCAGGGTGGAGAAGGGACTGCCAGCTTCCAGAAACTTCTGGAGAAGCTGGAGCACATCAGAGTCTCGGTGGTGTCACCCGCGCATGGGCAGGGCTGTGCATGGGCAAGACAGGAACGTGAGTGCAGGAAACAGTCACTGCTGACGCATTCATGGGATGACTTACAGGGAAGGATGGGACTTGCATGGCTTGGGTTCACAGCATAGACTTCAGAATCAAGCCAGGCCTGAGTTCATATCCCAACCCTGCTACTGACAGAGACGTCCTTGAGAAAATCACTTAACCACTCTGGGCCTCAGTTTCTGCTTCTTTTTTTCCTTCAGTTTTATTGAGATATAACTAACAGACAGCGCTGTAAGTTTAAGCTGTATGGCGTAATGATTTGACTTACATATATTGTTAAATGATTACCACAATAAATTTAGTGAACATCCATCACATCATTCCATTTCTTAACCTAAATAGAGATGATAATAATAGTGCCCACCTTGTATAAGTGTTAGGAAAGTTAAGCGAGGTAATAACATGAAGCATGTAGCACAGCATCTGATACTTAATACGCACTCGCTAAGTTGGTGCCTCTTTTTTTTTTTTTTTTGACCATCATCACCTTTATAAAAGGAGTTCCAAAAGCCAGAGTGTGTGCTATCCCCAGCCCTGTCCAGAGAACACCTGAATCTGGCAGAACTCATCGTGTATTCTAATACTGGAAGGAATGTCCTTACTATAAAGTAACACACCAGACCCCAGCAGGCATGAGACTGCCCGAGACTCTCACCACCATACCTCCTGGTGGCCCACATAGGCAGAGCCAAGGTCACACCCTCAAACCATTGTGATGCCACCGGTCCCTAACAGGGGCAGCCCCATTGCAGGAACCAGCTGTCCCAGGACCACCCTCCAGCTCTTTCTTCTTTAGGTTCAGCTCTAGCCAGGAAGAAAGGGCCCCCCTCCCCTCCTGGGGAGCCTTATCACCAGTGAGGGTCTGCTTCCTAGACCTCCTCCACAGGGATCAGCTCAGGACCTGATTGGGAGACCCACAGCCTTTCCCTGAGCGACTGACAGAGGAGCCCCCTTCCCAGCGCCCAGGGCTGCAGGCCTCTCTCCGCACTTCTGTGTTCACAACTCCCATTTCCTGCACACCTACTAGGAGTCACCCCAGTGAACACAGCAGCCAACTCTCCACATTTGTGCCAAGGAACTGAAACTCTCAGATAACAAAGAACCAAAAGTCGTTGCTAATCATATTTGCATAATATGATTTTTTTCAGCAGATTTACCTTCCTAATTACTCTTGTCCCTAGCCAATATTAAAGTGATTTTGCATTCCCTGAGCACACTGGTGATGAGTGAGGCTGCTCCAGAGGTGGGTGGGGAGGCAAAGTAAGTCATCTTGGAGGCTGAGGTTTTGCCACTAAGTGGATAATTCCAAGTGAGGAATAAGGCCCACCTACATTCCTAGTGGGGAAGAAAAGCACCAACTGACATTTGTACGGGATTTTACAGCTCGCAAAGGGCCTCCACAAGCATCACCTCATTTGATCTTCTCAATAATGCTGAGGTCACATGTCCTAGGACATTTAGGAGTAAATCCAGGACTTCAACCCAGATCCCTTAGATCCAAAGCCCTTTAGGGAGGGTCTCCCTAAGAGACCCTCTTCTTAATTGCACATCCTCTGCCTCAGATGTAGATGCTAAAGCAAAGTCATGGCCCAATTTGTCCACACCTGCCTAGATCTGTGCTCCTGGTGTGCGCCCTCACACGTTGACTCTAGAATTGGCCAAAGGACTTGCTTTCACCGGGGGGATGGCAAAGGAGACACGTCACAAGCAGAAACTTGAAAAGTGCTTGCTCCTTGCCTATCGGCCCATGCTGTCCTTGGATTCCCTCTACTACCACGTGAACAACCCAGATTAGCGTATTGGAAGATGAAAAACACGTGGTTCAGTTACCCTCATCACCTGAACCAACAGCTGCCCAACCACCAGATGTGTATGTGAGGCCATCTGAATCCATCCAGGCCCAGCTGACATAAGTGACTCAGCTGAGATTAGCCTAGCCAAACCCAGATCATAGACTTGTCCTGCTGCCACTAAGTGCCAGTATTTGCCACACCGCAAAAACTGATACAGGTAGCACTAATTCTCATTGTAGGAAAACTGTTGGCAGGGAGTGTTTCCATACGTAGTCAGGCCCACCTTCTCTCCCTGTTCTGCCATCTTTTTGTTTGTTTGTTTGTTTTTGTTTTTGTTTTTGCAGTACGCGGTCCTCTCACTGTTGTGGCCTCTCCCCTTGCGGAGCACAGGCTCCGGACGCGCAGGCTCAGCGGCCATGGCTCACGGGCCCAGCCGCCCCGCGGCATGTGGGATCTTCCCGGACCGGAGCACGAACCCGCGTCCCCTGCATCAGCAGGCGGACTCTCAACCACTGCGCCACCAGGGAAGCCCTGTTCTGCCATTTTTGAGCTTTGATTCAGCCTGGGTGATTTCTTCACCCCAAAGACCTGGAGCTGCTCAGTTCTGAATTTCTGTTCTCAGAACATACAGAAAGCATATTTCTTGATCCACCACCTCACACTCCATAAACTCCCTTCCCTGGTAAATTCCAATTACTGACCTCACCCACTCTTTGCCCCTAGAAAAACCCCACATGAAGTCAGCTGGAATTTCAGAGACAGTCGCCCAAGAAAACTACGTCAGAGGTTGGAAGGCTCATAGGCAAATCTAGACAGCCACCAAGGTCAGCTTTCACTAAGTCCAGGCACACGGGGTTCTAAATCTTCCCACTGGTCTTATGAGGTAGCTGTGCTTGAGGCTGGACATGGGTCCTTATCTCCAGACAGTGCTGGCCCCTGTCATGCTTCTGTAATCAGCCCCATTCTTTCTGGGAAGTGAAGAGCATGCATTGTGGAATAAAAGTGTTTGGCACATAGTAAGTGCTATATAAGTACAGCTCCCCCTACTCCTACGGCTACATCTCCTGCTATAATTATTGTGATTGTCATTCTTGTTCTTGTTTTCCACGTCTCAGAGGGAGGACCCTGGAAGGGAGAGATCAAGCTCCTGCTCTTGGCTTCAAGCCCTCACTTTAGCCTCGTGGTGGCCCCTTTAGCCTGTGCAGAGTTCTCAGGTTCAGGTCCCACCAACTGCCATTCTCTTCCCTGCCTCCCTTTTCCTGGACCTAAGCCCAGCGGGTGGTGTCTGAAGGTTTCTCTTTCTGACTCATTAGCCCTAAAGCTGTTCTGAAATTCACACACAAGACTGGTTCTAATTCTGGGGCAACAACAGGCTTTCTTACCATAGTTCCACCTTAGAAGTCCTGTCATCCTTTCACTTGAAGGTCAGTGAGGTGACTTGATGCTATAAACCTGGAGTCGGAGGGACCTAGATCCAAATCCCGGCTGAATCACCTACTAATTGTGTAGTCTTGGACAATTAATCGCTTAACCTCTGAGTTTAGATTTCTTCATCTTTAAGATGGGTTCTTGATACATACCCCCTAAAGGTTGTTGTGAGTATGTAAATGAGATCATGTACATATATTAGTTAGAGTAAGAGAAGCTGCTGTAACAAATAAGCCCTGATATTTCAGTAACTTAACACAACAGAAGTGTATTTCTCATTCACATAATAGTTGAATGAGATTGTTCCTGTTTAGTTGGTGGCTTGGGGGCCCAGGCTACTTCTAGCTAGTGGCTTTGCCATCCCCTAGAGGCATGAAGCTCTCTGCATCCAGCCAATGGACAGGGAAGAGAATATGGAGAACACACACCGTATTCTTATCCACGTTGGACCAGAAGGAACATGTATTATCTCTCCTCACATTCCATTGATGAGACCAAGACAGGGTCCTCATCTAGATGTAAGAAGGATTAGGAATAGAAACAGTCCCTGGCTGGGTAGCACTTCCCAGTGACAACTCCACAGTATGGAGGGGGTGTAGGGGAGATACAAGCCTATGGTGGACAGACACCCTGTGATGTCTGCTCATGTCTACAGTGCTTACAAACATATCTTGGATGCATGGTACGTAGTTACAGCAGCTACCTCTATTACTGCTTGCCACCAGGACCACCCCACTGCTATTATTGCTATTTTTATTAATAGTTGCTCTATAACATAGAGATAATAATACAAACCTTATGAGTTGTGACGAGCATTAAATAACAATGTGAAAGCAAGAGTGCTACTACCTGTCTCTTCCTCCACCCACATCTAAGTCCCCAACTACCCCTAGAGTATTTCCTATGGTCAGGGCCTCCTAGGCTGAGCTCCTGCTGGGGAGACACATGAGGGGCTCAGCGCCCTTATAAATTGGAAGCCAGACCCTCTCACAGGCTGCACCCCCACCCAGGTTTTCTTGATGTCCCTCGCCCTCACCCTCCTAAGAACCACTACAGATAGTTCCCCAGGTCAGGCTGACCATGATGTATTCATGGTCAGAATAGAATGTTCTCTGCCCACTTCTCTCTGGAGGCAAAATGGACTCAAAGTAAGAAAAACTGGGGTTTCACACATTACTTCCCTTCCCGCCATGACTATTTCTTTTCCAATACAAATGACATTTCAGGTAGCTATTTTCCAAGTCCCCCGTCCCACCATCCGACTCGCTCAAGTTCTATTAATTTCCACTCCACCCCTCCTTTTCTCTGGACTGTTTACTATGAAAAGGATTTTATTTACAGGAGCAGGTCTCCAGAAGTTTGCGGCCACCCATTTAAACATGGCTCTTCCTAAGATCAGGTTATTAAAAGTCAGAATGGACTTTCTGGAAAGGCTGTGGGGCAGTTTGTATGATCTTATCTTTCCATCACTTTACAAAAGAGGAAAGGAAGAGGCCCGTGTGGGAGATATAGATGCAAGGGGAGGAGGGCAGGAGGAGAAATCCCAAGAGAAGGATGGATGAGGTCAGATAGGATTCATCAAACATGCATTCCATTCCACCCTCTTTCTCCAGAATGATGCAGTAGATTCGAATTCTTGTTCTGCCTCCCTGGCTGTGTGATTTTCAGTAAATCATTCAACTTCCCTGAATCTCAGTTTCTTAATCTAAAAAATGGAGTCCCAATGCCCACTTCACAGAATTACTGAGACAATTAAACAAACTTACCACACGCAGTACAGCCAGCATAGTGCATGATGCTTACTAAAGTAGCCAATAAATAATAATTCCGTATGCTTTCCTCCTTCCAAAAGAAATGCAGATTAAACTTTCTGAGTCTGAGGTTAGCTGGAATTTTTCCAATTTTTTTAAAAGTACTTTTTCTGAGTATAAAAGTAACACATCATTAATATATCTTTATGTAACAGAACCTTTGCAACACTGCTGAAGCTGAGTCAGGGCCACAGGGTAGGAAAGAATGGCCACAGAAGAAAAAAAAAATCTTGCTGTATAAAATTCATATCGAGTTGCCAGTATTGAATTTTTTAATCTACAAAACAGCAATTTTATATGGTTCAACCTAAATCAAATAATAATGATAATAATAGTAATAGTAAATGCTTGTACAGTGCTTACTATGTATTAAGCATCTTAGTGTTCATTAAATCCTCACAACATCTCTGCAGGGTAGGTACTACTATAAATCCATTTTATAGCTAAAGAAACTTCAGCACAGAGAGGTTAAGTGACTTGCCTGAGATCACACAGCTAGTGAGTGGCAGAGCTGTCATTTGAACCAGGTAGTCTAGCTTCAGGGGCCACGATTTAAGCTACTAGATTTTACTGCATTCTGTGTGAACTTTTGAGAGGCCTCCTGAGGAGGATCCCACATACCCATTCTGCTCTCAGATAAACGGCGAGGAAGGAGGCTGCAAAGCTGGGTCACCAGGGATGCCCCAAGGAAGGAGATGGCGGCTATCAACCAGCAGACAGCCTGCAGTCCTGAGCCCACGCTAGGAAAGGTGATGATGCACCCTCCAGAACTACAAAGCAGGTATTGGCAGGCGTCCAGCCCCGCCCTCTCTCTTAAGCATCTCATTTCTCTGTCCTTTGTGGCATGACCCTCATAAAACTATTCATTTCTTAATTCTGATGGCAGAAAGGAATTTAATCAAGTTGCTTGAATATGACGACAGCCTCCCGCTAAGCCAGCTGCCTCCCGAGGGTCATTGGGAGACAACGCCCTGTTAATATTTAGCTCCAACAGCAAACATTATGGCTTTCAATTTAGAAGATTATGCTTCTGGTTAGTTATGTATCATATGTGCACGTGCACACTCGCTGGGTGGCTCATCTCATCAATGCGGGAGCATTTTGCCAGGGTTATAAAAAATGCCATTTTCTCTGTGAGCCCTTTCCACTCAGTGATCCAGTGAAGTAACATCGGGATCAAAACCATTCTGAAAAATAATTGATCTATTCAGCAGCTAGCAGGCCTGCATTCCAACCGCCCAAAAGAGCCATTTTCAGGGGAAGTCAGGGGCCAACGTGGGAGGGGGCTGCAGGGAGGGGTCAGTGTACTGCTGCCCTAGTCTGTGGAGCTTGAATCCCGGAGGGATGCTTGGAGCTGTCCGAGGTGCTGAAACCAAGCCGTGCCAGAATTTCCAGGGAGTGGGAATGAATGCAGGCTAGAGGGACTGGCTGACTGTCAGGGGGAGCTGTGCCTATTCTAGAGTCTTGCATTATTACATTTTCCTTCTTTGCAGGGCTCCCAATCCTCTCTATAATTCTGGATCCAACCCTCAGGCGCCTTCTCCCATGCTTGCTCTCTGGTGGCTGCCCTTTGTCCTGGGGAACACATGCTTACTAGCTATTTCGTGATTTTTCTTTTCTTTTTTTTTTCTTTTTTGTTTGGACTCTTCCTTAAGGTAGCACAGAGTCTCCGGTGGGTCCGAGAAGCTCAATATTTCAGAAATACAGACCGTCTCTATTCCCTTTACTCATGCTTCCTCTCCTCATTTTCTCTTCCTGTCTCATCGTCATCTCCCCCCTCTACCTTGGTCCTTCCCTCTTGCCTACTCACCTCTTGACACAACTCTCAATCTCTTTTTCACTCCCTCCTCTCTCTCTCTCCCTCTCTCTCTCTCCCCAGCTGTCTCCCTCATGGTCTGTCTCAGTCTTTCCATCTCTGTATCTCTCTCCATTACACTTCCTCTTTCCCCCTCTCTTTTCCTCTCCCACCATTTTCTCTTCCTCCCTATTTCCCTCCCTCACCCTAACTAGCTCCCTCTTTCTCTTCCTGCTTTGTCACTTTCTCTCTGTCTCTCTCTCTTTGCCTCCCTCTCTACCCCTCTTTCTTAGCCATCCCCTCCCTCCAACCCTCCTTCTATCTCTCCCCATTTCTCTGTGTCATTTCTCTTCCTCTGTCTCTCCCTCCCTTTCTCTCCCTCCCTTTCTGCTCCCTTCCTCCCTCTCTCCATCTCCCTTCCCCCTCCCATCCTCTCTTTCTCTGCACACAGATCTCCTCTCTAGGAGCCCCCAGCTGCCTGATGAGTTTATTTCAGCAGCTATTAGGGATCAGCACCTGCCCTGATACTTGGTGGGGAAGATGAGTTTGAGATAAGATGGGCTGTTTCAATCTCAGCACATCTGTAATTGCATTACCATTAAATTGCACCATTTTCCAAAGGTGAGAGCCCAGAGCCCTTGTGCTAGAGTCTTCTGTAAATCTACCGCCAAGTCCTGCATGATGTGGAGGCCCCAGGCAGATAGGAGAGTAGACCCAGCTTGATTTGACCATCGTATTAATCCCTCTTGTCTTCAGGGTTTCTTGTTTTCCATTTTGTTTTGAAGGTAAAAGAACCCTGGGAATCATTATTTCCAATCAGCTCATCTCACAGATAAAGAAACTGATGCTCAGAGAAAGGAAGGGAATTGCCCGAGGTCACTCAGTCATGAGCCACTGAGTTTGCAGATGTCCCACATTCTGCAGCCTTCCTGCAAGTTAGGACTATAGCAGGGGAAATGAGGGGAGGGAAGAAAACAGGAGCCAGAATTTTCCATTTCCAGGAGGAGTGACCTTGGTCCAATATGCAAGGATCTGTCGGACCTCTTGGGTGGGATACAAAAATGGCACATGGGGCAGAGGAGAGCAACATCATGACTCCTTGTGGTCAGTCAGGGTTGGCCAGGGATACAGAAAACAGGATTCAGCCCCGAGGAGAGGACAAAGCTGGCAAAAGCTGGATGGGGATTGGGCGCATCAGTGCTCCAGACAGATGGGCTGGTATGCAGGGCAGGACTCTATTTCCAGCTAGGACCTGGGAGACACAACCAGGGAATCGACGCAGAAGGCAGTACATAAACCCGGAGGCAATAACACAGGGGCTGGCAGCAGGGCCTGCAGTCCAGGGGCCTATTGGGCTTGTGACTGTGTGAAAGGAGAAACTGGGAACGACGGAGCCTGGAAGAATGGAGATCAGGATGGGCTGGAGCCTGGAAGCAGGGGAGGCAGGACACACGTGCTGGCTGGGGGTGGATTCAGAGGGAGATTCAACACTATGGGTTGGGCATCAGGAAGGGCTCCAGACAGGAGGTTATGAGAGAAAAGCAGATGAGCCTGGGAAAGGGTCAGTACAGGCACAAAACACTGAGCAGAAGAGCTCCAGGAGGCCAGAGAGGTTATTAACCTGGCACAGAAGTCTGTCCCCTTGGGCTCTGCTATCCCTTGTTGGTGCCTTGTTTCCTGCTTCTTAAGGAAAACAGATTCAGGATCAAGCACAGCCCAGGCTTGTCCTGCACTAGGGGACCATTCCCAATGCCCACGTACTGTTGACTAGCCTGAGGAAGGACAGGTTTGGGGCTGGGGAGTGGGGAAGGCAAGGAGATTATCACCACAGTGGCCTCGGATGGGTCTTGGAGCTCACTGTTGCCCACTCCCCAGCTCCTGGCACCAATGGCAGTAGGAACCAAAACAGGCAGGCTGAGCAGATGCAGATCCCCAGCACATCATCCTTAGCTCCAGGGCTGGGAGGCCAGCAAGCAAATAAACAAACAGCTAGTAAATATGTCCCTGTGCCCTGGAGTGATCCTGCTGCAGTGGCTACACCTTCCTCGGCAAAGCAGTTACTTTGAAGCCCAGCCTGATGCAGAGAGAGTGTGCAGCACCCAGGGACAAAACAGGGGGGTTTAATGATGTGAAATAGCTCCATGTGTAATCTGGGTGCACTACAAGGGCTTCTGAGAGCCTCTAAAAGCTTCCCTGAGCTGGCCCATCTCTGAGGCTGGCCCATTATGTTGTTTGTTGCCTTGTGATCAGGATGAAGTCAGCCCCTGCCAGCCCTGGATCTATCCACACCACTCCTTTCTCCCAACTCCAAGCACCCATGGGGTCCTCACCACGGGTCAGCGGGCACAAGGCCAGCTGCCCCAACAATGATTAGATAAATCAATCAGGATAAATGAGCTTAGTGATGTACGATGCCCTTGCTCCACTGCGTGCCTAATGGACTGTTAGTTCGCCAGAGAAGATTAATTATGGGAGCGCCATGCTAATGCTCTTTTAATGCAATCTGTTATTTAAGTTTAAGAAGAGCTGGTATTGAATGTATGGGAGTTAGATACCTGGTACGTTTATCCTAAATCAGAGGCAATGTAGGGAGCTAACCTCAGGATAGACCTGTTGAAACAGAGGGAGAGCCCGTAATCCCTCTGAACACTGCAGAAGGTTGCACCAAGTCCTGGAAGGTTTTCCTGGAATTGATTGCATGTGTTTGTGGAATTCACTTTTCACTCTACTTGAAGAGGCATTATTATGTTGGTGGAAACAGTAGAAAAGTAGAGGAGGAGCTGTTGAAGGGAAGAGGCTGGGTAACTTTAAATAAGTCATGGAGTGGGATGTAGACAGAAAGAGCTCATTTGATTTGGAGTCATATTAATAGAGGTATAATATCATGAGCAAAGGAGGTTTTAGTCTTGACCTAGACAGTCACATATAAAGTGAACAGTGGCTAGAATGATGGATGTCCAAAACTGAATCCTATGAACGTTGCAGGTAGCTCCTGGCAGGTGAGGATGGGGAAAAGCAAAGCTAGCAATCATTCATTCTCTAAAGCAGTGGTTCTTAGCCCTGGCTGCTTCTTAGAATCATCTGGGGGAACCTTCAGAAAACACCAATACCAAGACCTCTTCCCCAGAAATTCTGTTCCAACTGGTCTGAGGTGGACCCAGGCATTAGTGTTTTTTCAAAGTTCCCCAGGTGGTCCCAATGTGCAGCCAAGGTTGAGAACCACTACTCTAAAGGATGCCACAGGTAGGAGGGATGGCACGTATGATGCGCAACCCCAGAGAACAGAACACACAGGAGTGGATGGAAGTTTTTGTCCTAATACACTGGAATCCCATGGTGGGTGAACCAGCAAAGGATGGAGATGGAGTGAGCAGCGGGGACGGTGATGGGCCAAGGTCTGGCTCCTGGATAGAGGAAGTTAGCAGCCGAGGCGCAGTGTTGAGCAGGTAGGACAATCAGAGAGCCACACAGAGGTGGAGTTAATCTGCAGCCCACACTTGTTTACTGAACCTTCATAAAGGAGAACACAGAGGAGTCAACAATGTCACCAGGATTCCCACCCCCGCAGAGCCCAGTGGGGGTTGCAGACAGTGCAACAGGTGTCTCTGGACAGAAGCAGAACTGGCTGGAAGGGTTGGAGCATTACAGGCCTAGGCTGAGGACATTAAGGTCCCCGATCACTTGCCAGGTGCCCAGGAGGGGTATAGTCCTGCCCCGAGGAAGGAGGAATCTGGCAGGAACTGGGCAGAAGACCCAGGACTCCACCCTCCTGGACAAAAGTTCAGGGCTGGGTTTCTGTTCTGGAAGAATCGGTCAGAACCAGAAGTCCCTCTGACCTGGAATAGTGGCAGCATTGTGGGGTGAAGGGAATGAATATCCCCCAAACACCTACTAAAGGCCAGGCCCCATGCAGGGGCTCCAGGTCTACCATCCCGTTACTCCTAACAATGGCCCTGCAATCACGGGAAGTTATGAACAAATTACGGATGTGAACACTGAGGCGCAGAGAGCTTGGTCACAGCCAGGGTCTGGCTGCAAAGCTCTTTCCATGGCCCCAGGCTGAGGGGCCATGCTGCCCTGTGGTGGGCTGTATGTCCTCAGGACTGAAGCCAGAAAGGCAGGCACTCTGATGGAGGGTGAACAGCACCAATCTCCTGCCAGGCCATGTCCTCACCCACCCCTAGAATAGATGAAACAGAATCTGAGGGTCTTCAGAGCCCCAAGAAGTCAAAGTGGGGGGTACAGGATGCTATGTGACATGGAGGCTGGGCTAGGAGCGTGGTGCTGTGTGGTGCTGCTTTCTCTAAGCCAGAGATTCTGAAAAACCTCCATGTCATCTGCCAAATGGGAACAGCAGCCTCTGGGCTGTCCCCTGAGGGCTGTGCTGTGCCCTGCAGGGTGATGGGGTGATGGATGTAAGAGGTTTGGAAATATTATAGACCCCAAATAGGGCAAAGTCACCTTGCCCCCTGCAATGAAGCATGATTCCCTAACACCTACACACACACACACACACACACACACACACACAAATACGCACATATACACATAGACAAAGACATGTGCACATGCTCATTGACACACAACCTACAAATTATGACATGTTTATTTCCCTGTTCTCATCCCCAAGCCTTTGGTAAAGTCTTGTTTAAATATTCCAGCCCAGTCTCAACCAGGCCAAAGTCTTTCTATGCTTGGGCCAGAATAGCAAATCGGGAGTGGGGTGCCCTTCAATGCATAGAGAAGGCACATGATAAATATTTGGTGAAGGAAAGGATAGACGAATGAATGAATGAATGACCTTGCACTGCAACTGCAATCCTAACAATTCATATATAGAGAACACTTTATAGTGAACAGTGAGCTTTAATACATTTTATCTCAGATAATCCTGGGACAGGTATTATTCCCACTTGACAGATGAGACATCTGAAGCTCAGAGAAGTCAAGTCACTGTCCCAAAGATACACAGCTAGCAAATAGAACAGGAGTGGTAGAGAAGAGAGCCAGGTGAGGCCTGGACTTACAGCATCTCAAGAATTATTTAAGTCCCCAGTGACCTGTCAGGAAGTTCTCCTAGCCTCCCCTTTACCCACTCCCTGCCTTCTTTTCTCCATAGCACTTCTCACTACCTGACTTTATTACCCAAGTATTCATGTATCCGTTACAGTCAGTCTCTCCCACTAGTTAGCATGCTCCAGGAGGGCAGGGCTTTCTCCCTCTTGTTGACCATCACATGCCCAGTGCCCAGAAGATTGCCTAGCACACAAATGACCCACCGAGCAACAATTCGTGCCTGGCTGAGGGATTGCTCTGGGGGACATACTGGGGACGTGGGGGGTATTCCTGGTGACATGCTGACTCCTCCATGTCTTCCTTTGCAAAGTTGCAGTAAACAAATGTGAGGTTGGTTACCAATTATTTCTTCCATTTTTCATGCAATGGAGTTAACAGTTGGCTGAGCTGCCATATATCAATTGTGTAAATTTCAAGGACATTTTCATGTTTCAATCTCCTTACCTACTTCTAGTTGACCAAACTTGTTCAAATTACCATTAACTGCAAACCCATCACCTGGCTCACTGGGCAGGAAAGCAGTGGCTTGGGTTCAACTCCTCGAGGGCCCTGGAGGGAAGAGGGGAGAGATGTGGGGCTGGAAAGGGGTGGAAAGGACCTGCTGTTAAAAGTCAGCCAGCTTCTGGGATTCCCTGACGGTCCAGTGGTTAGGGCTCTGCACTTCCACTGCAGGGAGTACAGGTTCGATCCCTGGTCGGGGAACTAAGATCCTATATGCCATGTGCCACGGCCAAAGAAAGAGGGAAAAAAACGTCAATCAGTTTCTTCAATCTGTAGACCTCATTCCTTATTTTCCACCTGGGCCTCTAACCACATTCCATCCGACTTCTGTATCTGGTTAGATTCTTTTCTCGAGGGACCTTAAGGCCATTTCCTGCTACGTATCCACCCAAACCAATCACTGATAGAACCTCTCCTTAACTACAGTCACACTTCAGATTCAAAGCCATGCAGTAGACACAGGGAAGGAGAGATGCTCTACTAGGGAAAGCTATAATCCAGTGGGAGTCAGAGGAGAAGGGGAACACTAAAAGCATTTTAGGGCTGCAACAAAAACTTGCTCATCACTCTGTTCCTAGTACCTGGCACAGAGGCTGGCACATAGTAGGGACTACACAATATTTCTTGAATAAATGAATGAGTATATATAATATAAGACCATGCATAGGCTTGGGACCAGATAACTGGCTTCATATCCTAGTTCTACCATTTTGTGATCTTGAGCCAATCACCCCCATGAGTGGCAGTTTCTTCATCTTTAACACAGGCAGAGCATTCAGAGTGAGAAGGTGTCACGTGAACCCTCCCCCAGAACCCCGCAATTTTTCAGAGGGAGAGAAGATCTTCTAACTGTCAATAACATGTAAGAACTGCCCAAAGTACACAGAGGAGCCACGTCAATCGTGAAACAGAAGTCACAGTTCTGTTTATTTTGCGATGATGTAAACTTCACAATTCTTCCTTCCAGATAAAAAAACATCAATCTTACGGCCACATCCAAGAAATCTGTAAACCTCAAACACTGTAGTTCCACGCTGCCTAAAGTCTATGAGATAGAGACAATGCCAGTGGAGTCTTCATGACTGTCAGCGCAGCTGGGGGCGGGCGCTACCTTCCCTGCAAACAAGGAGGGGGCATTCAGGGAAATGCAGCTCACAGGTGATAGGGGAAAAGCTTCCTGGGGGAGGAGGCATATGAAGTGAGCCCAGGGAAACAGACAGGATTTGACGACAAGGGTATGCAGTTGGGTGATCTCCTTTGGTGTTGGGCCAGTGAGAACTGGGGAGAGTTGTTGGAGTCTGTCCTGTCAGCCTCAGCTCAGCCTGGCTTTGAGAATAAAAACAACAACAATAATAACAGTAGTCAATTTATTGAGCATAAACTATGTGCCAGGCACCATGCTAATTACTTACTTGCCGGATCTCATTTAATCTTTATGACTTTCCGACAAAATAGATATTATTATATTCTGAGATGGCTCCCAATGATCCCTGTCTCCCAGTATTCATTCCCTTGCGTAATAATCCCCCTGCCTTGAGTGTGTAGCAACTTGCTTCTAATGAATAGAATAGGGTAAACATGATGGCATGTCTGAGACTAGGTTATTAAAGGCTGAGACTTCTGTCTCATTTGCACTCTCTCTGGCTCTTTGTGATGAAGCAAGCTGGAAAGGCCCATGTGGCAAGACACTGAAGTCAGTCTGCAGCCAACCACCAACAGGGAACTGAGACCCTCAGTCCAACAGCCCTTGAGGAACTGAGTCTTGCCAACAACCCGTGCATGAGTTAGGAAGTGAGTTCTTCCCCAGCACAGTCTTCAGATGAAACTACAGCCCAGTAATACCTTGACTACAGCCTGTGGGAGACCCTGGGAAGAGGACTCAGCTAAGTCATGCCCAGATTCCTGACCCACAGAAACTGCAAGATAATAAATGTGTATTGTTTTCAGCTACTAAATTTACGGAGATATTTGTTACACAGCAACAGATAACTAGTACAATTATTATTCCCATTTTATAGATGAGGGAACCAAGACTCAGAGAAATCATCAAGTTTGCCTGGGCCACACAGTGAGTAAGTGGAGGACCCCAGATTAGAACCGAAGTTGATCTGACCTCAGAACCTGAGTTCTTATCCACCAAGCACTCCCGCCTCCTCTCTAGGGCCCAATAAGGCAGAAGTCAAGTGGCCTTCCTGACACAGGCTCCATCATCCCCCTCATCCACCTGTCCAAGGCTCTCCTGTTCAGGGATTTGGCTTTATTGGGTTTTGAGGCTTCAGTCACTTCTTGGCGAGACCCAGTTGAGGCACATTGATCCCATGACTTCTGGTTCTACCTTGCATGGACACCCTGACCCTGACCCTGGAGAAGGTGATCATGCACGGGAAACAATGGTAAAGAAGAGGCGAAGGAAGGAGGTGTTGGCAGTGGTGCAAGAGCCAAAGACCATGTCCTTTTTAAAGCAGCCCCATCACTTTCCTCAGCAACCCCACCCCTCACTCCCAAGCATACCCTGGTACCCACTCCACTGACCTTCCCTACCCCCGCCCTCATCCGCACTTCCTCAAGGCCCGCAGAGCCATCTCAGCCTCCACTGCCACCCACCTATGCCAGATTGCTGATTGCTAAGGTCTGAGCAGGTGAGGACCACATCTGCCTGGCTCTTGGCTCCCCCCAGGGCCCAGCACAGAGGAGTTGGACCAGTGGAGTCCTATGCTGGTCAAGAACCCACAGAGCTGGAGTCGGCCAGACTTGGTTCCAGTCCCTGCTCCACCATTTATGCTCTGTGTGACCTTGAGTAACCTCTTCAGCCTCAGTTTTCTCATCTACACAATGGAAACAATAACAAAAATAATAAACTTCTTAATCTAGTGCCTGCCATGCTATCAACACTTAACAAATGTTACCCATTAATACCATTGCCATAAAATTATTTCCCTATTTGTAAAATTGGAATAGCTCCATATTTCATGGAACTATTTGTAGGCTATAAAACCATTATTGCATAGACCACTAAGAAAGAAGAATACTATCACTTTTAACCCCATCAATCACATTTCCCATTTCTAAGAGTACATATCAGAATCAATGGAATACAGAAAGAACATGCACCACCCAGAGCTGTGTGGGGACCAGATAGGTTAATAATGGGATAATAGCAAGGTGCTCAATAAATGTTTATTGACTAAATGGAGACTGGACTCCCATCCAGGACCCAAGACTCCCAGTCCAGTGCTCTTCTGCCCGGCAGTCTCCCCAACACTGCCCCTCTGCAGTACCCACGAGCCAACAGGACTGAAGGCAAGGAGGTGGCTTCCATCAGCCCCCTTGCTGCACGATCTCTCGGCTCCAAGACCCCCAGCCCTGCAGAGCTGCCGTCCTGCTTATAGCCAAGGGGAGCCTCTCTCTGACCACCCTGGAGGGCCCTCCTCTCCTTGCAGCCATAGCCCCAGGCAGCAGCCTGGTGGCCAGCCCACCACACCGTGGGACAGCACTCAGGGCTCCATGCCTGAAGAGCTGCATCCCCATCCTGGCTCCCTCGTCCTGGGACTGCCCTCCCTGTGCCTCAGCTTCCTCATCTGCAGAATGGAGATGATGGTTCCTCTTTTTCAGACTTCTCTGAGAAGCCTGTGGGACAGCATCCGTGAAAACCCTCCACTTGCTCAGACGAGTTTGTTTCACCAGAATGAGGTCCCCTAGACATTTCTATTGCCCATCTGACCTCCTTCTAAGCCTAAGAAAGTTCAGCATCTTGTCCTTCCCAGGGCCTGTCAACCTCCCAAGGCCAGTGTCTGCTTGGCACTCAGAGCCAGGAAATGGGGCATCAGACAGAGGCTTTTCCTTACAGACCACCAGAAGCTAGGATTGCACTGGCCCCTCCTGATGCTTCCTTAGAAAGTTCTTCCCAAGATCTGCCCTGCATCCTTTGGGCATCAGGAGTCCAGGCCCCAGGCCGAACCAGTCCCAGTAATTAAAGGCAGCTGGATCACTCTCCCCTGCCCCTGAGGCGTCTGGGTGAGGGGGTGACTAAGGGAGACGAACAGATAAATGGCAGCCCAGACTCCAATTGACAGCTGTGCATCCCTTGGGCAGGACAGGCATTCACAAAGCTCATAACTTGTCCAATTTTCAGAAATATGGGTCCAGGCTTTTCTGTGTCCATGTCTCTCTCCCAAGCACCTCTGTCTAGGAGTATCTGTCCCTCCCTGCCACCTCCCACCCTGGTGACCAGGACTGAGATCGCCTAGTGATAGGCCACTGAGGCAGAGTGAGCTCAGGCATCCCACCCCAGCCCAGAGAGTCTGGCTCACCAAGGACCAGCTCACAGCAGCTGCTGGGGAAGAGCAGTACCCCCTCCCTCAGGCATGATGAGCTCCTTATCTCTCTCTGCAAATTAGGAGCACTTCATGGTAATCTAGCCCTGCTCCAAGCCTCGGCAGACTCTCCAAGATAAAAGAGATGGATCTGCGTCATCGAACATTTAAGTTCCCCCATCACCCCATCCCTCCAGCAGTCACGCCTATGAAAGGGGGTTGGATGATGCTGCATGTTGTCTGACCCTTCCCCTGTGTCCAGGCACCCAGAAGTCCATGACCAGCCTCCCCATGCGTCATATGGGGGCCGCTCCTGAACAGGGCTCACACCCTAGAGAATGCACCATAATATTAACGCCCACCATTTATGGAGACTTCAGATGGTCTAGGCACTGGGCCATGAATAACCTCATACAAGCCTCAGGACAGCCCTGTGAGGTGAGAGTTTTAGTCCCATTTTTTAGACAAAAGGCCGAGAGGTACAGTTCCTCGGCCAAGGTCGCAGTGCTGGCCAGTGGCAGGGAGG
>NW_006780610.1:4183051-4199155 GCF_000442215.2 Lipotes vexillifer | reverse complement strand
GAATGCACTGCAAATCCACCCCCATCTAACCACGTTGCTGACATTCCTGGGGAGAGTCAGTGTATGTCACTGCAGCTGTACACATATACTCCCAGAATACACCCACTCACATACTCATGTGTCCGGGACTCAAAGTCTGATTTTTTTTTTTCCCTCAAATGGACCCAGAAGGAATGCGAGACAGACTGCAAACTACAGCCCCAAACTATAAGGCGGAAGATCGACTTGTAATGGAAGAAGTCACGATCTGATCTCCCGCAGGTGCCTGGGGAGGACCAGGCAGCCAAGCACGAGGCACCAGCAGCCACTGCAGAGCATCTCTCTGCCTGCTGCACTGGCTCCCTGCTCAGGAGGCAGGACCCGCACAGCCTTGCACTGTTTCCAGATTGCTGTTGCCAACAGGTTCCTGCTTCCGTTTCTCTCTTCCTGGCGGTGGCTCCCTCGCAGATGCTGAATTCCAAATGCAGCGAAAAATAAATATTTTAAGTCTCTGTGGCCTGAGTCACTAGAGTTGGTGGCAGCTAATGCTTTGCAGCTGGCCCTGCCCACGGGCTTCTTAGCATGCAATTAAGATGCAAAATAACATCCCTTAAGAGCTCCCCTCCAGGCTTCTTTGCTTCTCCCTTCAAGGCCTTAGTGGATTAGGAAGATTCAGGAACAGTGGGGAGGAGCTTCTCCAAACACCCTTAATGGCAAAAGAGTTCCAGGCTGGGCGCATGGGCTTAGCTCAGAGCCAGCCTAGGACTTGGACTCTAGTCCTCAGCTGTCCCCTCCTCCTGGCTCCCTGCAAGCCACCTCTATACCAGAGCACACACAAGATTGAAAAAGTAAACCAGACTGTATTCCTAATTAGAACCCTTCAGTGATGCCCCATTGACCTTAGCTTATATTCCAAACCACTGACAGTGACCTCCACACCAGACCACTTGGTCTTCTCCCTCCCACCCCTGAATCTGATCTTATCTCCCTCTACTCATCCTCTCCAGCCCCAAGGGCCTCTTTCAATTCCCCAGAACAAGCCAAGATTTTTCCTGCCTCAGGGCCTTTGCACTTGCTGTTCTACTTTCTCCTGATCTGTGCATGGCTGGCTCCCACTAAACCTTAAATATCACCTCTTCAAAGAAGCCCTTTTAGACCACCCCAAGTAATAAGAACTTACAATGGGCCAACACTGCACCAGATACTTTATAACAACCCAGGGAGTAAGAAAACTGAGGCATGAACTGTTAACTTGCCCAGGGCCAAATAGGATTTGAACCCAGCTATTCTAGCTTCAGAGTCTGGGTCCTTAACCATTGTGCTCTAGTCTATCTCTGACTAAAGTGGCTTCTTCCCCTCTATCTTTATTTGGTTATCTTCGGTGTCACCCCAGCTGGATGTCACTAGTCCATGAAAACAAGAGCCTCTTCTGCCTTTTTCTCTCCTGTTTCCCCAGGACCACAGCAGTACCTGGCCAAGGTGGTTACTTAATACATATCTATTGAATGAATGAATAACCAACGAATGAATGAATAAAGTGCTCCAGTTGACTCCACCTCCTCCTGCCCTTTCTCTGGAGGGCTTTGGAGTCAGGCAAATGACACAGGCAAACAGCCTTGCCCGCTGCATGGCATATGGGTAGGTCTTCAAAGCCTGGGCGCTAAAGTGACTCCTTGGGAAAAGACAGGTTAGCATTTGTAGCAGTTTCCCTAATCTAGACATTCTCTTGCTGCAGCTGGTTCCCAAAATACAAGGGAGACAAAATAGCGAGCAGAGTTTGTAGTTCTTGAAGTGTGATGGGCAGCAGGGAACAGGTAAGACAAAAACGCAGAGGGAGCACCACACATGCTAAAGAGAATGTACCAACAGGCCATCGAACAAGGAAACTACAGAGACTCTGAGTCCGTACGGGGGCAGGAGGGGCCCCCACTTAGCACATTCCTTAGGACGGTTGTGGAACAAAATCATCACCTATTAGGACTGTTACATGATAAGAATATGTGTGAGGGCAAAGCTCTGGTGTCCGTAGGTAACCATGATATAAACATGGGCCAGCAGAGTGAGGTGACTGCTGAAGAAATTTCGTTCACTCTTAGGCTATATCAATAGGAGTATGAGAGGGCTTCCCTGGTGGCGCAGTGGTTGAGAGTCCGCCTGCCGATGCAGGGGACACGGGTTCGTGCCCCGGTCCGGGAAGATCCCACATGCCGCGGAGCGGCTGGGCCCGTGAGCCATGGCCGCTGGGCCTGCGCGTCCAGAGCCTGTGCTCCACAACGGGAGAGGCCACGACAGTGAGAGGCCCACGTACCGCAAAAAAAAAAAAAAAATTGGAGTATGAGGTACAGATTAAAGGTCATTGCCTCCCTGCACCTGCTCTGGCCAGACTTCCCTGGAATGTTGCATGGGGTTCTCACTACACTTCAGGGGGGAACTTACCAACTTTGAATGTCCACAGGATATAGCCACAGGCCCACTGAAGGAACTGTGGCCACCCACCCAGGAAGAGGTAAACACAGAAGACCTTGACCTTTGTTTGCAGTCCCTGAAGGCTACCTGGAGATGGAGCTCAACCTGGCAGAGAAAAGAGGATTTGAGTTATAGGATTTGTATGGTAAAGGAACCTCACCCTATGGGTAGTAACATTCCTGTCCTTAGCAGGGTTCAAGCCACTTTTGTTTGTGGGCAGTGGCAGAGGGGATGGTGGGTCTATGAGGGTTTAGCCTGAAGACAGGAGCCTTGGAACTCAGAGTGTGTCCACAGGCCAGTAGCATCTTATTGCCTGGGAGCTTGTTAGAAATGGAGAATCTCAGCCCCCAGCCCTGCAAAATCAGTATCTCCGTTTTAACAAGATCCTTGGTGAGAGGCACTGGTTAAGAGGGCTGGGAGGAGGAGCGAGGCCTGTGGAAAAGAGAATGGCTCAGTCACCTGTTTGGAGGACACCAGCTGAGCACCTCCCTGCTGTGGGGTCCCAGCAGCACCCCCGGAGGGTGGTCCAGTCTGCGGAGGAAACAAGAAGGAGCCCCAGAGTGCTGAGATCGGGGTGGTACAATGCGGGAGGTCAGCTCCAGGGGAGGGGGAGATGGGGGCAGCTACCAGAAAAGGCTTGAAAGTAACAGGCGACCTTGCTCAAGGTCACAGAGCAAAGACGTAACAGACACAGAACTCCAGGGCGCCTGGCCCCCAGCTCACCTGGTCGTGCTGTGTGTGTGTGAGTGTGAGTTGTGTGTGTGTCTGTGTGTGCATGGTTGGCCAGTCTGCTGGGTGTGAGTGTGTGCCTGTGTGTGAGTGTTCACATCTGTGAGCTGGGACATCTGTGCTTCTGTGTCTGTGTGTGAGTTGCGTGTAAACGGGTGGGGGCGGGGAGTGGCCGTGTGTCTGTGAGTGTCTGGGTGCAGGAGTTTCCGCAGGCCGGTGCCCTGCCCTGCTGACCAGCGCCCCCTGGTCCACAGCCCTTCAGCCACATATAGCAGGGTCTCCCGCTTTGCAGTTCATGCAGCCCCAGCCTGGGCTGGCTGCTATGGCTGGCCCTGGGGAAGCAGGATCCTCTGGAGCTGTCAGCTGTCAGGCTGGGGGCCAGGACACCAGGGTCCTTGTTCCTGACTAACTGCCCTCTGTCCATGTGGCCTCAGGCAGTTCACAGGACATCTCTGTTCCCCAGCTTCCGCCCCTAAGTGAAAGTGGACAGGAGCCACTGTGGCTGTCCTTTCCATCCCCTCCCACCGCCACTGCAGCCCCACCACGGGGGAGGGCTCATTAGCAAAAGCATCCAGTCCCCAGGTCCCACTCTGGTGCAAGAGAGCCCTCAGTACCCCTGCCCTTCGGCTTCTAGCTCAGAGTCCTGACCCAGCTTCATCCCCGTGTGCCTGGCCTCTGACTCAGTTTATCCTAAAAACCCTCTCCCTTCCCCATCTCACCCCGTACGAGCCATCCAGGCTTGGACGTGTGACAAGAGCTCCTCAGATGAGCTTTGGGCGCCTCCACCCAAACAGATAGCCTGGGCTCAGGGTTCCAGCCAAATCAGGGATGGGGAGGTGAGCTAGAGGGCAATGGGACAGCACCTCTTTCTGCCTCCAGAATGTGGACTCTGGATTCCAGAAAATCAGCTCTACTTCTTACCTTGGTCAAGCACTCATGCTCTCCAAGAGTCAGTCCACACATCTGTAAAATGGGTATGTGATACCAGCTTCCAGCATCATGCACGGACTCTGTGTCAGTGGGTCAGCGGGGGCTTCTCTGATGCTACCTAGGTAGAGGATGAGCCTGAGGGTCAGGATGGGTCAGGAGAGGAAGGGTCAAGACCAGACGTGGGTGAGATAGCCCTGAAAATGCCCAGTGCTGCTGGGCAGTTGGCCCTTGTGGGTCCATGAAGGCTGCTAGTGGGAGTCAAGAGTCAAGAGGTGTTGCTCATGGATCTGGGAGTCCAGAGCCTCAGCTTCCCTGGGGGGACAGGGGTCCCCAAGGAGACACGGGTCAGGAGCGACAGAGCTCCAGCCAGCACCTTGGGTAGAGTCTGAGGGCAGCAGCTGGTTTAAAGGGAAAGAAAGAGGGTGGGCAAGTTCAGGGGCAGAATCTAAAGGTCTCTCCCAGCTGAGGCCCTGCCAGCCTTCTCTTCATGTGTGCCAGGTGGCCCTCAGGGACAGCTCACAGCCCAGAGCGGTCAGACTATGAAAATGTCACTCAGAGACATCGGGATTGGTGACCCGCACGGTCTGCTGCCCATAGGCCTCCGAGAGGGCCAAGGGTGAGCATAAGACTGAGTGGCCTCAACAGCCTAGGAGCCAGCCCCTGGGGCCCCCTTGGGGGTGGGAGTGAGGTGCTCAGGAAGTCAGCTCTGAGTCTCACAAGCTGCACAACACCGGGCGTGTGACTTGTCTCTTCCGAGCTGCATTGCCCCATCTGGCAGAGGGGGTCCTAAGCCAGCTTTCTGGGGCCACTCGGGTGACGAAATGACATGATGAACAGCAAGTGCTTTGCAAAATCTCCAGTGCTCCAGGTATGCTCAGGGTCTACCTAGCATCCCTCAGCAGTCCCTTTATTCTTCTTCCATGGCACATATCACAATTTGCTAGTGTATACTTATTTGTATGGTTAATAAATGTGCTGACCTTGTAGCCAAGCAGCCCAGGCTCAGAAGCCAGTTCTACTACTTCTTAGCTGGTCTAGGGCCAGTCATTCAACCTTGAGGTGCCTCTATTTTCCCATCTGTAAAATGGGGAGAATAGGAGCATCACCAAAGGGCTGCAGTGAGGATTAAATGAGGTAATAAGAGCTCCATCAGCATTGGCTACAATCATTCCTGCCAGTATTGTGATTAACATTGCCCACCTCCTCCCACCATGCACACATGCCCATGCACATGCACGCATACACATGTACGCACACACACCCACACGCACACTCACACACTGGGCAGTAAGTAGGAGTGGGCAAGCAGTCTGCTTGGCTCACCGAGGTAGCTCAGAGCCTTATACACAGCACTTTCCCAGTAAACACTTGTTGGCTGAGAGGCAGGTAAATATTTGAGTTCGGCAGCTCAGAGAGCTCAACTTGACTCTGCTTCATGCCCCTCCTCAAAGCTCGGGCTCCTGACTATGGCTGCTCCCCCCTCACCTTCCCCTGCTCCAGCCTCTGCTGTGTCTTACAGGGAAACAAGGGTGAACTTCAGCACAAAGCAGAATCTGGACTTTCCCCTCCCTCGGGTGTGACCTTGAACAGCTCCTTTTGTAGCTCTGTGAGCCTCAGTTTCGTTGGTTGCACAATGAGGGTAATTACCTTCATTCACCAGCACATGGGCTGGAACAAAATAGGCCCCAATACAAATGAACTTATCTACAAAACAGAAATAGAGTTACAGATGTAGAAAACAAACTTATGGTTACCAGGGGGAAGGGGGGTGGGGGGATAACTTGGGAGATTGGGATGGACATATACACACTACTATGTATAAAATAGATAACTAATAAGGACTTACTGTATAGCACAGGGAACTCTACTCAATACTCTGTAATGGCCTATATGGGAAAAGACTCTTAAAGAGTGGATATATGAATATGTATAACTGATTCACTTTGCTGTACACCTGAAACTAACACAACATTGTAAATCAACTATGCGCCAATAAAAATTTTAAAAAAATTTAGGCCCCCAAACTATTCCCAGGCATGTTGCCTCTCCCAATCCCACCCCTACTGGATTTCACCTCTTCCCGACTCAGATCTGACCACAGCCCCTCCCAAGGCCATTTCCCTACTCTTGACCCCAAGGCCAAGGCCGTGGTCCACATCTTTTCTACCCAACTCCTGCTCCAACTGGATGATGCTCCTCAATAATCCCAGCCTCCAAGCTCCCCTGAAAACAAAGATTGTGGCTCCTGCATCATGTCTCTTCCCAGACCCTTCATCCCTTTCTCAGCACCCAGGAGGCTCATCTAAGATGGGCTGGTGCTTGTGGCATGCACTTAAGTTCGGGTACACTTCAGCGCATGCACAGGGGAACACAGACTGATGTGTGAGCACCCACAACAAGGACAAAGGTTCACACACGTGGCTACCTACACATGCACTCAGGTTGACCAGATGTGCGCACACACAAAGTGGATTGAGATGGGCCGCACCACCCAAGAATGCAGCTGAGTGACCCAGGTAAATAGGTCTCCATCAGGGAAGATCACCAATGGCCCCACCTTCCCCTCATTCTCAAGAAGAATCCAGAAAAGCAATGTAGGAACAAGGGCTTCAAGGCTGGCTTCAAGGCCAGGCATACCAGTCATTCTTTTAATGGGAGGCACAGCCAGTCTTTCCCAGGCCCAGGCCACCATGTTCTCAGAACATCAGGGGGGCCAAGCCTCACCCCCCAAAGAAGCTGCCTCTCCCACAGCAAGAGGAGCTGCCTGGGGGCCTGCTCCCCCCACGGCAATATGTGTTGCCCCCTAGAGTCTTCCTCAGCATATCCAGACCCCACTGGCTTCCCAGCCCCACCTCCAGCTCCCCTCTGTCTCCCACACTTGGGGGTGGGGGACAGGGATTGGGCAGAGCGGGGGTTGGGAGGGGGGCGTGACTAGAAGCTGAAAGAGAGACAAGACAAGGGAGGAGGCCCAGGCTGGGCACTGCTAGGCTGGGGCGGCAGAGCTGGGCTCCAGCTCCAGGTGGGTCAATAGCTCTTGAAGTGGCCTCAGGCATGTCCTTTCCCTCCTTGGGCCTCAGTTTCCCCACCTGTAAAAGGACAAACATTCACACGCGTGTCTGTGTGACTACAGACACTCACAGCCATTTCTCTAGTTGCAGGTATGCAGGGCTAGGACCTCATGGGGAGTGATGGGAGGTCTTCTGACCAGGAAGTGGCCGCCCAAGGCCGGGCCAAGGTGGAAACCGCTGCTCAGCCTGTCTCTTCCACCAGAGCCCAGAGGCTGGCCCTGCCCTGGGGTCGAATCCCAGCTCCTCCACTCTCTCACTGTGGGAGTTGGAGCAGGTGCTCCATCTTTCTTTCTCCATACAACAGATGCAGACGAAACACTTGGCACGGTTCCTGGGTCACAGCGCGTCCCCAGTGGATGCTAACTGTGATTAGCTACTATTGCCTGCCCAAGAGGACGAGAGATGGCTTCACCGGGGACCAGACACTCCACATGGGCTTCTCTTGTGCTCCATTTTAACTGAATGGAATCTGCCGGAAGCTGAGTTGGGGGGGACAACTATTTCTCTGAATTGGAAGAATTTGGGTCACACAGAGGAAACCCTGGCAACCAGCTCCAAAGGATGGAGGTGTGGGAGCGCCTGTCTGCCACATCCCAACCGCTTCCATGGCGGTCTCCTAGACAGCAGGATGAGCACGGCCCCAGCCCAGGCCCCAGCACCCTGCTGGAGGCCGGCCCGAGCTGTCTCCCCTACCTCCACCAAGGAAGGGGCGGCCCTCGGGATGGGGACTTTATCCACTGCCAGCATCTCTTCACATTTAGACTGTGCAGCTCACAAAGCCCCTCCGCCACCCAAGTCGAGGCCAAAGGGTACTCCCCCATCCTGGATACTGGGACCCACAATGCTGCAGCTGCACCCACAGCCCCTGAATCCCCACCACCATTCTCCAGGATCTGCCACGGGCTCCCTGATTGCTAATTTAGACTTTCCTGCCATCCCACGCAGGGGAATCAGGGGAAATCAAATTACCGAGTTATTCACTCTTTTTGTGCAGCTGATGGGCTGATTAGCTGTCAATCACAGCCCACATTAACATCTGACACTGTGTGCATAACAATTACCAGTCACATTAAGGAAATCTTTCCCTTTCTCTCTAAAGGGAGAGGGGAGGGGAGAGACAGGAGAGAGGAGGAGGCAGAAGGAGGCCCTGAAGAGAGGAGGGAATTCAATCAGCATAATTAGCTCAATCAGAGAACATCACTTCACCAGCTGAGCAGAGCTGCCGCCACTGCCAAAGGCCCCCAGATGCCCAGCTGCTCTGGAGCCTCTGCCCACCCACCCTGCCCTGCAGTAAGTGCCTGCTCTCTCCCCGAAGCCACACTCTGGCCAAGGCAGGCCACCCTTCCTGTCAGTAAGCCACTTGGCCCCACCCACAGATGCTCCGTGCTCCAATCAGGTAGGCCTGTTCCTGCCTGCTTCTCTGGGATTGGCTCTGACTGAAGAAGGGGACTATAAGACTCCAAGGATGAGGCAGAGTTGGGAGTTGGGGGTGAGGTGGATGGAAGGGGTCGCCACCTGTTGGAATCCAAATTTATGGTTATTTTGTGGAAGAGACGTCCTCACATTTTGTAAACCATCCTGCCGTTCTTCCTGCTCCTTCCCTAGAGCCCCCATCTGCATCCTCTGGCCCTCAGCCATCCTGAATTGTCTGACTTTCTCCAGGCTGAACTATTTGTTCTTTTCACTTGATTTTCCAGGATAGTTTCAAGCCCCCTTTTCCTATCCTAACTTCCACTTCTGAACCCTCTCCAGTTTGTCACTATCCCTGAAACTCATCAGTATTCCTGGTATATTATAACCAGTGGGGCTTTCTTGGGGACTCAGTTTCCCCATCTGTAAAATAGGATGCCCCTACGGGCCCTCCAGACTCGCTTTCTGAGAGCCTCTCAGTCTGAGGAACCCCACTTCGGGTGCTGCAGCTGCCCCACCACCACAGGGATGGGTGCTTCGAGCGATTTCCCCTGTCTGGACGTGGGGAAGGTTGGTACAGAGTCAGCCATACACTCCCATTCAGTCTCCTCAGGGCATCCTTGTGACTGAAGCCAAATAAGCTGATAACATCCTTGGAAAGAGCTGAGCTTGGCCCCGGCCAATGATCAAGAGGTTGTGTTTATGGAGCTGCCCAAGAAGGCAGCCTTCTTACTTGTTTGCTTTCTTATCAACCAGGCACAGATCTCAGGAAGGCTGACCTCAGCCTCCTTAGCTGCTCTGATTCGGTGAGCGAGTTGGAGACAGATCAAGGGATGCAATTACAACCACATTGATGATGACCTTCAGGCAGGAGGGAGAGCTGAGGCCCAGGAGCTGTTGCTGGACTCAGGGAGGTCTGGGCAGAGGGGGGACAGGGCTGCACAGTGGCTGTCCCCATCCTTGGAACGTCCCAGAGGGTGAAGACACTCAGCCCAGTTCTCTGGGCCTCTGAATTTCCTCACCTGGTATATTAGTCTGCTCGGGCTGCCATATCAAAATACCACACCCGGATGGCTTTACCAACAGAGATGTATTTATTTTCTCACAGTTCTGGAGGCTGGAAGCCCAAGATCAAGGTGTCAGCCAGTTTGGTTTCGCCTGAGGCCTCTCCTTAGCTGCAGATGTCTGTCTACTCTCTGTGTCCTGTCACGGCCCTTCCCCTGTGTGCCCACATCCCTGGTGGATCCCTGTGTGTCCAATCTCCTTTTCTTATAAGGACACCAGTCAGATTGGATTAGGACCCACCCTAATGCCTCATTTTAATTTAATCACCTCTTTAAAGGCCTTATCTCCAAGTAGGGTCCCGTCCTGAGTTACTAGGGGTGGGAGCTTCAACAGATGAGTTCTGTGGGAGGAGGGGGAGAAAGGCACAGTTCAGCCCAAAACACCCAGAGAATCAACAACAAAATCATTGTTGTTGATGTTGATGTAACTGGCCAACAGCCATGCAGCACTTCATGCCGGGTGTGAGTCTACGTGCTTTACTCATTCTCATTAAGTCCTCAGGGAGCCGAGTAGGTCCTATGAGGCAGATGTTACTATTGTCCCAACTTCACAGATGTGAAAACCAATGTATAGGGAGGTTCCGTAACCTGCCAACTAGTAAAGAGTAGAGCCAGGATTCAAATTCAGGCAGCTGGCTCCAGAGTCCACACTCTCAGCAACTGTATTCTATGCCTGGCTACAAGGTCCTTAGAGGCTCGCAGGCAGTGCAGGCGGTCTCTCCCGGCAGCAGGAAGCAAGCTGTCCATGGCCTCCACCCCAGCAGCCTCCACAGTCGGGCCAACTCAGGCAACCTCCAGCACAGGCCTGGTACCCAGCCATCTTCAGCCCAGAAAGCCCAGGCACCGCCCCCATCACTCAGGAGGGTCTCCCACGTGGAGCATCACGGAGCACGTCTGAGCCTAACAGCTGCCAACACTTACCCTCAGTGACGTTCTGGACCCCATGCTAAGTGCTTTGCAGACATTACGTCATTCAACCCCTGCATCAGCTTGTGATCCAGAGCCCGGTATTAAGCCCATGCTCTCCCTTCTCTCAGCAAGATCTCCCAAAATGACCTCAGCTAAGCCCACCCAGAGTCACTTCTGGGCTACCATAACTAGCTTTCTTAGGCATGTTAACTAATTTACTCACTCATTCAAAAAATTATTTAACATACACACACTACTATATATAAAATAGATAACCAAAAAGGACCTGCTGTATAGCACAGGGAACTCTACTCAATACTCTGTAATAACCTATATGGGAAAAGAATCTGAAAAAGAATGAATGTATGTATACGTGTAACTGAATCACTTTGCTCTACATCTGAAACTAACACAACATTGTATTGAATAAATCAACTACACCAATAAAATTTAAAGTAATAAAATAAAATTATGACAGTGCCTCGTATGATCCAGTCGCTGCTCTGGGTGTCAGGTATGAGTGGGAAAGAGATAGAAAGGATTCCTGCCTTATTAGATTAACTTATAATCTAGTAGGTGGACACTTTAGATATGGAGGTTGGGGAAGGCCTCGCTGAGGAGGGGAACTAGCATCTGAAGGAGCCAGTAGTGAGGGGGAAGGTCAGGCAAGGCGGAGAAGACAGTAAGTGTAAAGGCACGTTCAAGGGATAAAATGAAGACCAGCTGGGCTGGAGTAGAGGGACCAGGGAGACTGGTAGGAGATAATATTGATGAGGTTTGCACCTGAGTCTACCTTCACATCATCATCATCAACGGTGAGGTGACAATTCGTCCCAATGTCTAATCCAAATCCTCCTAACTGCCATGTAAACCTCATTGCCTTGCTCTGTCTTCAGTGAAGCCCAAACTAAAACTGGAGAACACTCACAGCAATCCCTCTCTGACAAAGCATCATCCCACCCAAAAAAAACAGGACCCTCCCCTCTGCCCCAAACATTTCCAGGTGGCATTTAAGAGGGTGAAAGGGGATGGGCTGGGAGCCTCTACCAGCTTGAGAAAATCCTTCTGATGTTTTCAGCTGCCGTCCTCCATAGGCTGTCAGAGTGTGACAAGGAGCATTTCTCACCAAAGGTTCCCTCGTGTTACTGCCTAAACTCACACATAAATCCTTGCCTGAACCAGAAGCAAGGCCCTGCGTTTAATATAAGAGAGGCAGAGAGGCTCGTAGAGAACCCTCCACCCCCTGCACTCTATTGTCCTCTCCCTTTCTTCCCAGCTCCCAGCTGCAGAAGGTGGAAGAAACATTGCCACAAGTCAGGATGTCTGGATTCTCAAGTCTGCATACCCAACTACCAGCTGTGTCTCATGGCCAAGAGAGATGAATCCACAAACAAGTGCAATGCATGCTATAGTCAATTAATGACTGAGGAGCCAGGGAAGACCGTGGTTAGAGGGGATGGGAAAGCTCCATTCATTTATTCATTCAACAGCTATTTACTGAACACATACTCTATGCCAAGTGCTAGGCTAGGCACTTGAATCGGTTAGGGTCTGGTTAAGAAAACAGAAACCATTTTCCACTGTTTCTCACAGTGGAAATTTAATGCAGGGGATGAGTTACACAGGTGATATAAGAGTTGAGAGATCAAATTTGCACCATCAAAAAATTTGCAATGTCAGGAAGCCTCTAGCACCCCTAGGAATGAAAGAACAGTGAGAGGAGATGGTTTTATGAGATCCCAGAAACCATATTTTCCGTACAGAGAGCTCGACCGCATGAAAGGCTGCACAGAAGAATCTGGAACCTCAGAGGGGTCACTGTCTGGCAGAAAATGTAGTTGCTGCCAGAGATGGCTGCTCCTGGCAAAGAAAACGGTGAGAAATGCCCCCAGCTTCTCCCTTCCATCCTCCGGTCTACTGCCAATGCCTCTGATTGGTCAAACCCAGCCAAAAGGCAGCTTGCCAGGAGCCTAGAAAACACAGCCTGCAGGAGTAAGCAAACCCCTACCCCCAGTGATAAGAAGAGAAGAGGAAGAACAAAGGATGGACTTGAGGGCAAATAGTTAAATAAGTGGCACAGTTCTAAAACCTTCACAGAGAAGGGACATTTGATGTGGGTTTTAAAGCATGAATAGTATCTTTGCAAGCAGAAAGGAGAGAAAAGTAGAGGAAAAAACAGGTTCAAAGACAGAGAATGTGGCTATTCAGCTAACAGCAAAATATTCTGCCTGGCTGCCAGGAAGAGCATATGAGCAGAAGCAACAAGAGACTGGGCACCATCCTGAAGGGTCTTGAAGGCTGAGCTCAAGGGGTTGGATTTTATCCTGTAGGCAGTGGGGACCCCATTGCATCTCAATCATGAGCCACTCATTAGCAAAAAGGAGGGACCACAGGTTGGGAAAAGAGGCAGTGAGGAGCCTTTGCAGTGATGGCCCTAGTGAGTGATGATGAAGTCTGAACTAGGGCTGTCTCCACAGACACTGGGGGAGAGTGTGGATTTAAGAGAATTTTAGGTTGCAGAGCCAACAGGACTTGGTGGCTGACTGGTTATGGAGGAGAGAGACAGGGGGAGAAAGAAAAACAAAATCTAATGTGTGTGGTAGTTTCTGGGTCTCTCTCCCTGCCTTCTTCCTCTTCCTTTTCTTCCTTCCACAGGGCCACCTGTGGCAGAGCCTCCACTTATCGCCTAATATCCAGTTTCTCTTTTTTCCATTGCATTAGAATCC
The DNA here is from genome assembly GCF_000442215.2 of Lipotes vexillifer. NCBI lineage: Eukaryota > Metazoa > Chordata > Mammalia > Artiodactyla > Lipotidae > Lipotes > Lipotes vexillifer. The sequence goes on along the minus strand of NW_006780610.1, from coordinate 4,185,874 downwards.
CCAGTTTTTGGTGGGACAAAAGGCATCCCAGAATAAAGACTACATTTCCCAGCATCCTCTGCAGTCAGATATGGTCATATGACTGAGTTCTAGCTAATGAGATCAGTGGAAGTGCCATGTGGTTGCTTTGGGGAGCCTCCCTTAAAGGTAGCTGGCGCGTGTCCTTTGGCACCCTCTTTGTCTCCCTTCTTCATCCTGCTGCCCGGACAGTAGGTATGATGGATGGAGCTTTGGCCACTGTTATAGACCAGGGACCTAGAAATAGCCTGGGTCCCTGAGGACTTGATGGAGCAGACTTGGCACCAGCCTGGCATTGCCTACATCAGACTTGTAGCGAAATAAACATCCTCTTGTTAAGCCACTGTTACTTTGAGTTTGTCACAGCCAGACTTAATCCTAAATGTTACAATACTCCATCTCTCTAGAAATAATTTAAATATCTTATTTACTCCTCAACAATCCAATGATGTAGATAATATTTATGTACCCAATTTACAGATAAGGAGACCGAGGCTTGATGAGGTTGAGTCACTTGTCCAAGGCCACACAACAAGCAGGTGGTGCAGGTGAAATCTGTACCCTGGAAGGTTGACTCCAAATGCTCTGACTTCCCCAGAGGCTCCCCCTTTTCCCTTCCCGGATGTTTTTCATCCTCCCTCCTGCTTCTCTCCACCTGACACATGCTTCTAGCAATAATAATGGCCTCAATAATAAGGACCATAATAATAAGAGCACAGAGGTTTGTTCTTTTGTAGAAATGAACAACTTCCCATTATTTCTGCCAACAAATGAGTCTTAGTTGCACTGTGGTATCATGAGGCAGCATTTGGGAAAACATAGAAAGTCCCCAAAGTGTCAAGAGTATAATTTGTTCAACAAAACATCTGAAAGAGAAAGAAATCAGTAGATGCTTATTAAAAAAAAAAAAAAGCCACTGGGCTGAGTTTTATAATCTGTCCTTTTAACTCCTCTCTTTGTAAAAGACGAATTACACCTTGGTGGCTTCTGGGCTCTGCCTCACTGAACAGTCAGTGAGCTGCCTGTGACACTTCCAGCTGAAATGCTCCCTGCTGTCAGCTGGAGGGAGGGGGTTATTTCACTGAGAGAAAAAAAAGTGTTATTTGGGTTATTTCTCTACTTCTGCTCTTGCCCCTCTACAGTCTAATCAGCAGAGAAAAGCCAGATGAGGCATTAAACGGCTAAGTCAGATCATGTGACTCTTCAGCTCAAAAACCGACAGTAGCTTCCCATCCTATTTAGAATAAAAAAGCAAATTTTCATCATGGCCTACCAGACCCTGCATGACCGGTCCTTGCCCATCTCTCCGGCCTCATTGCCAAATCTCTGCTCTTCACTTATGATGTTGCTGCCACAATACACCAATATGTTCCTGCCTCAGGGCCTTTGCACTTGCTGCTCCTTGGCACATTCCCCCACCACCCCCACCCCGCAGATACCCATATGACCTCATTCAGCTCTCTACTAAGAGTTGCCTCCTCAAAGAGGCTGTCGCTGCCCACCAGAAAAAGCATCCCTTATTGCTATTCACCTCCTTGTTCTGCCTTTTTCCATTGAATTGATCACTACCTGTCATTATAATATGAATGTATGTGTATTTCTTTATTGTCTTGTTCCCCAAGTAGAATGTAAGCTCCATGAGGGCAGGGACTTTATCTGGTTTGTTCAGTGTCTAGCCTCCATGCCTAAAACAATACATGACACATGGTGGGTTCTCAATAAATATTTGTTGGAGGAAGGGAAGGAGAGAAAGAGAAGGAAAGGAAGGCAAGAAGGAACAAAGAGGGAGCAAAGAGGGAAGAAGGGAAGCAGGAATACAGGGATGCTGGGAGGGACGGAGGGGAAGGCTGGCCAGTATTTGCAGAAGAAGGCATCAGAGAAGATGGGAATAAATTATTCTTGCAAACCAACCAAAATAAAATTCATTAAGAGGGATTGGAGTTAGACATAGAAAGTATTTTTTTGACAGTGTGAGACGTAAGGTACTGGATCTAGATGGGGTGGTGGGTTAGGAGGAGATTTGCAATTAGGATGTGGGTTCCCAGAGCGAGGGAGGCTGTCTGATTTTGACCCGGCCCGTGTAGGGAGGACCCCGCCAAAGCTGCATCCTTGTTTCCCTCTTCCTGCCTTTCTGTGGGAGCAAATGGAACAGAAGGGATCTGGGAGCTTGGGGAGGGGAGGGGGAGGACGAGAGGTAATTCTTTTCTCTTAACCTCCCCACAAAGTTACAGAATGAATCTCTAGTGTGAATCATCCCTCTTTACAATCAAGCAGTTATTTAAAATGGGAAAGGGAAAAGAGACACAGAGAAAGAGAGAAAGCAGGAGATTATCGCCCGCCAGCTCTCTCCCAAATTCCCAGCAATCAGCCTCTGAGCTATGTCTAATCTCACGATGAGCTGCTTTCCTGATTGAGGGAGCTAATTGCAGGGCTGACACAGCTTCCCAGGAAAGTACTTGTAGACAAAAATGCCAAGTGCTACCACCAACAACAAAAATACATCCAAGCGCACCCGTAAAGGCTCAGGACCCAAAAGGCCTGTGCTGACGGACACCATGCCTCACCCAACAAAGGAAGGGGATGCTCTGAGGCCAGTCAAACCACCAGGAGATCCTCAGGGAGAAATTGGCAGAGGACAGAAAGAGCAGTCCACAGAAGTGGAGGGACAAATAGCCAATAAACCCAGGAAGAAAGGTTCAACCTCGCTAGTAGTCAAAGAAATGCCAATTATAACAACCATTTTTGTGGGTCAAATTAGAAAAGGTTTTGAAAAAAAAAATGTGCATGTTAGCTTGGGTCTGTAGG
>NW_006780610.1:4159111-4182979 GCF_000442215.2 Lipotes vexillifer | reverse complement strand
AGGGAAACAGAGACAAGACCCTGGGCAGATTTCTTTGCTGTGGAGGGTTCATCATCAAGACACCTAAGTGGAATGGGTCACAAGGGAACCATCTTTTCGGCCACTGTGGGCACAGAGCCCAGTGGAAATAGAAAGAAATAGCTCAGCCTGCTCTGGGATGCAGCTAAGCTGCAGCCACTGCTTTCTGGTTGTCCATGCCCACCTGCATGGCACCCAGAGAGAGGACTCGATGGGCTCTCCACCCAGAAAGGAGCCTCCACCCTGGACTCCCATACCCTAGGGGTCATGCTGAGATCTAGCTAAGGTCTAGCTATTTCCCCAGTCCCAAATCTAATCCACTGTGGCAGAAGTGCTCAGTTTCATTTCACCCAGCCAGACATCAGAGTCATAGCAACTTAGGCAAGAAAGAGCAAGTTCTGGAGATGGTGTCCAAGGCAAGCAACTTGCAGATTCATAGCCTGCCTGACAAAATAATAATAATCATTTCTGGCAGAGATGTGGTAAGATGCACTTTCCTCTGTGCCGTTGGTGAGAATGGAAATTGATGCGATCTTTCTGGAGGACAGTTTGACCAAAACCTTCAAAATGTTCATTCCCTTTGCCCTTCTTGGAATCAGGAGTGGGAAGAAATGCTTCAGCTACTCCCCCATACAAGTCATTCCCTGCCTGATCCCTTTAGGACTCCACACTGCCCCCCAAAGAAGGAGAAGCTGCCATCTGATTGATCAGAGTTGGGTGGGTGTTGACCAGTCCCATGTCCTTTGGCAGATGAGGTCATTGTGCATTAAAGTCAGCATCCCTGTGGCGAGCTCTTGATGGTACCTCCTGCTTCTATCCTGGGGGATGGAATTAGTGGGCTCACCTAAGGATGCTGTTCTCAAGGCTTAAATCCAAGGAGAAGGGAAGTACTTGGCCTCACTCGAGACTCAAGCTTCAGCTACGCATCCTGTGATGGCGAATTTTGAGTGGCAATCTGACCGGATCATGAGGTGCCCAGAGATTTAGCTCAACATTACTTTGAATGTGTCTGTCACAGTGTTTTGGATGAAAATAGCATTTGAATTGGTGGACTCTGTAAAATGGTTTGCCCTCCCCCATGTGGGTGGACATCATCCAACTCACCGAGGGCCCGAATTAAAACAAAAGGTGGAGGAAGGAAGAATTCCGCACTTCCTGCCTGATTGCTGGAGCTGGGATGCCGACCTTTCCCTGCCCTCCGATCTCCTGTCTCTCAGGCCTTTGGACTCATACTGAATTATACCAACAGCTTTCCTGGGCCTTCAGCTTGCACATGGCAGATTGTAGAACTTCTCAGCCTCCATAATTGCATGAGTCAATTCCTTATAATAAATCTCTTCCTATATATATATATCCTATCGGTTCTGTTTCCCTAGAGAACCCTGACTAATACACACCCCACTCCGCCTTGCACTAGAGTACTGAATTTGGGACTTCGGGTACTTTCATAGCTATGAACAAAATGGTACTTGATTCCAGTTTTGCTGTCGTTTCTGGTGTTATGCTTCTTTAAATCCTCAAATACAGGTGACAGTGACTAGGGAGGCTGGATTCTGGCATTTCTGAATTTCTGGCAGAAATACCTTCTGATGTCATAGAAATTCCACCCCAATTTCTTTTCTTTTTTAATGAAAGGTAACCTACACACAGAAAAGCATATAAAGTGTATTTGTTTTCATTATACAGCTTGATAAATTTTTTACTTTTCTCTACACCCGTGTACCTCCACCAAGATCGAGATAAGGAATAATTCTGGACCCGCATAAGCTTCCTTCATGCACTTTTGGAGTCTGTATCTCCCCACAGAAGTAACCACCATTCTGATTTTAATAAACATTGATTCATTTTGCCTGTTCTTGAACTTCATATAAACAAAATTATACAGAATTTTTTTTCTGGCTTTTCTCACTCGACTTAATACCTATGAGATTCATCCATATGTTTGCATGTACCAGAAGTTTATTCCTTTTTGTTGCTGTATAATATTCCATTGTGTGAAAGTACTACAATTTACTTATTCAGTTAACTATTGATGAGTATTTAGATTATTTCTAGTTTGTGGCTATGATGGGATGGAACTGCTATGAGTATTCTTGTATATTTTTTTTATAGACACACACACTCATTTCTCTTGAGTATAAACCTAGAAGTAAAATTTCTTGGTCATAGTGTATGTTTGTATTTATCTTCAGGAGAAGCCATTTTCCAAAATAGTTGTACCATTTTCAACTGCACCGGCAATGTATGAGAGGTCCAGTTGCTTCTTATCTTTGCAAACACTTGATGCTGTTAGTCTTTTTAATTTTCTCCATCTGGTGTATCACGTAATCTCATTGTGGCTTGAATGTGCATTTCTATGGTGGGTAATGATATTGTACTGTTTTTCATGTGCTTACGGCTATCTGCATATCTTGTGAAGTGTCTCTTCGAATTGTTTGGCTGTTTTTTCTAACTCAAAATTTCTAAAGGAATCAATACTAAGGAAATAATCAGAGGAGTAGACAAAACTTCATCCGTGAAGGTGTACAGCACAGCATTGCTTATAATATCAAAAAACCAGAAACAACCTAAATGCTTCACATAGAAAATTAGTTAAGAAAATTATGATATGCATGTGTTCAAATTCAAAAGATGTCATTTTAAAAGATGCTTATAGTAAATGTTAATAAAAGGAGAAAATGCTTATAATGTAATGTTTTGATAGTGACTGTTTTTAATGTAAGCATTAGTGGAAAAAACTGGAAGGAAAAACACCAAGGTGTTACTGCTGGTTATTTCTCAAAGGTAAGACTATAGGTGATCACTATTTTCTCCCTTCTACTTTCTTTGTTTCCCAAATGTTCTTCTTTTACATATTACTTGTATAATCAGAAACACATAAAATCCTTTTTTTTTAAACGGCTAAGACTATTAAGTCTGACTGAAATGGAATGTCACAAACAAACCATTGCCTCCACAAAAACTAGTCCTGTGACGTTCACCATCTTTGGGCAAAATTTTCAAAGCCCGAATGCCTTACAAACACTTTCTCAAGAGGAAATTGTTTGGTTTACTCCACACAATGTAAAGGTACCTTTGTGTCTATGTTCCAATTAGTTCTCTATCAAAGGATGCCAGTGGATGGCTTGAATTTGAATAGGCCTAAATGGGGCTCGGTAATGGGCATTTCAGAACAGGTAGGATCATCTGCAAAAGAACACATTTCTGAGTCTAGGCAAAGGAGAGAAAGGCCACGAGTTCCTTGAGGGCCAGGAACTCTAAGCATGTCCTGCTCACTGTTGTGTCCCCAAGGCCTGGCATCCGACCTGGGCTCCATAAGTATTTGTTAGACAAATGAGTGAATACATTTAACTACAAAGCACTTATCCCCCCTTGCAAAAACACCAGACCTTGTACACACACAAAGGAGTGTCTCCCTCACAAAAGTATCCCCCTGGGAGACTAAATAGCTCTTACAAGGCACTCCCATGGCATAAAACATTAGAAATTAGTTTTGTAGCATTGTTTCCAGAGTCTATAATGTATTCCTCTGAATAGTCTCAGGATGGCCAATCACGAAGAGTCAAAGGAAGACCTCCTAGAAGGGGGGCATGTTAGACGTAAAGCAGGAGGCAGGCTCCATCTCTTCCTCTTGGAAACAAACCATGGAACCCCACTATCTGCCAGGCACTCTGATTCTCCCTAAAGATTTTGTCTTTAAAGCTAGCAGAGACTCAGTTTCTCTCCTACCCACGGCCATCACTCTCTTGGACACTGAAGAGACCCCAGACCAGGCAGGACCACTCAGAGAGCCTGGTCCAAACACAACGGACCTGTAGCCTCACCTCCTCCAGGCTTCTGCACAAGCAGATTAATCCTCCTAAAGCTCATTTCCATCCTGCCACTTGCCCGCCTCCAAACCTTTGATGGCTTCAGAGCAGAGGCCAAGCCTCCCAGGCTGACCCCTCTGGAGTCATCCTCACCTCCCATCACTCCCTTGTGTGGACCTCCCCAGGGGAGGAGGGCGGCCTCCTGAGATTCTCTGCAGGTTCCCACCCATCCTGTATGCTGGGCTGGGAGAAACAGCATGATGTTGGAAGGCATGGCAACCCAGGAGGACGTTCATCTGCAGCTCCATCACACTAGACTGAGTGGCAAGGATTTGGAACAATATTCTGATCAAGTCGTGAAGCTCTGGACCAGCTCTTCTCAACCCTGCCTACACATTAGAATCACCTGGGAAGCTGTGACAGAGTAGCCAGCTGGCTACCAAGACTTATGACTCCCTCCTCAGGTGGCTAGGAAGTGGCCTCCCTGCCAAGGACTAAATTTTCCGATTTCCCTTGCGTGTAGATGGGACCATTGACTGAGCTCTAGCCAATGGAATGTGGGTGGGAGTCGTGTGCATCACTTCTAGAGCTGGCCCATAAAAATCCTCCCAAGCAATCCTCCACTCTCTCGTCCCCCATCTGCTGACTAGATGTTGAAACCCAGATGACGTTGGACACCATGAACTGAGGATGCCAGAGCCTCCCTCACCTGGGTCCTAAATGACCACAGGGAAGATAACCACCCCCAGGCAGAATGGACTTTACGTAAGCAAGAAATCCTTCTCCTGCACTAGGCCATTAAGATGTAAAGATCTGGGCTTCCCTGGTGGCGTAGTGGTTAAGATCCACCTGCCAATGCAGGGGACACGGGTTCAATCCCTGGTCCGGGAAGATCCCACGTGCTGCGGAGCTACTAAGCCTGTGCGCCACAACTACTGAGCCTGCGCTCTAGAGCCCGCGTGCCACAACCACTGAGCCTGAGCACCACAACTACCGAAGCCCTCGTGCCTAGAGCCTGTGCTCCGCAACAAGAGAAGCCACCGCGATGAGAAGCCCGCGCACCGCAACGAAGAGTAGCCCCTCTCTACGCAGCTAGAGAAAGCCCACACGCAGTAACGAAGACCCAACGCAGCCAAAAAAATAAATAAATGAAATAAATTTTTTAAAAAAGATGTAAAGTTTTGTCTGTTACAGATCTAAGGTTACCTTACTTAACATAGGACTTTTTGGAAAATGGTATGTTTGAGCCCCAACCCCAGATTCTGACTTCACTGGTCCAGGGTGGAGCCAGGCTCTGGTGTGTTTTTAAAGCTCCCCCAGGTGATTCTAATGTCAAGGTTGAGAAGCAGGCTTTAGGCTCCTAAGTATTCATAGATTTTCCTGCAGTTCACTCAGCACATCATGGAGCCCCACTGTGTGCCAGTCATTTTGCTTCTCGCTGAAAGTTTTGCCCCTAAAGTTGGCAGAGACTCAGCTTCTCTCCCACCCATGACCATGGCCCAGAATTCTGCTGTCTCAGACTTGAAGGCAAGTGGAGATCTTCCTCAGCCAGTGCCTGCCTGGGGGGCTGGCAGGCCTCTTTGGTTCCTAAAGGAGCCCTACCTCTCTCCCCCGCTACCCACCCTAAAACCCTGCCTGCCCCCTGGACCAGAGCGTAGAGGACAGAGTATGGAGTTTCCAGCAGGAAAGAGGATGAAGAGATTCCTCCGGGCAGCCCATGGTGCTGCCCCAAAACACACCAGTGCCTTCGTATAATCACACCAAACACCAGCTGATCCTTCCTCTGGGACAGCCAGTCCTCAGGCTGGCAGCTGGGACACAGAGATGGTTAGGATGCAGCCCCAACCTTGAAAGAGCCTGCCGTCCAGTTGAAGACACAGACTATGGTATTGGGATAGGGGTCATCCAAAGCCATCCTGAGTTCCCCTACCCTTGAGGCAGCTGGTGTGGTGAAAAGGACACTGAACTCACTGGCTCCAATGCTGCCTCTAGCACTTTCCGCAGATGGCTTCAATACAGCATGGCGAGAGCTACACCAGAGGCTGCTCGGGGCCCTGTGGGATCCCAGATGAGGGAGGTGGCTCTTGGAGGAAAAGTAGGAGTTAGCCGGACAGACAAGAGGGACGAGCGATACAGGCTGAGTCACAGAGACAAGAGAGTGTGGGGAAGGTTTTAGAAACCTGGTCTGGTTGGAGAGAAAGGAGCAAGGAAGATGGGGCAAGAAACAAAGCTGGGGAGCGGGGGTGATGGGCTGATTTGGAGTGAGCCTAAAATCCGAGGTTCAGGGCCTTGGAGTGTGTCCTATAGGCCCTCAGGGGCCCTAAAAGGGCTCTGAGCAAAGCATGACATAGTCAGACTCATGGTTCACAAAGGGGCTCTGTGATGGGGGGTGTACCAATTGGAAGGAGAGAGTTCAGATGTAGGAGCCCAGTTGGGGAGTTATTAGGCATCCAGGCAGAGGTGATGAGGACAGTGGCCATGCTGATGGACAAAAGGCATCACCCTAAGGCTCCCCAGGCTCCTTCCCCCTAGGAGGCAGCAGGGTAGCTTGGAAAGAGCACCAAGTTTGAAGTCTACACTTGCTGTATCCTGGGTCTGAGACACTCTTCCTCCATCTCTTTATTCTTACCCTTTCACTCTGTTCAAACACCACCTCCTCAGAGAGGCTGTCCCAGACCATCAAAGCGGAGGCCTCAGTTTCTCCCCATCTCACCCCCTGTGATTTTCTTTGGTTTAATTTCACGATCTGTGATTCTATTGTTTATTCATTATTCACATGTTTGTTGCAAGCTCCATGAGGTGGCCTCTTCCTCCTATTTACTTTGAATCCCTAACTCTGGGCACAGAGTAGGTGCTTTTGATAGATCACATCATTGGCCTCAACTCCTTGCCTCTTCCTTTATTCATGCCCTCGCCATGAACTCTGAAGTGCCCTCTCAGAGTTCGGGTGGGGTGTGCTGCCCCATCTCTTCATCTGAGTTTGGCCAGGCAACTTGCTTCAGCCAGCAGCATAAGGTCGAAGCGGGGGCGAGCTGGCTCCAAGTTCTCTCCTGGGCCTCAGGAGGACGTGTGTGTTTTTGCTTGTCTCTTACCTCTACTACGGCCATGAAAAGGACATACCCAGGTCTCAGGAGAAGGAGGGGAGACACATGATGCACTGCTGCCCCCAGCCAAGCTCAGGCCAGATCAGCAGACCCACAGACCTATGAACATAAATGACTTATTTGAAGCCACTGAGTTTTGGTGGTGCTCAGTTATGTAGCATTTTTCTCTATCTGTAAAATAAAGGTTTAAGCATCTCCCTCCAAGGTCCCTGGTTCTCCTTTAAGCATGGCAGCTCCCAGCTTCCCTGTCCTGCCCCCTGCACCTTTCCTCCTTCTCACACACGCCACCTCGCCTCAGCCCTCATGAACAACCAGGCGGCGTCCACTCTCACAGGGCCAAGTTCATAGCTCCTGAGAGCCCCGCTTTCAAGGCTGCCCCTTTGCTGCTGCTTCCTCTTCTCCAGCGGCTTCACCAAGGCCGGGGGGCACGAGCCGCTAAAAACCCTCCCTGAGCTCTGATATGCAAATCAGAGAGCCCCAGGAAGCCCCAGGAAGAGCCCTGCCCTTGCCAGGATGGCTGGCCCACAACCCAGGTGGGCCCGGGAAGGGTGGCTCGGCTGCATTTGGAATAGGAGGGGCCATCTGAGCGGATGTACAAGACAGGAGGGAGGCAGGGTCTAAAGTCATGGAATCCTACACCTGAGAGACCGTTTGGAACCAACCCCCGCCACCCCGCCCCCCACCCCCCACCAGCATCCAGGGAAACGGAGGCAGGAGGAAGTAAACAGACTTGTCCAAGTCGACCATTCAGTGGCAGAGTCAGGATTGGATTTCCTGACTCCCAGCCCAGCGCTCCTTCCACTGCCCCCTGCTGGTCACAGGCAGGGTAGAGATCACAAGGCAAAGGTTTGGAGGCTGGAATGGATTCCTTTATGGATTTTCTTTCCTTTTCTTCCTTCCTTCCTTTCTTTCTTTCTTTCTTTCTTTTTCTTCCTTCCTTCCTTCCTTCCTTCCTTCCTTCCTTCCTTTCTTCTCTCCCTCTCTCTCCCCCTCCCTCCCTCCCTCTCTCTCTTTCTTTCCTTTGCCACGCAGCATGCAGGATCTCAGTTCCCTAACCAGGGATTGAACCCACACCCCCTGCAGTGGAAGCCCTGAGTCTTAACCACCAGCCCACCAGGGAAACATCATGTCCCACCCACCCCTAGTTGGGGCCACCTACCATAGGCCAGATCTGTGCTGGGGGAGGGGCATCTCTAGTAGGTGCCAGGTCCTGTACTGGGGAGCTTATGCCAGGATCTGTGCTGGGGGAGGAACCAGGTGCCAGGTCGTGTGTGGGTTGGCTGAATGCCTTACTATGTGCAGGTTCTGTGCCAGGTGCCGCCTACTGGATGGCAGATGGACTGAGAGCTGTGACTGTCTCTGCCTCCCCGCCAGTCACTTTGCTCTGTGTGCCTCTCTCTCCAGGTCACCCGGTGGCCTCTCTGTCTCTCTCTGACTCTCTCTGGATATTTTGTCTTCATCCTACTGCTCTCAATGAGTTTCTGCCCTCTCTCCCTCTCTTGTTCTCTCACTTTCGTCTTTCCTCGGCCTCTTTGTGTTTTCTCTTTTGTTCTATCTTTTCTCTGCCTCTGACCCGTTCTGTATCTTTCTGTCTGTGTGTCTGTCTGCCCGTCTCCTGTGTGCACGTCTCTGTCTCTGTCTCCCCCTGTCCTGTTTCTCCAGAGCCCCTCACCACACCTCTGACTCCACCTGGGTCTCTGGCTAAATCCACCTTTCTCTCTGGGGTTGTCTTTCTCTCTTGCTCTTGTTTTTTTCTTTTTTTTTAATTTATTTATTTATTTTTGGCCGCACTGGGTCTTCATTGCTGCGTGTGGGCTTTCTCTAGTTGCGGTGAGCAGAGGCTACTCTTCGTTGCGGTGCGAGAGCTTCTCGTTGCAGTGGCTTCTCTTTGTTGCAGAGCACGGGCTCTAGGCGTGCGGGCCTCAGTAGTTGTGGTTCGCGGGCTCTACGGCGCAGGCTCAGCAGTTGTGGCGCACGGGCTTAGTTGCTCCGCGGCATGTGGGATCCTCCCAGCCCAGGGCTCTAACCCGTGTCCCCTGCATTGGCAGGCGGATTCCCAACCACTGCGCCACCAGGGAAGCCCCGCTCTTGTTTTTTATTTTCTTCTTTCTCTGTGTCTCTAGGTCTCTGTGACTCTAGCACTCTCTGTATCTCTGTCTCCTTTCCCAGCCGGTCTCCCTTCCCCCACCCCCCTCCACACCCACCCCAAGGTTCTGTCCAACGCCTCCCCACTCTCCAGGTCCTGTTCTCTGCCAGCTACAATTACAAGTGCGTCTCCTGAAGTGGTCCACCTTGACAGGTAACAAGAGGCTTTATGTTTGCAGTCACAGACTGGAAATACTGAATTCCTTTACAGCAAAGAAAGACAAGCACCCTCTTGGTTTATAAATATTAATTATAGGTACCCGGTAATGAGAGAACAGGGCAGCTGTTGGCTGTGATCTCTGATTGTTTGACTAATCCTAGAGACAGTTTAAACAAGACAGTTATTACCTGACGGGAAGAGGAATTAGGGTGCCGTTGTCCTTTCATAAGGATCAGCTTAGGAGATCGGTGAGAGATCTGGACTTACTGAGGACACTAGGAGAGTGACCTTGGGCAAAGCCTCTTCCCCTTTCTGGGCCTCAGTTTCCCCTCTTGTTCTAGGATGCCCTTCTAGCTCTGACCTGTATGATGTGGAGGTGCTACTTTGGGAGGGGATCAGGCAGGCCATTTCAGAGCATCTGCCAAGCAGGAATCATGGACCAACAGAGGGAAGGCCCAGCTCAGGGGAGAGGAACCTTGGGAGTCATGGGGGGATGGGGGGAGCAACTGGCTCCTCTGGATCTTTGGGGTGATTCCTAGGTCTGTCCTGGTTTGAGTCAAACTCCTCCCAGGGCTTGAGGCAAAATATTGAGCAAGGACTGAGGCGTGTCCCATATTGCAAGTCAGAATTTCCAGACTTACCACCGGCTGGCGCAGCCTTCCAGGTACCTCAGTTTTACTTCCTGCGAAATGGGAGTAAAGAAGGATAACTTTATGCAGCTCTTCCTGATGCCAGAGTTAAAAGTTTATCTAAATTGAATCTGAGAAGTCCCAGACTGGACATGCCTGCAAGAGGCCATATCAACAATTGTCCCATTTCCAAGCTCACGTCTCGATTCCATAGTTATTGACATCATTATGTGCAAAGCAGAGAAGCGATTCCGGATGCACAGGACAAAGGCTTGATGGTGGAAGTGGGGCACCATCGGGAGCAGGGAGTGTGCCTATAAGAGGTCCCTGCTCAAGGTCCCCACACTGAGTAAAAGTGGGCTATTCCTTCTAGAATGTGTACTTTCTAAAACTCCCTCTCCTCTGGGGAGATCAGTACATTTATAAAACACTAAGCCATTTATCACCTCTGGGGAACACAGGTCAGCCTGCAGGAGAGCCGTCGTGAAATACGTGTTTTCCATTTGGCAGAAGAAGGACCCAGGCTAGGAGGTGTCCTTGTCTCTTACCCGAGACCATGCAAGTAGAAGGTAATGGAGCTGGGAAGCAAGCCCTGGTCTGTGATCCCAAAACTCAGCTCCAGGTCATTACTGGGTTCCCAGCCCCATCAGCCTGCAACTCATCCAAGGGGTATGAGAGCCCGGCAGGCATCCTTGGAGGCTGGAACCGGCCTCTCCTCCTCTAGGATCCTATCCTCCCATCATCACAGCAGAGCCCAGGCTGGCCCATGGAAGGTGCTCACAAATGTTATTGATCGAATGTTCTTCAAGGTTCCGGTCGTGTTTCCGCCAGTCACTCCTTGCCTGGTAGTTAAAAGAGCGTGAACCTGAATTCAAATCCTGGCTCCATCATGTGTGTGTGAGACCTTGGGCAGATTACTTAACCTCTCTGTGCCTCAGTTTTCTAACCTGTAAAATGGGAATACTATTAGGACTTCACTGTTGCGTAGTAAGCGCTATGTAAGCATTGGCTGTTATTATTAATAATCACCTCCTGTCATCTCTCTTTCCAGAGCCTCTGAAGTCAGTTTACCCAATCTCACATAAAGGCAAATGTGGAAGGAATATCAGACTGCTCTCCGTTACTGTGTGGTGAGGGAGGTTGGGGACAGAGTCTGGCTCAGCTCCAGCCACTGTGAAGCCAGAGGCTGGGCGGGAGCCACCTCCACTGCCCTCAGCCTCCTGCAGACCTTGATCTGTGGAAAGGCCCTGCAGGCCCCATCCTGGTTGACCCTGAACAGAGCCGAGGGCTCTGCTTTGCCCTGGGCTCTATGCTTTGCAGCAAACTCCTGCCACAGTCCTGCAGGACTGAGAGGGGTAGAGGCGACGACTCACTTAAAAAAAAAAACAACATTCTGAGTGTCCCCAAGGCCCCCCTTGTAGGCTCAGGCCCAACTAAGTGCTTCTCTGGAACCATTTTAACTCCAAGTACAGACGCCACTAAGCGGGTCCTGAGGGAGCCGTGCGCTGGGCTTACACACGAATCAGAGCACAGCCGGTCCAGGCGGCAAGGCAGGCGGCTGTCAGCAGAAAGAAGCTGAGCGGTCTTCCAACTTGTCCCTGTGTTTTCTATTCTCACCTTCACCTTCCCAGCAACTTGACAATGCTGGCCCATCTTAATCTTTCATGGGGCCCAGACACACATCAGACCCTCTCTAACCCCCCAAGAGGAGTCAAGACTGGCTCAAGGGCTGAGGTGAGAGCCCATTTTCCGGCTGGGCTGCTCAAGGCTCCAGCCCCTTTACCCCAGGTCTTCTTGACACTTCCCCGGACATTCGCAGCATCAGCAAAATCTGTGTATGCAGCTCCCTTACATCTGTGCTCCCCTCCCATCCTCCCTCCTTCCAGCACGCCCCCCTCCTCCCCACTGTGCCATACATAGACAAGAACCACTTTTGCCTGCAACCAAAGCCCTCACAGCTCCCCCTAAAGATTTCCAAGAAAATCTTCCTATAGATTCAAAAGGAGGCCATGAGCTAAGAGCCAGTCATTCAAATGTTCCACCTGAATTCATCCTTCTTTGCATTCCATTAACCAACCTTGTCATCTGCGCCCAGTATCTTGACTCCTTTGAGCCTCAGTTTGCTCCTCTGTAAAATGGGGAGAATGATGGTACCTCATAGGGTACGGTACCTCCATGGTCACTCATCAGGAGAGTGAGGGGCAGTGAGAAGATGCACATACAGTGTTTAGTCTCACATGGAGAAAGTGAGCCATCCTTGGTAGCTGTTACCATATATATTTTTATTTCACTGAGTACGTGCTATGTGCCAGGCCCTGGAGCCACACAGCTGAACTCAACAGGCATCCCTGTTCTTGAAGAGCTCACTCAGGCATGGAAGAGAAAGAAAGAAACAGAAATGTTGATATGGTGAGATATGTTTGCATAATAGAAGAATGTACAAGTTACAGGAAAGCCTAAAAAAGGAAGATGTTGAGGGAGGGATGTGGGCATGCTTGGATGGACTCTTGAAGTCTGAGTAGGAGCTCACCAGGTAGCCCAAGGTAGGAAAGGCATTGCAGGCAGATGGAAGAGCATATGCAAAGACTCAAAGGCAAGAAACATCATTTTAAGGCCAAAGCCTTAGAGAAGGAGAGGCCCGGAGACCAGACAGAACGGGAGATTAGGGGTCAGTTCTGGACTCACCCTGCCAGCTCTGAGTTCGCAGTAAAGGGAGACTTTTAAGCAGGAAAGTGACATCACACTTTCTCGTGTCTTAAGCTGTGCTCACGTTCAAGCTTGCAGGGTTTACATAACTTTTCCTTTTCTTCTGGAGCATTTATCCAGCCTAGAAATTCGAGAGCAAGCACTTTCCCTTATTTCTATTCAACCTGAAAGCGGCAGTCGAATCCAGCTCGCATCGTATTGAAATGCAGGTGGCCTGTGCAACAGTGTTGCTAAAATTACCAAAACTAACCACAGCCAGGGAAGGGCCATTATCGGAAACAGATTTTATTACCATGGAAACCAACAGATAATGCCAAGTCCAGTCATTTTTATTCTCTGAAAAGAGAGAGAGACAAGGGGAGAGAAAAAGAGAAAGAGAAAGCAGCAGGAGAGAGAAAGCTATTGAAAGGAAGCGAGAACCCGGAACAGACTAGAAGGGGACAGAGAAAGCAGGGGAATCTGCCTGAAGGTTTCATGCCACACATGTCTCCTGACTGGCCATCCAGCTCGGGTCACATTGACGGAACTCATACTACGTGCCACAAGCTGGCAGGAAACAGCCAGAAAGGGCTCAGCAGCGTGACTTCCACTCCTGGTCCAAAATGCAGAAAAAGCTGTAAATGCCCCCAGAAAGAGCTGGCCCGGGTGTATTTCAAGGCACTTCTGATGATCTCCACTAAGAGCATCAGATTTGGGGTCGGAAGACCTGCTTAGAGTTCAGGCTCTGCCCGAAGTGGCTTGTGACCTTGGGCAAGGTCACAGAAGTTCCCGAAGCCTCGGTTTCTTCACATGTGCCAAGAGGGAGCTCCTGGGCTGGTTGTGAGGATCCGGTGTGCGTGGCTGCCAAAACACTTTGTAACTGTAGAGGGCTGTGCGCACAGAAGGCCCTGCAGGCCCCATGATTCCTACATGTGTCTCCTTTGTTCCCTGATTTGAAGGGCCCTTTCACCCATCACGTAGTGCCCTGGTCCATGCAGTGAGTGGGATCCACCCCCAGCCCACATAGCTCCAAATGCTGAGGGATGGGAGGCAGGAGGCCCTGCTGAGAACTCTTGGGTGTCCAGGGAACAGTGTGGGTTTGTCAGCAGAACTGAGATGAAACATCCACCCCAGGAGAAAGGAAAAACCAAAGACAGAGGGAGAGGAGATGGGCGGACAAATGAGGTACACCAGGACACCCTGTGGAGGGAGAGACCATAAATATGCTAGGATCCTGGCGAAGCCGTGAGTAGGAGGTTTTAGCTGCCAAAACGGATAGTCAGGGAGAGGGCAGTTCAAAGGAAGCCACAGAATATATGAAAACACCCATAACCACACATGCACATACACAAACATCATCAAATCTTTGCTACTCAAAGTGTGCCTCACCTGGGAATTAGAGATGCAGGCTCTTCCCCCGGACCTCCTGGTGATTCACTTCTATACGCAAGAGATGAGAGGCTCTGGTCTAAGTCACTTCCCTTCTCTGAGTCTCAGTTTCTTCGCCTATAAAATAGGAATAATCATACCCTCCCAGCCACATGGGGCTGTTAGGAGGATTAGAGGGAAAAAAAAAAAATCAAACAGTTGAATGGATCACTTTGAAAAACAAGAAGCACCGTATGAGTGTAAGATAGTGTTCTGTTGTTATGTAGTTATTACTGTTATATATGGGGAGCCCAACCTCCCAGGGTAACAAGGCACTTTCATAACAAAATGACTTGATTAGACTGTTCTCTTAAAAATGTTGCTCCCCAGCTAACGTTTTTCCTATCCGCATGCCTCTTCTTGCAGCTGCATATTAAATCTTCATGCCATCAGCACTTGACTGAATTTGTAGAAACAAAATGGAAGAGGGAACTCAGGCATGAATTAGCAGTTTAAGACAGGAACGAGATTACGATAAAATCCCCACTCTCTGCATCCATCAAAATGTAATAAGAATAGAAAACTAATGTGAAAATATCAACATGACCTATTGCTTCGAGCCTGTCATTGCCATCCTTTGTGATCGAGCCTTGCGAGATGCAAGCAGCTCATTTCGCTATATATAAGCGTCACGCTTTCCATAGGAGACGTAAACCGTGTCCGAGACAGGCAGACATTTGGGCAGATCCCTCTGGGGGAAACAGGAAGGGACCAAATGAGACGCGGTTCCCTGACTTTACAAGTCGTGGAGAGCAAGAATGAATGGGGGTGACTCGAGCTGAAGGGTGCTTTGTTTTCTTTTTGACTGTCTATGGATGGGGAAGCTCCGGCCCTGTCAAAGGATAGTGGCTCCTGTCCTAGATGTCCAGGAAAGGACATTTCCAAAGTTCCAAATGTCTCCAGGAGCCCCTGCTCAAGACCCAGCCTCACACCCTCGCTGCTGGCAACTTGGTCAGCTGCATGGGCACCCCAGGTTCCTGGAAGGGCATGGTTCTATCATTGGTCCCTATGCCAGCAGATGAGGGACAGATGTGCTCAGAGAATCAATAGGACTTGCACAAGGATACACACCAAGTAAGGGTTAGACTCCAGGTCTGCGGACTCCTTATCCAGCATTCCCTGCATGGCACCCCGTTGCCAGCTATGTGCCAGCACTGAGCTTGGGCTGGAGGTATGTGAAACAGGAGCAGAGGCTCCTGCCCTCAGGGAGCTCACAGCCTCGCTCCCATCCTGAGCTCCTTCCCTCCAACCCCTTCCCCCTCCACTCTGCCCTGGTCACCGTGGCTTCCTACTGTTCCATAAAAGCACTGACTTTTTCCCAGTCAGAGACTTCGAACATGCTCTTCCTTCACCCAGACTGCTTTCCCCCTCACTGTTCACTGAGACAACTCCCCATCCTTCAAGTCTCATCTCAAATATCAGCTTCTCAAGGAAACCCTCCCAGATATACCTTCACCCCACACCCTTTCCTCTGCTTCAGGGCCCTTGGTTAATTCACTGCCATATCAGTGCTATTCCCCTGTAGCATATTTCTCAATAGTAATTAAATCATCATTTGTTTTAATGTATTTAATAGTAATTAAATCAAAATTATTTAATATTCATCACTCTCAAGGCAGATCAAACTATAAAGGTCTGGGACCACTCAGCTGTGTTTACTGTTGTGTTCCTCAGCACCTCGCATAGCACCTGGCATGTATCCATCCATTCATTCAAAAATTTTTTATTGAGCACCTAGTATGTGCCAGGCATTGACAGCATGCCAGCTCTCGTGGGTGCTTCACTCCAGTGGAGGAACACGTACAATAAACTAACTAATGAATGTCAGGCGGTGAGGAGTGCAAGAACTAAAACAGAGCAGGGCATTCGAAGCTTATATCTGATATGCTGGAATCCTCTTTGAGAAGGGGACACCCGAGCAGAGCCTGGAATGGGCCACACCAATACTTAATGGAACAGCCTTCCGTGCCGCAGGAGCGGTAACGGCAGACGCGCTGAGGCTGGTTTGTGCTTGGCACATTCCGGAGACAGGAGGGAGGGGGCTGTGGAGGAGGAGGTCAGGGAGGTGGAGGGCCCAGTGGGGAGGATTTGGATTCTACTCTGTGTGATGGTGGAAGCCTTGGAGGCTTATGGGCAGAGGAGTGTCGTGATATGACTTCAGCTCTAAAAGGACAGTTTCAGGTGCTGTGCAGAGACCCACAGCAGGGGTCAAGGGCAGGAGCAGGGAGGCTCATTAAGAGGCTGTTGCGACCATCCAGGTGAGAGATGGTGATGGCTTGCACTGGAAGAGCAGCGGTGGGGGAGGAAGAAAAGCATGGATTCCGGATGTAACCTGAAAATGGAGCCAACAGGGTTTGCTAATGGATGGAAAGTGAGGTATGAGAGAGAGAGAGGCGTCAAGGACGAAAAGTGCCTAGATTTTTGTCCTGAGCACCAGGAAGAATGCAGTTGCCATGAACCCATAAATTGCCTCTTATGCTGAAGCCCATTTGAGTTGGAGTTTTATCACTTGAAAATTTTTTTAAAACCTTGACTAATTCAGAGACTAACAGGTAGGCCAGAGGTAGCAGGGTAGGGAGTGGAGAGGAGGGGACAGATGGGAGAGACAAGGGAAGGTGCCTGCTTGGATGTAGCAGAGATGGGGTCTCAGGATGGAACTAGAACGACTCTGGGGTTTCCAGCCCAGGTGCTTGAGAGTACGGCAGCCTCACTAATGGGACGTACAGGCTCAGACCAGTGTTCGGCTTTTCCTCTTTAACATCTTAACTTTTAGGTACCAGCTGCTGGAGCTTTGGAGAGAGCCCAGGACTGGAGATAAAATATTTGTTGCATGCTTTCAATGAGCCAAGCACAGGGCCAGGCTCACCGTGTACAATTTTTCCAACCGTGACAAAACGTTAATCAGATTAGTATGCCATTTGACAGATGAGGAAACAGAGGCTTACAGAAGTTATGGGGCTTGCCCAAAAAACATACGGTTAGAACTAAAGATTTGGGAACCACCCAGGAGAAGCAAAGCCCTTTGCCTCTAGGTTTCTTTATGAGCCCCCGGGATGGAGGTCAAGAGACTCAGGGTCCAGCCCTGGCTCTGCCACTTTCTCCCGTGTGACCTTGCACGAGGTCGCATCCCACTTCGCGCTCGGCTTTCCCGTCCAGGAAACGCCAAGATTGGGCACAATGATGTCCCCAACTCATTACAACCCTCATCCCCCCAGCTCTGCTCAGGCTTCAAAGAACCAGGGTAGGCAGAAGCGATGTTTGCCACATAGGATGAGCACCTACTGTGCACAGCACCTTCTCCTGGGATGAGACCAGAGGAAGGATGGGCTGTGACCTTGCCACGGTCTGCGGTCTGATGAGGACTCCCAGAATGGTGGGGGCTGGGAGCGCAGGGCAGCAGCAAACAGCTCTGCAGGGAGACACTGGGGAACCCAGCCAAGCTCCTGCGCACGAAGGCTCACAGCATATGGTCTGCATTTCATACATCATTTACAAGGAGCCGCAGCCATTTTGCAAAGTCTCTTCCTGTTCCCAGAGCATTTGGGCTTTGGTTTCTGTCTTTGCTGATCCAGCTTCTGCCCTTGACACTGCCCGCTTCCACCACTACCAGTCACCACAGACAGTATTTTCCTGTAAGTTTGGGAGGTCCAGGTCAAAGTGAACTGAGTCTCTTCCCCGTGATGGACTCGATAATGTAAAGAGTGTGCGTGATCCAGGTCCTGGGAGGTGGGCCTGGCAAAGGTAAAGCAGCATGTGAGGGATGCCAAGGATGTCTGGGAGGGCACCCCGAGCAGTGAGCAGCAGGGCATGGAGGGAGTCATGCAAGTAACACTCTCATGGGACCTGCTGAGCAATGCCAACGCTGCCAGAGTAAGGTCTCCACTCGGAGCTACTATGACACAGCAATGTGGGAAAATGCCCACGGCAGAGTCCACTGCCTCTGTTAAGCTACGTTTTAGCAAGCACATCGCTGTGACAGAACAGCTGGGGATATGCGAGTAATACCACAGTCAGGAAGCCCTGGAAACGCGGGCCATGTGCAGGCTGGGCAGGCCCGTGCCTGGTTCATGGTCCTCTCCAGAGCTTGGAACATAGTATGTGCTCAGTGAATAGCTGCTAAGCAAATGAATGGATGACCTGAGTGAACAGCCTGCACCCATATGCACCAAGTGATGGGCCCCACGTGGCGGAGGGCTCCTCCCAGAACTGCTCCCAGGACCCGCCCAGGACTTCAGGGACCCCAGATACGATGGAAACGGGTCACCTGCCCCAAAGAGAGGAAAAAACCCATCTCTCATTCTTGCTCACTCTCTCTCTTCCCCTTTCAGTCTCTGGCTCTGCGGCTGGAAGAAAACAAGAAGGGTCTCCTCGCCCATGCTAGGACCTTCTCTCCAAGCCCGGAGCTTCCCAGCTCCGCCATCCTTCCAAAGCTGGACCAGCAGCTTACCGCCTAGGACAAGGGGAAGAGGGGAGCTCTGGGCTTCCATTCCACCCCTTAGGCTCAATTCCTACATGGCTAACGTGGCCACGGAGCCTGCTGAGCCAATGTCAGCCTCCAATCTGGCAGAACGCACACACATCCCCTCCCTGTCCTGGGGTGCCCATCCCCAGGCTGAATCCAAGGTGGGTGAAGATGGCCCAGGGAATCCTAAGCCACAGAGCTGCTGGCCTGAAGGAACTTTGAGCCTCATGCAGATTCTCATTCTCTCCTAATTCTTTCATTCCATAGAGTTATGGAAGACCTGCCCTGTTCCAGGCACCTTGCCCAGCACTGGGGTGGGTCCCACAGGGGCCAAGCAAAAAATTCCCTGTCCTTGTGGAGTTGACACTCCAGTAGAAAAGAGAGCCAGTAAACCACCAGCCAACCAAAGAAATAAGACTATTTCAGGTGGTGATAAGCACAACAAAGGCAACACGAGGTGTGCTGGTTTTTCCGTTTCTTCCCCTGAAATCGATTCCGTTCTCAGACCTCCACGCCTGCTCTGTGCTCTGAGGTTCGAGCCCTGTGGACTGCATCCCAGGGCTCCCTTGCTGGCGGCTTCTAGGATTCAGACAACAAGGAACCGGGCAGGAAACGAGGGCAGCAGAGAAGAGAGGTACAGTGTTTCTTCTCCTGCCCCCACCCTGCCTTGCTGCCTGGGTCTGCAGGGCTGATCCTTCTGTGACAGAGCCTGCAGTGTCTCCAGGCTCTGACAGCACCCCTTCCTCCAGGGCCCCCAAGGTTCCTGGGTGCTAACAGCTTCCCTCAGTTGCTGGTCACCAGATTCCCTTATACTTGTCGCATCTCTTCAGATTCCCAGCTGAACGTGACTTGCCCTTCCTGCTGGGCCCCTGACTGATACAGGCAGATGCGACAGAAGGTGCCGGGAGAGAGGGGTGGTCAGGGAAGCGGCGGGTTCAGGCCCGGGTTGTTCAAGGGGAAGAACAACAGTCAGTGTGTCTGGGATGAACTAGATGAGGGGGAGACAGAGAAGGTGAAGTCAGGGGTGACATTCATGGTATTCAACAACGGGCCGGGCACAGGCATAATCCAGCCAGAAGAGACTCCCAGCTATAAAGGGCTGTCACACCTGCTGGACAGGAGTCCTGGGTGATCAGACAGGTGGGCAGGGGTGTATCAGCCAGGATCCCAGCAGAACAACGATGCTGCACGTGAGCGGGCTCACGTGAGGACAGTTTAATAAAGGGACACTTTAAACAGGTGTGTGCAGGGACATCACAAGGATGGTACAGATCTCTAGGACTGCCAGAATCCCCAGCAAGAGGGTGCAGGAGAGAGCAGTTGCCAGATGCACAGAGAGCTGTGTAGAGAGGAATGGAACACGCCCAAGCTGCAGTGGCCCCACGGGGACAGCACCCATGACATCAACACCCAGCCTCACTCTCTCCCTCCCCCCACCCTCCTGTTGGTGGCACCCACTGGCCATGGCCACCCAGGAGCCAGAGAACATCCTGATGGATCACCCTCCTAGATCTAGAACAGTGTGGAGAAGACTGAAGCCTGGATCTTAGGAGACAAATGGGAAATTTCCAGCTCTCTGATAGGTAAGACCTTGAAAGTCACAGTAAGAGGTTTAGATTTCAGGCTAAGCAGAGTGGAAGAATACTGGGAATGAGAGTGATAGAATCTCACTTGCACCCTTTTCCTCCATCCACGGGGAGGTGATGGAACGAGCTCTGCTCTTGACATCCTGGACCAAACACCTCCCAGAAGCACTTTGTGGTGGTGGTTGGGAGACAGGAGGAGGTTAAGGGAGAGTCCTGAGAACTAAGCCACCAGGGCAGGCCTGTGGTGACAAACAGCTCAAGAACCTCAGGGACCTCCAGCCTTCAGGGGACAAACCCACAAGCTCAGCATACAGGACCATCTGAAATATGATGGAATTTCACCAGCCCTAAGACACCAGAAAATGCCCAAGGCTTTCCTTGAGGGGAACAGGGGAGGAGGGCTTGAGGAAGGGGGCAGAAGTCCCCCCCAGACCCGCACTTGCCAGGCTGAGAGATGGGAGGGCTGGTTTTGAAAGCCTTCCCACATGTTTCTTTCTCTAACCATCACGAGGTTTCAGCAGGGATGCAGGAGAAAGAAGAGGCTACCACCTTCCTGTACTCTGTCTATGAGACAGGGGGATGAATTATACACTGAATGACCCCCTCGGGTCCTAGGAGTGTTTGGAGTTTACAATCCCAAGATTCTACAGACCATCAGGAAGGATCTGAGGCTTAAATTTTCCATAGCCTGTACGTTGGGGTCATGAAAATTCCTAGACTTGGACTCAGAAGCCCAGGGTTCGAGTCGTCGCCTGCATGTAACAGGTGCACAGAAATGCTGATTTAAGGTAAGAGAGAGAAACCCGATGACTGGAATAATAGCCCGTGGGTTCTCATCCCACCCATATGTGAGCCAGGCATGGGCTCTGCCTATGTTCCCTTGGTCCTTTTTCACATTATCTCACCCAGAGTCTGAGCCAGATATTATGATGCTCATTTCACAGAAGACGAAACTGAGGTTCAGAGAATCTAAGTCCCTCCCTGCCAACCCTGCAGCTGGTCAGCAGAGGAGCCAGGAGGCAGGCCCAGGACTCTGATGGTATAAGCCTGGGCCCTCCGCCACCATCCGTGCCATCTGTAGGGAGAAGGGCACAGCCCCAAAGCCTGGGTTTCCTCTGCGGATGCTGGAGTCTCTGGAGAGAGCTCAGCCCGGTGCTTCCATTCCCAGCCTCGCTAGGTGGAGGCTGGATCCTGCCTGATTCATTCTTTTAATCAGGGACAGCGTGGTGGCAGCAGCTTCCTGAAGAAGTCTTCAGACTCTTATTAAAACTAAGTTATTGCTTTAATAACCACAGGGCGGAGGCAGCGGCAGCTGGGGGCCTGTGGGCTCTCAGCCGTCCCCGGGAGTCCCGATGAGCAGGGCATTGTCACACGGCACTGGGGCACTCCTGTCCCTTCACTCCACATTATATGCCTTTCTCTCTCCTAGTCCCAAGGCCACAGTGAGCGGGGAGCTGTCCTGGCAGGTGTCTCTCTCACAATTAGCCATGTGGACAAAACAAACACTGGGTTCTGGAGGCACTTCTAAAAGGTATGCCCATATGGGTTCTGGCTCCAGCCCCAGAGACGGGATCAAGCTAAGCTTGAAAAAAATATGACTCAGAGAGGTTACATAATTTGTCCAAGGTCACACAGCCAGCCAGAGGATGCACAGAGGCTTGAACCCAAATCCATATACTCTTTCCACTCCATCACACAGCCTCAGTGTGTGTTGCATGGGTGCTGAAAAAGGCACCTATTCCTGGGACAGGTGTAACATCACCTGGACAGACATACCTAGCAAATGTCACTGTGATTTGGGGCAAATTGCCTCATTTGTCTCTTGCTCAAATTCTTCAGCTGTTGTATGGGCTATCAGGTCATTATGGACCTTGAATGAGATAACAAATGTAAAATTGTTCTGTACACTGTAAAGTGCAGTGCACCTCGAGGATGTGTGAGCCTAGGGCTATGGGGAAAGGCAGACCTCAGCAGATGTTAGGGCAGGGGGTTGGGAGCAGCAGGGGAGAGCAGAGGGGAGGGGATGCGGGCTGGGAAAGGATGACAGAGTCCCAGCAGATTCCAGGGAAGAGGCACACACAGACACATGTGAGGCAAGAGCCGAAGCCAGGCTCAGGGAGACAGGGGGCATCGTGGCTGCACCACACAGGGCTGGGCTGTGGCGGGGGGGATCCTGAGGTGTTAACAGCAAGGAACCAGAAGACCACACTTCTCTGGAATAGAGCAAGAAATGGCCAGCGCCATGCCACACCTCCAGCCTCTGAGCCTCAGTCTTCCCTCTGCCCAATCGAGAAAATATGTCTACTTTCCAGGGCTGTTGTGAGGATCAGCATGTACGTAAAGTGCCTGAATATAATAGGTGTTCAATAAATCATTCCCATTATGATAAGGATGGTGAGGATTATGTAAAAATTACTTAAGATCTCTGAGTCTGTTTTCTAGTCTGTGGAATATAAGTAATCAGATCTACGTCACAGTGTCCTTGTCCTCTTTCCAACATGGAACCTACAGATGGACATGGTAGTCAGACAGGTTTTGGCTCCTTCCAAGAGCTCTCAGCTCTCCATGAAAGGTGGTGAGCTCCCCATCCTTGAAGACATCCAAGTAGACATGAGATGACCTTGTGTCAGTGAGGGAAGGTGATCAATTTCAGGCAAGGGGCTGGACTCAAGGCCAACAGCCCTTCCAGCTTGGAGGATACACGATTCTACAACTCCACAAGCTCTCATATAATCAGACCGCCCAGGCTGGCCCGTGGTAAACACAACCTTACACTTGGAGTCAGAAGGCAGTGAGCTGAATCTCTTCTCAGCTTCTTGCTTTTTCTCAGAAGCTTCCTGTTCCTGACGAGCACCCAAGGTGCCGCTGGCTGGCTCCACAGCTGCAGGTCCCCCTGCTCCCCATCCCGGCAGCCTCAGGCCCAGTCCCAGCAGGTGTGTTTGGAGAAGCACAACCCAAGTGTCACGCTGTACATGTTCCCCAGCTCAATTACAGTCTCAATTCTCTTTTCTGTTTAATCCCCAAATCAATGTGTTCATACATATTTAACCGGGAGGCTGTTTTTATTAAAGTGGGGATTCGTTCTACATCTTTCTCCCCACCACTTAGAAGGCATCTGCCAGTCACGAGGAAGATGAGTAGATTAATGGAGGAAAGGCCTAAGCACGGGCTGGGCCTGGTACCCCAGCCAAGCCAGAGAAACTGAGAGCACCGCTCCTGGGCCTTCCCTTCTGCGTGGGGCTGGTGTCCTGCTGCTTCCCAGCTTCCTCTCCCCCAGGCCACCTGCAGCTCACCCCTCACCCCCAATTCCCACTGGAGGTCCCTGCCCAGGGATGCTCCCTGGGGTCCTTCCAGACCTGCCCTCCACCTTCCCCCGGCTAAGGAGCCAGAAGAACAAGGGCCAGCTGCCTGTCGGATGTCGGAGAGTGGAGGTCACCCTCAGCCTTGCCTTCCAGAAGTAATAGATTTCTCCTTCCAACTCCGAGTCAAGGCTGAGCAGAATAAATTATCGCCCTTTCACAGCGTAATCACTGTCACACTCATCCCCGGCTGCCATCTGCTTCTTCACCAGAATCCCCACGTAGCCAAGCTGGAAGGAACGAGAGGAACCGTGGACCTGGCAGTCACCGTGCTGGCCAAAGAAGGACAAAGGCGGGAACAGTCTGGGGCCCGGAGCAGGAAAGAGGTGGCCTGGACAAGCTTCTCAGCCCTCTGTTAAAACAGGGCTGGAACAGTCATAAGCGGGCGGCAACATGTCAAGTCCCAGCTACATGACATCACATTTCATCCTGGTTGCATCTCTAAGAGACGGAGCCTATTCTTTTTTTTTTTTTTTTTTTTTT
>NW_006780610.1:4155389-4158943 GCF_000442215.2 Lipotes vexillifer | reverse complement strand
GCCTTTTTTTTTTTTTTTTTTTTTTTTTTAAGTATAGTTGATTTACAATGTTGTATTACAATGCACAGTGATTCGGATATATATATATACACTCTTTTTCAGCTGCTTTTCCATTATAGGTTATTATTGAATATAGTTCCCTGTGCTCTACAGTGGGTCCTTGTTGTTTATTTTATATACAGTAGTGTGTATCTGCTAAGCCCAGACTCCTAATTTATCCCTCCCCCTCCTTTCCCCTTCGGTAACTGTAAGTGTGTTTTCTCTGTCTGTGAGTCCATTTTTGTTTTGAAATAAGTTCTTTCGTATCATTTTTTTAGATTCTACATACAAGTGATGTCACATGATATTTGTCTTTCCCAAGACAGAGCCTATTCTTATCATGCACATTTTACAGAGGAGGAAACTGAGGATCTGTGGTCCCACAGATAGGAATTAGCAGATGCTGGATTGGGGAGAGGACCCATGGCTGCCGAGTCTGTGCTCTTAGCTGTTTGGCTGCCCTATCCCCCACTCCATTATGCAGTAGTCCTTTCCTGCTCTACACAAGCTGGGGGCCATTTAAGGTGACACCTAGAAACCAGACTATTTCAGGAGCACCAGTTACTGGCAGGAAATTGCCAGCCACAGAGGAGCCTGGGGACTTTGGGTGGGGTCAGTGCCTCAGCTCACAGCCATCACCTCCCTCTCTACCCCTCTGGGGACTCATGCCTAACTTCCACCTGCTCTGTGCTCGGAGCTGGGCTGCACGGATGAGCCAAACCAGGCACGGTCCCTCCCTCATACGACGAACTGTGTTACAGGCGAGACTGACATCAAACGGTGACACCATGGAGGTGTGTCTGCAGACGCAGCCGAGGGTCCTGGTACAGCGTGCCTCTGCCTGGCGTCCTCTTTTCGTCCCTGAGCCCCTCCTGTTGGTCATCTAGCTTCCTGCAGCTCGCCCTTCAGCCGAGGCACCGTGCTATGGGGTCTGGGACTGCCCTGTGCCTCCCCTTCCAAGAACTCACCCTGCTCTGCTCGCAACGATTGGATCGCAGAGACCAGGTCTGTCTTATTCACCATCGCATCTTAGGCGTCACTGCAGGAGAGAACAAAGTTGCGGGAGGAGGAAAGAAGGAAGGCAGGGACGGAGGGAGAGAGGACAGGAGAGGGAAAGGAAGGGAGAGAAGGAGAGAAGGTGAAATTGGAGGAGAAAGAAAGAATAAGGGGAGAAATGGGGAGAATGGGAAGAAACCTGGGCCACTTTTGAAAGACCAGATGCACCCCCAGAGGCCCTACGCTCTCCTCTCATCCTGGGCTGAAGTTTGACCTGGTTGCCAGGAACTGGCCAAGATGGTAACAGCAGGAGACCAGCTGCAGTGGGAAAGAGGTCTTCCATGGGTTTCCCAAGAGGACAACTGGGAATTAACCCCTTTGCAGAGGTCTGGGGTCCACGCCTCTCTTCCCAAAGCTGCCAGAGGCAGAGGGAGGGACACCATGACCTCCAACCATTGACTTTATATCTAATGACTCCGTGATCTTGACAAGAGACTGGGGCAGAACCACCGCAGGGTGCCCTTCCGGCCAAGGAGCCTATGCCCAGTGCTCAGGGACATGCAGAGCTTCTCCAGAAGCTTGTGTGTCTCCCAAAGGAAGCCTTTCCCACGCAGGGTCCTCAGGACCACCAGCCAGAAGGGCCCCACAGACACCATATGCTGTCCTGGGCTGACACAACCAGCCGGCCCCCGCTAACCGCTTGGCAGTTCCTGTTTGACAACGGGATTAATTCCTGAACAAAACAGATAACGTAGGCAGTGCGATTCCTCATTTAGCTGTCAGATCGGGATAAAAAAATGTGTGAGAGAGAAAAACCCAAGGGAAAAAAAATTGGATAATGACAAATTGTGACTGAACACTCCAAAGAAACACAAGCCGTCTCTCCCATCGTGTTGTGCCCGCTGTCACTTAATTTTGAAAATATTCTAAGTGTGCAGGGCATTCTCCTTGGCACTTGCCAGCTTTGCCTGAGAAGAGCCTCATCCCCTTTGGTCCACAATCTCATTTCCTCTGCAAATACAGCAAATAAATACAGCAAATACAGCAAATATACAGCAAATATACTGCAAATATACTGCAAATATACAGCAAATATACAGCAAATATACAGCAAATATACAGCAAATATACAGCAAATATAGAGCAATGCACCAGAGACCCAGGTGGACACACGAGCCCAGACGCCCTCCTGCCTCTCCCCCCTGCCCCGCCAGGCTCCCTCATCACACAGCCCCTCTTGCTGCCACTCCCCAGAGGAGAGGCCTTCGTTCTGCAGATTTTACAGTATCATTATGATGCTGGCTCAGAAGGGAGATGGAGGAAAGAGAAAAAAATGTTTTTGCTGTGATAAGTGTCAACTCTGCCAGTATCTTAAAAGGACTGTTGTTTGCAAAATGGATCATTATCCAAATGTACAGAAGCCGTACATTGAAGCAAGTTTTCCCAGATCAGAAATTGTTTGGCTGCCCCCGGGGGAGAACAGAGGAAAAGCTCTTCTTTAGATGTTTCGTCACACCACACAAGGGTCAGGTGAAAAATTAGCAGCCCTCAGAGACTCCTCGGGGCCTGACCAGTGCCCTCTCCCCCAGGAGAGCCTAGAACCTCATGCCTTGGCCAAGGAAGCTCGTCTCCCTGATAATCTCTAAGAACAGGAAGTGGCCTGCTGAGCAGAGATACTTTGGGTCTGAAGGCAGGGGGTGGGACGTGGTGACTTGTAGAGAGTCAGCCTGCCTAAGGATGTGTCTGTGGCCTCTTGGACACCAACAAGGTTAGATGACAGGTCCTTTCCTCTCTGAGTGCCTGTTTGCCCACCTGTGGTCTGGAGGATCTCAGGGGCTAAAAGGAGAGGGCTTCTGGGACAGGCACCATAGTGCAAGGATTGCCTGGGGTTTGGGTTAAGAAACACCCACCTGGGGTGGATTAGCCCAAAACCTCCTAGAAAAGAGCAAATCAGGAGATGGCTCACCCAGTGGGAGAGGAATATAGATATGCCATTGCCAAAGGAGATCCTAATGCTGGCCAGAAATGGAGAATGAGTCAGATAGCCTCACATCAACCCTACGAAGCAGGAACTGTTGCACCCATTTTAGAGATGGAAAATTGAGGTTGAGAGAGATAGAATACTTTGCCCAGAAACGTAGGCCCATGCTTGCCACCGTCTCACCACAATATCCAGTCTGTCATCAAGCTCTGAGTGTACAGACTCAGCCCACATCCCTCTATCCTAACCACCTCCTTAATCCAAGCCACCACCATCCTTCCTGGAACTGCTACAGAAGCCTCCTGGCTGGCCTCCCTCCCTCCAGTCTAGTCTCCCCACCATCAACCAGAGATTGACTTATAAAATGCAATATCATATTAACCCCACTTAAATGCATCAGTGGCTCCATGCTTCCCTCCAGGTGAAACCCAGCCTCCTTAACAAGGTACTCCAGGCTCTCTCCAGTCTCCACCCACTTCCATACACCTTCATCTCTTGCCATTTCACCTTCACACTCCAGCCTCAGCCATCAGAACCG
>NW_006780610.1:4152478-4155215 GCF_000442215.2 Lipotes vexillifer | reverse complement strand
CAGCTCCCGCTCTTCTTGGAGAGGTGAGGGAGAGCCCCTCTGGGAACCCATGGGGGTCAGTGGGTTCCTGGTACCCGGGCCCACCGTAACCAGGTGGTGCTGGGCCTTTCTCAGGCTGGGGGCCTTAGCCTTTCTGGGCTGAGGGCATGGAGCCACTCTGTCCAGTGGTGGCAACCTGGGCCTTGGACTCTGGGGTTTCTACAGAGGCCCTGGAGGGGGGCGCTGAGGCTGTGCTTGTTTCATGTGCGTGGCCCTGGTTTGCTAAGCACCGTCTCTGAACCCAGATCCTGAGCCAAGGACTTCACATCCGTCTTGGTTATGTTTGCTAGTGAGTCAGTTTTATGATGTGGTCTGAGTCATAAGCGTCAGCCAGACCTGGTTCTAATCTTAATTATCCTATCCAATTCATTTGACCTTGGGCAAGTTAACTTGGTTTCCCTGAGCCTCAATGCTCATATCTGTGAAACATACACAAATATACTTGACTACAGTTGTGAGGTTCTTGTATGATCTTTTGTGTGCATGGGGTTGTAGCACAGTGCTTGGCGCTTAGTCATTACTCAGCAAATGGCAGCCATTTCCATTTTTGTGATCTGTCATTCCACCCATTACCCCTGAGGATGGGATGATATCATTCCCATTTTATAGATGAAGGAACTTAGCGCTCTTAGTTTTCCCCAAGTGGCAAATTCTCTTTGCTTCTGGCCCTTTGCCCACGCTGTTCCCTCTGCCTGGTACACCGTCTCCCTTCCCTTTTATTTGGTTCTATCTCCCTGAGGTGTCACCTTGTTTAGGAGCCTTCTGTGAGCCCCAGCTCACGCTAATTTCCCATGCCCTTCTATTCTCTCCTGCATCACATCTACTGAAATTGCCAGCATGCTGTCGGGGACCCCACTGGCCCAGAACTTAGAGAAATTGAGGACCGTGTCTACCTTATTCATCATTGTACCCTGAGCACCCAGGACCATTCCTGGCACACAGTAGGCACACAAGAACTATTTGCTGGGCCAATGATTGATTTAATGAATAAATGAATGAGAGAATGAACGATGAGGCCAGCGGGAGCGCTCCTCCATATATCCAAATGTACAAAAAGCCCAGGCAAGCCCATCAATAAGTCAAGCATTCGCTCCTCACAGCCTGTCCTTGGCTGGGAGTCGGGTGATGGATTTCCGGAGGTGATGCATGGGAGCGCGAGAAGGGTGTAGTGGATGCATGGAAGAATAGAATATAGATTTCTGTAGGTTAATCATTTGTCATTCCTGCCACTCGGCGCACTCGTACACACACACTCCTTCCCTCCCCGGACCTCCCCGCTCCCATGAGGAAGCACAACTCATCCTGCCCTTGGACCTTGCAACAGGGGCACACACACAACACACACACACACACACACACACACAGCAACGTAAACACATTCAGAGAGACACATCACGCAAGCTTGTCCATCACAAAACCCCTCAAACACACAAATTCAGACACACACTCTGCACCGAATCTTAATTCACAAGCTTCCCTGCCACCTAGGATACACACACACACACACGAGAAGTGCACACTTACTGTGATACACACATACTCACAAATCTTCTCTCATTGCCCTTACTGTTTTCACCTTATTCCAAGCTCCCATCTGTCTTCCTTACAGAGTCCCTCCGGGACTGAGGCTGGGGCACTGAGCCCTCTCCTTTTTCTCTAGGGGAAAACCCAGACATCACCTTTCTGAGCACCCCCGAGACCCAGCTATCCAAGCCCAGGAGTCCCCTCCAGAATTGTGCCCTGTATCCTTACATCAAATCCCCTACATCATAGGTGAAGGGCAGAGGGGAAGGCAGGTAGACTCAGAGTGAAGCCCCTGGTTTTCTCCACTCGCCGAGTCGGTTACATGTGCCTTGTGAGTTGCTTCCTGTCTTATGCAGAGTTGCTGAGGAAGAAATTGAAAAGGGACAGACTCTCTTTCATCCCAAATGAAGAGGGAAGAGCCCCAGCCTCTCCCTGGCCAGCCACTCTGCTTAGTGCAGGGAAGATAAGGGTCAAAGGACATCGCTCCCCTCAACATCCAATAGGCCCTGTACCTGCTGTCCCAGAGGTCCCTTCCCTGGCACCCAGGGCCCGAGGTATCTCCTCCCTTCTCAGGGCTACACCCTCTACTCCAACACCTCCCAAAGACCACCCCCGCAAATACCTCCTGGGGCCACAGACCCAGCGTCTTCATGCATCTCTCCAAACTATAGAGTAGTTATTTCACACACACACACACACACACACACACACACACACACACACACACACACTCCCCCAAGCTCCATACCCACCAGCCATGTAAGTGCTCTGACTTCCCTGAAGCCTATAGGGTCATCCTGGGGCTCCCTCTGCCTCAACAACACTGGAAGACACTCAGCCATGTCCTAGTCACTCTCTGAGGCCCCCTAAACGCTCAGGTTTCCCCACACTCCCTATGCTGGTCATCTGCATAAACACTGAGGTTTTCCCTTGTGCTGCCAGGGCACATGGCTCTTGCTCTTCCAATCTACCGTCCTGGGCTTTCCTGGTGGCGCAGTGGTTGAAAGCCCGCCTGCCGATGCAGGGGACACGGGTTCGTGCCCCGGTCCGGGAAGATCCCACATGCCGCGGAGCGGCTGGGCCCGTGAGCCATGGCCGCTGGGCCTGCGCGTCCGGAGCCTGTGCTCCGCAACAGAAGAGGCCACAACAGTGAGAGGCCCGCGTACCACAAAAA
>NW_006780610.1:4146228-4152294 GCF_000442215.2 Lipotes vexillifer | reverse complement strand
GCCCGCGTACCACAAAAAAAAAAAAAAAATCCATCTACCGTCCTGACTTCTGGTCACGGGAAACTAGACCCCTTACATATGCCCCACCCTCCCCAAAGCCCAAAGACCCAGGCATCCAGGTCTCCGCCTACTCCCAGTAGGAGATACTTATTCATTGCACTGGTCACAGCCCAATAGGAATGTCAGTTATTATATCCATTCATTTATTCACTCATTTGTTTACTAAGCAAACACATTACTGCTCGTTCTGCACTGTGCCCAAAAGGATGGGCAGTACCTCGACCAAGGGCCTGGCCCATGGAGCTTGCCATCCACAGAGACCCAGACACTCACAGAAGAGCCAAGTCCAAGCGCAGGGAGATAGCTCAGCGCAGGAGGATACTGCTGGCTGCAAGTCAGCAGGCAATGACCTCGGCCCAAGTCCAGGGTCCCCTTCAAGACTTACAAAGAAGAGCTTTCTTACAACAAAATGGCAACCAAGTTCTGCCCCCGCTCCCGAGCATGTGGATCACAAAGCTGCCATGCAGAGGGGGGCAACCTCCAGCTATGAAGCAAACCCAGAGGTGCAGCAGAAAGAATCAGCCCTTCCTGACCTCGTCTATTTGTTCCCTGCTTATACTCTGAGTACCAACTGACACACCAACTTCTTAATTTTCTGAAGGACTGGATGAGAAAAAAGAGCAGACACAGACCCACACAGAGGGCTCCACTGAGGCGCAAAGAGGTAGTTATTTCCTCCAGGGGATGCCTGTTCATTGCCA
Source organism: Lipotes vexillifer (assembly GCF_000442215.2). Lineage (NCBI taxonomy): Eukaryota > Metazoa > Chordata > Mammalia > Artiodactyla > Lipotidae > Lipotes > Lipotes vexillifer. Next base: position 4,151,533 of record NW_006780610.1, on the reverse strand, counting down.
GGGGCTTTAGAAGCATTAGAATGCAGGGACCCTGAGCTCCTCAGACCCCGCCTCTCCCAGAGAGGTTGAGCTGGGCTGGGCTGGGCTGGGCTGGGCTGAAAGGGGCTTCTGGTGCCCCTTCTACTGGACTCAGTTTCCTGGAACCTCTATTTCCTCCCTGGAGAGCCCTTTCATTCCAGCACCTCTGTGGATGCTGAGGCCCAGAAGGGGGGTACATGGCACCACATTCTGTTGCTTTTCATCTCAGTCACACTCAAGTTGTTTCAGCATCCTGCCTGCTGCCTCTCTCTCTTCCCATCTCCCTTTGAAGTCGTTAAATAAAGACGGCTGTAGATTACAGCCATGTCAGCTGCCTGGGGTGGAAACTTCTCAGGCTGCCTTCCCTTTGGTATTAGCCTGTTGCTCTGTTGTGGGGAGGGGAGCCTGAAGTCCCTGCTCCAGGTTGGCCAACACCAGGCCTTCTCTCTCCCACAAGTCATGCGCATTCGTGCAGGAATGACTTGGCATCTCTTTGCTTACCATCCTCCCAGGAAACTTTGCAATGACTTTACTGGCCCTGTGAGCACTGAGCTGAGCATCCCTGGAGATGCTGTCAAGGGCCCCAACATGGGCTCCCAAGAATGGCTTGGGGAGCCCTCTGTGGTGTTGAAGACAGGTTCCATACCTCCGTCATCTGAGAGTTTAAAAGCAGCCTCCTGAATTATGGTCTGCTCAGCACTGCACTATGGGAAGGTGGCCAGCACCTCACCTCCCTTGCTAGTACAAATTTGACTTCCTTTGGGCAAATTTCTTCTCCCCCATCCTTACCAAGCTTCTGTCTTCCATCCTGCTCTCTCTATTGGCCCTGCCATCCTTCTATGCAGCTCAAACCTTCCAGTGGTACCTCTGTCAGTGGCAGCAGAGTGAAGTTTTCAGAGTGCAAGTCATGTCACCCCACTGCTGTAAACGCACAGTGGCCTCCCTTTGCTCCTACAGTAAAAATTAAATTCCTTAATTTCTTGACGTACAAGGCCGCACATGCACTGGTCCCAGGCCACCATCCCAGCCTCACCCCTGCTGGCTTTTTGCTGTCCTGCTACCATCCCTTGTCCCCTCCCTGGGGTTGGTCTTTGTCCAAACTGGCCCCTCCCCTACTTTGTCTAACACATTCACCTTACAGAGCCCGGCTCCCGTGTTGCATTCTCTAGGAAGTCTTCTCTGGTCCCACCATCCAGGCTAGGTCCTCCTAGGATTGCTGTCTTAGAATTGTTCTTTCTTTCTAAGCACTTGCCTTGGTTTTCATTAATCGCTCATTTCTGTGACTGTTTGACTAGTATCTGCCCTTACATTCCCATTAGACTGTAAGTTCCATGAGAATAAAGACTTTGTGTGTTTTTATTCAGAGTCATCACCAAGACCTAACACAATGTCTTGACCATTATGGGCTCTCAGCACACATTTATTGGATGGACGGATGGATGGATGGATAGATGGTTGAGAAGATGCTCATTTCTGCGGGTATGAGGGAGCTGGCAGCTTCCTTCCAGGCCATCCCAATTCTTAGATCATGCCATTTTATCAGACCAGATGGGAGGGTGGCTCCTGGGAAAAGAAATAAGAAACAGACCCTTCCTTGCAGCCCCACTTTGATTGCTCAGTGCCATAGAATGTCAAGGGCAAGGGCCTGGGTGTGAGACTGGATTCCAGCCCTTCCTGAGCAATACACACTTTACGACATGAAACACAATGACTGCAGAAGCCCCAGAGCTAACAATCCCGGAACCTCACAGACCAGCCCACCTCCTGGTAGGACTCAACTTAAACAAGCCAGCCAGGTTTAGAACCAAGGCCAGAAAAATAGACTAGGAAAATTCTGGAAGTCACAGAGATGTTGTGGTGCTAAGAGGGACCAGAACCTAGAAATCCAGACCCTTGTCTTCAAATCCGATATTCACCCTCTCAAAACATGACCCAGGCTGCCTTCTCTCACTCTCATTCCTGTCCCCCAAGCCAGGTCCCGTAGACGGGCTTCATCCTGCAGAACCCAGCACCGAGGCCTTTGGCTATTTCCTCCACCCCTTTGAGGGGTGGCAATGACTGACAGCTCATTCCTCGGTCCGCACCCATCCCCAACACAACACCCCACCCCATCAAGCCCCAGGTTTTGTTCTGAAGATACCACGCTCTTCGATTCTGCTAGAAATTACGATGCACTTTCCCTGGTTAGTCACCCCCGTCACTAAAACCAGGGAAAGAACCTGCTTCTTGTCTTCCAACCCTCTCCTCCCAATGCCTTTTCAAAGAGAAGGGGAAAACCACACAGCGACAAGAGCGACACCCCCTTGCCGCTCCAGGCGTTTTAATGAATTCCAGCCTTCAGGGAGAAGGGCGGCTGTGTTAACGGTGCCGGTGAAAAATGAGGGGAGGAACAGTGAAGCAAATTTCTTTTTATTGACTTTTAGTGAGCTATTTAATCCAAACAGCTCATTATCCGCAATATAAATATACTATATAATGGATTTTGCAATAAGAACAATTAGTTTTGCAATTAGCATGAGGATAAGCTCTCCCCCACTGCAGAGCAGGCAAGGCCCAGACAGTGGGAGCTGGGGGGAGCTGGGGGATGGGGGGAGAGGTGGGAGGGAGGGAAGAAAGCAGCTCTCCGGGTGGAGAGGGCAGGGCTGCCCCCGATCCCAACCCCACTGCCCAGAGGGGCCCCAGATGGACAGGAACATTGCCAGTAGACAAGAGAGCAGAGCCACATAGGTAGCTGTGAAAAGCACAAGCTTCCTGCAGATCTGCGCTCAAGGCTCAGCTCCATCACTTATCAGCTGTGCAACCTTGGGCAAGTCACTTAAGGTCTCTGAGACTCCGCTTCCTCATTTGAAAACACAGGCATCACTCTAATATCTCCTCATGGAGTTGTCAGGCGGATGACGGGAGGGGATGCATCCGTCCCTGGCACGAGAGTACATCCTCAACGAACACTCCTGAGGGCGCTGAGCTGGGATTTCTTTGCATCTCCAGGGCTAACCACCAGGAAGGAAGGAATGATGTCTGTCTAGCTCACCACTGCATCCAGCCAGCACATAGTGGGCACTTGATAAATATTTGTTGAATAAATGTTGCTAAGTGAATGAAACTCAATGGCTGCTTGGCCCAGTGCCTGATACATAGTAGGCACTTAATAAATATTCCTTGAATAAATGTTGCCAAGTAAGTGAAACTCAGTGGCTGCTTCCCTGCTGTCGGTAGCAGCAGCCTTGTCTCAGGGAACCTTGCAGACAAGCATACTGGCCGAGACCAGCCTGCGAAAAAGAGCACCTCTGCAGCCCTATTTCTTTTTTATTTACAATATTATATCAGTTTCAGGTGTACAGCAAAGTGATTCAGTTATACATATATATGTATATATCTGTATTCTTATTTTTCGATTCTATTCCATTATGGTTTATTACAAGATATTGAATAGAGTTCCTTGTGCTCTACAGTAAACCCCTGTTGTTTATCTAGTTTATATGTGGTAGTGCATGTCTGTTAATCCCCTACTCCTAATATATTCAACACACACCCCCTTTCCCCTTTGGTAACCATAAGTTTGTTTTCTATGTCTGTGAGTCTGTTTCTGTTTTGTAAATAAGTTCATTTGCATCATTTTTTTAGATTCCACATGTAAGTGATATCATATAATATTTGTCTTTCTCTGTCTGACTTCACTTAGTATGATAATGTCTAGGCCCATCCATGTTGCTGCAAAGGCCATTATTTCATTCTTTTTATGGCTGAGTAACATTTCATTCTGTGTGTGTATGTGTGTGTGTATATATATATATATATATATATATATATATATATATATCACATCTTCTTTATCCATTCATCTGTTGATGGACACCTAGGTTGCATCCATGTCTTGGCCATTGTAAATAGTGCTGCTATGAATATTGGGGTGCATGCATCTTTTCTAATTAGAGCTTTTGTCTTTTCCGGATACATGCTCAGGAGTGGGATTGCTGGATCACATGGTAGGTCTATTTTCAGTCTTTTAAGGAACCTCCGTATTGTTTTCCATGGTGGCTGCACCAATTTACATTCCCAGTAGCCCCATTTCTTGACTCTCCCAACCTGCTCTCTCTGCTGCCCCTCGGCCAGCTTCTCAGCGTCAGGGCCTCCCACCATGCCCCCTCCTCTTGGTGGCCCCAGAGCTTTCCTGAACATCACTTAACTTCAGCCCTTGTCTCTCCAGCTGCCCGCAGCCCCTCACCCCTGCCCTGAACGGGAAAGGTGAGCACACTGGTGCGCTTACCAGATATAATGGGGAGGTGTGCCCATTATATCTCGCAGGCAAAGAGGTCGGGCTGGCTGTGGGGCTTTCCAAATGTCCCCAAAGTGGTAGAGAGCACCAGTTAAGGCACAGACCCTCAGCCAGACAGCCTATGTCTGTATCCAGGAGCTCCATTTTCTAGCTATGTGACACTGACCAGGCCCCTAACCTCATTTGCCTCATCTCTAAAATGGAAACAATAATAGGTTACTTATGGCTTAGAGTTTGGGGAGGATTAAACGAGAAATCTGTGGGAGGCACTAGTGCCCGTCACACAGTACGATTTCAACAAGTGTTAACTACCATTGTCACCACCATCTCATTGTGGGTTATCAAGAGCACACAGACCACACTCTTGGGATCCAACTCAGCCACCATCTGGCCTCTCTCTAGGGAGCTTTGCTGAAAGTCCTTCACATCTTAGCTAGTCCTGACCAGGTCACAGGCTCACTTTCAATACTACGCACATGTGATGTCCTTTAATCCTCACACCTCTACGAGGTAGGTTTAGGTGTTGTACAGGTGAGCAAACAGGCTCAGGGAGATAAGGAGACATGTCCAGGTAAGCGGTGGAACCGGGGCTCAACCCCAAATCTGCCTAAGCTCCAACCTCTTCTCCGGGTACTGAATGTGACGCTGAAGACCTAAACGAAGGCAGGGAAGGAAGGGCCCTTTTATCCTCCTGCTCGAGTCTCCAGATGTTCCAACCCGGACTCTGCTGGGTAACTGCCCCAGTGGCACAGGCGGGACCCCATGAAGGAAAGGGGGTGGTGCCCTGGAATCCTGAACCCCGGAATTCCCATAGAGTCAGCCCCAGGGACACAGGGTCTGGGCAGAAGCAAAGAGCAGCCTCCTGTGCTCACCAGGAACTTCCTGACCTTGGGCTGCAGCTGAAGTGACCTTCAGGGCCCCACTACAGCTGGCTACCACATTGGGGACATTTGGAAAAGCCCCACAGCCAGCCTGCCCTCTTTGCCTGTGAGATATAATGGGGGGGGGGGG
>NW_006780610.1:4141444-4146031 GCF_000442215.2 Lipotes vexillifer | reverse complement strand
AAAAAAAAAAAAAAAAAAAGATATAATGGGAACACCTCCCCATGGCCTCTGCGTGCCAGTGTGCCCACCATTCCTGTTCAGGGCAGGGGTGAGGGACTGCGGGGAGCTGGAGGGACAAGGGCTGAACTTAAGTGATGTTCAGGAAAGTTGTGGGTGGATGGTGAACGTCTGGCACACACAGCCTCCAGGCAGAAAACAGAAGTCTCCCTGGCATGTGAACACATGGGCGCGGAACACACAGCTCCTGCCCTGCTTGGGAAGGAGGACGGTGCTGGGACCCCCAAAGGCACGAGGTTACTGAAAGCTGATGGGAGGCTCTCCGGACATAATGGCCAAGAACGCTGACTTCAGGGCTCACAGCCTTGAGGTCAATTCCCAGTCTTGTTATTTACCTACTCTGTGACCTTGAGCTAGTCAAGTGTTCTTTCTGAGGCTCAGTTTCCTCATCTGTAAAGTGGGACAGTGATAATACCATACCTCCTAGGGCTGGAGCACGATAAGGTGTGGAAAGTGCCAAACACAGATTCTAGCACCCACCAGATGGAAGCTGTTGCTCACTAGCTTTCTGCTTTAAAGTGCAAGGTTCTGTGAAAAGAAGTAAGACAGGGGCCTTGTGAGGCATCCTCTCCAGGTCTCAGTTTCCCCGCCTGTCCAAGCCAATGGGGCCCATGGTCTCAGCACCCTTCTCCTCTCCCCACTCTTGCCCTCGTTCCTGCCTGCAGCCTCCCCTGATAGCTGCCTGGTTCGGTGTCCCGGCTGGGCCCAGTAGCCCTTTGGCAGGAGAGCAGAACGGAGCGCTGTTAGTCACGGTGTAGAGCGGTACCATCCATCGGGGGAGGCCAGCAGGACACAGAGAGGTCATCTCCATTACAAACTGGCTGTGATCATCTCCATTACAAACTGGCTGTGATTAAGCCATTACTTGCCGTAATGGGATGCTTTCAGTTGGAGGTGATGCCTGCCGCAGCCGATAACGCTGCCGACGGCCACTTCGGCCTGGCAGTCTGCAATAACACAGGCTCTCCCCTCTGTGACATGCTCAAGTTCTCACACTCATCAAATAGTCCATTTTCCAGCACAACTGGGTACACTTCCCCGTGACAAATACCTGTTTGCCTTTAATCTGTTACAAGCTGAAGAGGCCCAAAGGAAACACTCCATCACGGGAGGAATGTTTTCATAAGCGTGCTCGTGAGGGGTCCCCGAGGGAGGGGCCGAACAGCAGTGTGTGGCTGGGATGTCTGAGCACTTAGGGGGTGTTCTGCCAGTCCAGAGCTGAGTTTGGGAGGAGGGGGTGTGCTGGGGTTGCTTGGTTCTGGGGTGAGTGGGGAGGGTCACACAGACGTGCAAAGCATATTTTCATGTGTCTGTGCTTGGGGAGGGTGTGGAGAGCGGTGCCCGGGGGGACTCAGTCCTTCGTGTGTGCATGGGTGTGACTGCAAATGCGTGTCCCCGAGTAAGGGCAGGAGGTGTATGATACCTGCAATGTGTAAGGAAGGATAAGTGCCTAGGGGTGTGTATTCCCATATGTGCATCGGACCTGGAGCTTCCACAGTGTGCAACAGTAGCCCTGTGTATGGGTATGCCTGGGTGAGGACCCGTGTGTGTGCGTGCTTGAATTCCTGTGCACATGATGGGGAGCGTAGGTGTGTGTGAACGTGCGTGCATTCACCTGAATAGGGTCGGGGCGCGGTCTAACAGCACGACCAGCTTGCCCAGGCCTCCTGGGAAGACAAACAGGGGCCCTGAGCACATACCCTTAGGTCCTCAGAGTTCAGGCCAAGATTGTTCCAACACCTGGAAGCTGGGGATTCACTCTGAGCCAGGGTTGGGGGACAGGGACGGACGGGGGTGCTTCAGAGACCAGAGGGGCCCTCCCCAAGCCTAGATTCTGGGTGCAAATTCAGGGCCTCAGGTGCGCTCTGTTCCAGATTGAAGCCAGAGGCTGCAAGAGCTTGTCCATCCCGCCATGGGGCGGGAGGAGTAAGGAGTAAGGAGGCTTGGAGGACAGCCCAGAGAAGTCGGCCGCACTGGAGCCACGCAGCAGCCCAGCGTCAGCCCAGACCCAGGGCTCGGAGGAGCCACGGAGGAGGAGGGAGCTCGGAGGGTGGAGAGGACGGCAGCTTCATGCCCAGGAGTTACTAAAAGGGACAGTGCAGCTTGGGGCTCCCCAGTTTTCTGATCTGAAGAATGTGCTGGAGGGCAACAATGGGAGGAAATGTGCCCTGGACATCAGCACATGCCCGGCCCCAGGCCAGCCACTCCATCAGTAGCATCCACACCACTATGCACTCAGCCCTCAGCATGCAGAGGCCCTCAGAGACTGGTTTATGATCAGAATCCCCCAGGACTTTCTAAAAATCTTTACTGAGGACCAACTCTGAACCCCCCAAGCATGTTATGTGCATTATTTATGATGACCACAGCAGGATGATGATAAATAGCTACTCTGGGTCAGGCATGGGCATGTGTTTCACACGCACAATTTCATTTATAAATAACAATTCCTAGTGATAACAGTGGCCCACTGAGTGCCTGATGGGAGCTTCCCACATGCCAGGCACGAGGCTTTGTATCTACAGTAATCTTAAAACCTCGCTGAGGGGTGAGGGGCAGGGCAGGGCAGCTGAATGCCCCCGGTCCCACAAGCAACAAGCTGAGGACCCGACATTGAGCTCTGGCGGTTCTTCAAGGAACGTCCTTGAGGAAAGTTTCCAGCAGGATCATTTCCTGTTCCTGCCTTCGCCCTGGAGCCTTACACAGCCGAGCAGAAGGTGAAGCTTAGGGCGCTGGTTCATGAACTGATGGAGACTGTGCTCATTAAACAATCAGATGGGTGGAAACGACCCAAGTCCTCCACGTCAACAGAAAAAAGTAGGAAAATGCCAAGGAAAAGCTCCTGATCATTATATTCTACACAATACAAACAGTAGCATTCCCAAAGTGTTTCACTTTCATATGTTTTTTTTCCTGCCAAGGTCACACAGAGAGGGGATGTCAGAGCCAGGGTGAGGCTGAACCTCCTTCTACCACCCATTGTCCCAGACATCCCAGTCTGGGAATGAGCATGGACTTATTTTTCTCAGTTCTGAAGAGAACGTACTGGAAAATGTATGGTTTTGTCTTCTCTTGAATGTTTAGTCTGTTTTCTAAAGAGATGTGTGCAAAAAACGTGATCAGGATAAGGTCCGGACGAGGCTGAGGGTGGAAAGTAGGTATGGGCGGGAGTGGAGACCTTTGACCTTGAGGATGTCCCTTGTGACCTTGAGGACTTGGGGGTAGAAACACAAGTTCTGGATTGGTGGATGTGAGGACAGCAGAAGGCAGGAACTTCCTGCCAGCAGTGGTACCACTGAGAAGGGAAGAACGCAGATATACTGACCACCAGCTGTGGGCCAGGCCCGGGGCGAGGCCCTGATACGGATGATCCTATGGCATCACCCGCCTCCATCACCCAGAGCGTAAAATGTCCACCGTAAACGAGGACACTGAGACTCAGGAAGTTGAAGTGATTTGCCCCAGATCGTAAGCCAGATCTGGTGGGTTCTTTCTCCCATATGTCAAACTTGGGGGTACTGTGTACCCCACTTCCGAGCCCTCTTGGTGCAGCTGTGGGCCCTGAGCATCCCTACCCTCCCTGTCCTCAGCTTTCGGCTCCATTACGAGCGCCACTCATCACAGAACCTGGAATCTCCTTGCCCTGGGAGCCAGGGGTCAATGTTTCCATCTCTGCCCCATCCTCCTTCCCAAAACACTGACCGGGGACCCTCTCTCGGTTCTTTGGAGGAGCTGGTTGCTCCTCCCAGCCCCTCCCAGGTGCTCTCCTCCATAGTACGTGCCCCAGATCAGCACAGGAGAAGCCTCTCTCATCCCTTTTCTCATCCCCAGTGGGTTGCTGCTCTGTCCAGCACATTCCAGGGGAGGAAAAGGATCCACCACTGACCATCTGGAACTCCTGCCTGAGAAACGGCCCTTTCTCCAGACCACGACCCTCCCCCCCAATGGACATTTAGTTCACCTCTAGAGGAAGAAATGGCTGGCCTGGTAAATGAATAAGATATACTCCTAGTTGTCCTCCAGATCTCAGACTAAACATCACTTCCTCAGGGAAGCCCTCCCTGACTCGTCCTCAGACTCTGATTGCACGGCACACCAGTCCTTCAGATAACACCAGTTTATAACCAAACCATAAATAGCGTGACACAGTGTTGGACATCTGTCCCCGCTACTGTGCCCCATGAAAGGGGAGCTGGGATTATCATGAATCCCCAGCATTCAGCACAGAGCTCTGCACATGATAGGAAGGCAACCAGTAATTGCTGAATGAATGAATGAATGAATGAACGTATGCTCCGGGCAGAGCTGGGGCACCCTCCTCTGGGCCCCTGCAGCCCCCTGGACATAACTTCCTCACTGCCCTATCACCCCATACTCACGTCTCTCTTTCACAGTCTCAAACTCACAGCTCAAGAGCCAAGTCTGGCTCAGCAACAGATTTAAAGTAAGTACTTTTATATTTTAAAAATCAATACAGTAAGGCTTCCCTGGTGGCGCAGTGGTTGAGAGTCCGCCTGCCAATGCAGGGGA
>NW_006780610.1:4134969-4141376 GCF_000442215.2 Lipotes vexillifer | reverse complement strand
GCGCGTCCGGAGCCTGTGCTCCACAACGGGAGAGGCCACAACAGTGAGAGGCCCAAGTCCAAAAAAAAAAAAAAAAAAAAAAAAAATCAGTACAGTAATTTCTCTTGAAGAATAGGAAGATCTGGCAACAATCAGGTGGAGATGAGTGGTAGGTGCCCCTCTTTAGATGAGCCCCAAGTCTCCAGATGGCCAAAGACCCCCAACTCCCTGTTCTTCTTACTCCAGACCTGCTTCACTCATCTCTGTTACCTGCCTGGACACTGTGAGCACTTGGGCTTGTGACCTCCTGCTGTTTCTATAACCCTGCCCTCCCCGCAAGGCCGTGAGCTTCCTGAGGTCAGAGCAACCCTCATGGGGCCTGGCGCAGAGCAGAGAAACAGTAAATGTTGGCTGAGTGAGTGAATATAAGCAAGAACAGGAGGAAACTCCAGGGAGTGGTAAGACCAAGTGGAGCAAACTTGTGTGTAAGGAGGAGAAAGTCTTCCCTAAAGGAATTGAAGCACTCAATCAGACGGTCTTTAAGGATTAGTTAAGAAAAGATAGGGCTTCCCTGGAGGCGCAGTGGTTGAGGGTCCGCCTGCCGATGCAGGGGACACGGGTTCGTGACCCAGTCTGGGAGGATCCCACATGCCGTGGAGCGGCTGGGCCCGTGAGCCATGGCCGCTGAGCCTGTGCGTCCGGAGCCTGTGCTCCGCAACAGGAGAGGCTAATTTTTTTAATTAAAAAATAAAAGATAATTGAGTGCACCAAACACTTTGTATTTTGTTTCACTACCTTGCCGTCCTTAAAGCTGGGGTGGTGAGTAGGTTAATCTCACTGAACTGGTTTAATAAATAGAAATCCATTTTAAATTTATTTATTTTATTTATTTATTTTTGGCTGCGTTGGGTGTTCGTTGCTGCGCGTGGGCTTTCTCTAGTTGTGGCGAGCGGGGGTTACTCTTCGTTGCCGTGCGCAGGCTTCTCATTACAGTGGCTTCTCTTGTTGTGGAGCATGGGCTCCAGGCATGTGGGCTCAGTACTTGTGGCTCATGGGCTCTAGAGCGCAAGCTCAGTAGTTGTGGCACACGGGCTTAGTTGCTCCGCGGCATGTGGGATCTTCCTGGACCAGGGCTTGAACCCGTGTCCCCTGCATTGGCAGGTGGATTCTTAACCACTGCGCCACCAGGGAAGCCCATAGAAATCCATTTTTTTTTCTCCCGCTGCAGAGCACAGGCTCCGGACGCGCAGACTCAGCGGCCATGGCTTATGGACCCAGCCGCTCCGCGGCATGTGGGGATCTTCCCGGACCGGGGCATGAACCCACGTTCCCTGCATCGGCAGGCGGACTCTCAACCACTGCGCCACCAAGGAAGCCCAGAAATCCATTTTTAAATGTCTCCCAAGGATGAAAATCCTCTGCTGTGTTCTGGCTTCCAAAAGCGGTCTGAAACTCTACTGCCACCTTGTGGTAATAAGTACATATTGCAGGAAGAGTATTCTAAAAGGAAAACGCAGCCAACGTGGACCCATCCACCCCCACCCCCACCCCCAGGCAGAGCCACCCTTCACAAAGGGAAGGCACAAAATAGGGCAGAAGTGACTGGTTTAAAAGAGAAATTAAATTCAAACCACAATTACTGAGTATTTGAGGCACCTGAGTTGGGCTAAGTCTGCTCCAACCCTATGCCCCAACCCTTGATTACCTTAACTATAATCAAGACAGACATAAATAACTAATTCTAATGCAAGGCAGACTGAAGTCCAAGTCCAGAACTATCACATCCATTGAGTGTGGGTGTTGCATCTCAGCTTGAACTAACCACAATACTCAGTAATATAGGCCAGGCATCGAGCAAGGTGGTTTCTCTTTTTTTTTTTCCCTCCAGCAAAACTTTACAACAATCTTTTGAAGTAAGTCCAATTAGCATCCCATTCTGCAGATGAGTCAACTGAGGCTCAAAGAAGTGAAGCCTCTTACCCTAAGAGCTAGTGAGTGGTAGAGAAAGGATTCAGATCAGGCTTAGATTTGACTGACTCCAGACTCCTTGCCATTTCTTTAGAGTCTCCTACCTGCTCTAGACCAAAAGTGGCCTCTTGAGATTCCAGGGCCCACCGGAAATCAGAATCTCCCCACCTTATAACCTCAGCAGGTCTCTAGAAGGACTAGATAAGCACAAAGAAAAGTGGTAGAAGTGTCTGGCTCATACCTTTGTTCTAGCCCACCCTTCTTGCCCGCCCCCTCCTTGGCCTCTATTCCACAACACCCTCACCCTCTGGAGGTTCTCCCGGGTCTGCCTGCCCCAGGGGGAGAGAGGCTGCCTGTCCTGAGCCCCAAGCCCTGGCTCTGCGTCATCTCCATGCCAAGTCCACAGCCGATCTGGGCAGCTCAGAGCCTTGTTTGCTGATTCGCAAGTTCATAGTATGGGCCAGTGCTCCCCAGAGAGAAATACAAAACCATAATTGTCCCCAGATTGGCTTGTGTTCTTTGTGGAAAGAAACAATACACAGCCTTTGTGTTTAAAAAAAAAAAAATTACCGAAACAAAAAATTTCCACTTCACACTCTTTTGAATTGAGAGAAATAAGTAAACACTATTTCCCAAAACTATGTTCACTGGGAAGCCTCCTTTTATTATATTTATGCAAAAACATGAGCCGAATATCATCCTATGCCACTATAAAACACATTCAATAATAAAATGCAAACGCTATTTGCAAAGAATTACAGAGGATCAAGTTCTGGCCGATCGCGAGGAGTAGTTTAAAATTAAGAGTTTTAAGCTTCACGTATCCCAATTTTATTTTGTAATAATCTATGCCTTTAACTTACCCTGTTTTTATTTGCTCCAAATAAAGTAGCCAAAAATCCACTGCACATTGATTGTCAAAAGGGTAACTCATTATCTGCTTTTGCCCAGAAATAACAGAGGAAGAAAAGAAGGTGTTTGCTTGCACTCCCACAATTCTTTGGAAATATTTGCTTTCAGACATTTTGTATTATTGTGCAGTGCACATGTTTCTGCATGGGAGCTTTGCAATTTTGAAAAGATACCAAGAGGAGCAGAAAAAGAAACTAAAGAAGTTTTGCTCATTCTTTAGTCCAGGTTAACGTGGAGCCTAATCTGCATACCCAACTGAGGGATTCTGGGACATTGCTGTGGCTCTCCTGGGAGTATTTAGACGAAGGGCCTGCAAGGAGGATTTCGGGTGGTTGCTGGAGGGATCTCACACCCTATGCCATTAGAGGAATATGGAGAGCCAGCCCGCAGCACTGAAGAAGACACTCTGGGGAGGATGGCAATTGGAGGAAAGACACCCTAAGCCAAAGGAGTGGATGAGTATATGGCTGACTGTGCCAGTGAACAGTAAGAGTGCTGTCAAGAGCCTTGGTCACCCAGTAGGGAAGGACAGGAGACGCTAGCAGTGCCAGGGTGGAGTCCAGCTCCTGTGCCTGCTGAGCAGTCCCTAGGAACGGACCCCAAATCCACCCAAATTTTTACATAAACCCTCTGGGATTTATAGACCACAGAGGCTTGGAGGTCTTCTCCCTCTAAACTGAGGGAGAGAGGAGGTGTACCCAGCAGGAGGATGGGCAAGGTCTAGGAACCAACATTGAAGCCTGGTCCATCCAGGGTTTCCATTCACGGCCTGACCACCACCCAGTCCCCATTTCCACTCCTCCGTCTCTGCCTGCCCTTCTTTTTCTCCTTCCTTCGTCCATCTTGCTCACTGCTCCTCTTCCCACTACCGCCAACAGTCACATTAAAATCTCTGACCTTTTTGTAGCATTTCTTGCTTTTTCTCCAGAGCACTTTTTGTACACAAATACTTCTTAAACTGGGGTGCATAGCCCTTGGGGGGCTCCCATCCATGGGCCAGAGAATTTGCAGAGCCACATGACACACATGGCCCATCTTGCTGGCATTAAAATTACCCAGTGGTAAATAACTTAAAACACTGTCTTTGTGTTGAAAGAAACAACATGGGTATATTATGGAGCAGAATGCAAAATGCACATAAAATTTTAAGCTACAGTAAGACTTCAGATAAATTGTGAGCTTGTGGCAGGCTGCTTTAAGCTACACCCTCAAACCCCCAGGGTACCTGTTTACTCTCTTTTGCCATTAGGTTTGGCTTTGGTGGAAAAGTTGGAGAAGCTCTGACTTACTTTATCCCATGAAATCCTCACAACAGCCCTTTCAAAGCAAGGCAGTTTTAGAGATGGAGGAACGGGGACCAGATATGCTGAGTAACTTGCCCCAAGTTACCCAGTAAGCAGGTGTCAGAGCCTAAACATTGTCCAGGTATTCTAACTCCAAGTCCAGTATTGACTCCACACCGAGGTACTGCCAGGCACATTGAACCACTGGGGGCAACAGGCCCAGGAGACAGGTAGTGCTGGGCCCACAGCTAGGGAGGATCCTCTGCAAATTTATAAAGTCCTCCCCCATAACCCATGGCTTCAAAATTCATAGGCAAGCAGGTGCTCCAAGCCTGGGGAGCTAAGACGCAGATGGCTGCAATTCTGACATCACCCAGATAAGCCACTGTCAACTCTGGACCGCAAGTCTCAGAAGCTGAGGGCAGGGAGATTGGGAATTCTTGGTTGTTGAGACTGGCAGCTCTTTCTGGTAAGACTCAAAAGGCAAGAAGTTGACATGTGGGGACCCAGGTGGCCCTGCTCTCTTCCTCAGTGCTCAGTGCTATCAGGGCAGGTACTCGGCTCCCAAGCCACTGGGCCCAGCAGGACTGGAGTCAGCTGCCGAATGGTTGGCTGGAGAAGGATTTGAATCCAGGTCGGGCTGACTCTCAACCCCCAGCCCTTCCCATGCTGCCTGAGGTTATGAAAGGAGTCCCATCCTGGAGTCAGGATACCTGAGTTCTAGCCCAGCTTCTCCAAAAGGAGCTGTATGACTTGGGCCAATGCCTTCCGATTCTAGTACAGCGGGAAACACTCTAGCACCCAGGGGTTCTAGAGCCAGAGCCACCTGGGTTCAAATCCCAGTTTTTCCACTCACTAGCTGTATGGTCTCAGGCAAGCTTTCACATGCCTGTGCCTCAGTCTCCATATCTGTAAATGGGGACACGATTGGTGCCCAGCTCACAGGATCGTCGTGAGGATTAAATATCACCCACACAAGGCACTCGGAAGAGAGCCCGGTATGGAGCCATGCTCAATAAAGGTGAGATGTTATTGTATAAAAATAAGAGTCAAGGCGGTCAAGTGGCAGCCCCAAGGACCCACACCCTCGCAGCAGTGAGTCTGATTGGCAGGTGGGATGGGAGCCGCTGTGTCAGACCTAAACAGCTGCCTCTCCCATTGTCCCCCAGCAGCTCAGGCCCCCAGTCCCGTGGCTGGTATTCATTCAACAACTTTTTACTAAGTATCTGTTGCAGGAAGGGGGACCCCTTCCAGGGCCTGAGAGTGGGCTCTTGTCTAACACTCGGAAATGAATTGTCCGAGGAGACATGTGCTGACAAAGCAGGAGACTTTATTGGGAGGGGGCACCCAGGTGGAGAGCAGGAAGGTAAGGGAAGCCAGGAGGACTGCTCTGCTACATGGCTTGCAGTCTCGGGTTTTATGGTGATGGGATTAGTTTCTGGGTTGTCTCTGGCCAATCATTCTGACTCAAGGTCCTTCCTGGTGGTGCACACATCGCTCAGCCAAGACGGATTCCAGTGAGAAGAATTCTGGGAGAACATATGGACTGGCATCTCCTGTCTCCTTTTGACCTTTTCCAAATTCTTCTAGCTGGTGTTGACTTGTCAGTTCCGTGTTTCTTACCAGGACCTCCTGTTGTTACAATAACTCATGCAAGTGGCTACTATCTTGCCTGGCCAGGGCTGGAGGTTTCAGTCAGTGTTTCCCCTAACATATGTACCCTGGACCAGGCATGGCTAGTGTATGGGGGACACAAAGGAGAGCAAAACCAGATGCAAACCCTGTGTGTCTAGAAGAGAGACAATGAACAGACCCACAAGGAAATGACAGCCAGTGGTAAATACTACGTGGGAAAATAAGTCGGGGGAGGGGATAGCGATGGGGAGGTGTTTTAGATGAGCTGTTTCGGGAAGCCCTCTCTGATAAACAAAGAAGTATTTATCATCTGCAAATAGTATTTAGCCGCCCTCAGCTTCAGAGCTCAGCCAGTTTCCCAGCTTGGGGAATCCGTTGGCGTGGTGGTCACCCATGTGATCCCAGAGGCCCGCAAGGAAGACAGGGAGGGTTTGAGCATTGCAGAAGGGGACGCCCTGATATCGGTGGATTGTGACATTTTAGGGGAGGTGCTGGGGGTGATGGTCCACGAGTACACTCAGGTTGAAGGTAAAAAGCTGGGATTGGGAGGCTGGATCCAGAGTACCGACTGGAACACAGTACAAGGCCAATTGCAGGGTCCCATCTCTGAGGTGCGTCATCCGCAGGAAT
>NW_006780610.1:4131575-4134783 GCF_000442215.2 Lipotes vexillifer | reverse complement strand
AATGCTTGAGACACGAGGAGGTCTCAGATCACACACCGACAGAGCCAGCTTCAACAGTGAGAAAGTCATCTTAAAGTCAGACTGCTCAGCTTTCCAAATTGTGAAATAATGGCCTGAATTTAAATTTTCCAAGATAAATTCAGTGGTTTTGTTTTTTACTGTTAATAGAGGTAGACCTATTCTGTGTTGTGTTAGAATTTACCTGTAAGTTATTTTAGTATCAAGTACACCAATGTTACTGTATATTTTACGTATGATAGGATTACAACTGCACACAATTCTAATCTAATTCTAGTAAAAACACACTAGAGCCTTAAAAATACTGATAACATTTACAATATTGTAATACTATAAACAATAGTATTGTGGGCTCTAGAGCGCAGGCTCTAGATTGCTCTTTAAAGCAGACAACATAGCAGATGTTTTTCATGCCTATCAAATTCAAAATGCTAATCCACGAGTCCAGGGGGTTGACCCACCTTGTCCAAGGTCACTCACCACCCAAAAGTCCCTTCCTATTGAGACAGAAAAAGATAAAAATAGACTACATAGTAGCCCAATGAATGTGAAAAGCCTTGTTTTCATCAACAGAAAGGGGGGGGGGGGAATGAATCAACACAGGCTCCTCTTCACACTGACCAGTCAGTCATAATTAATGTACAGATCACAGAGGCAGGTAACTCATACATGCTTAGCAGCAAATGGAAAAATCAAAGCAGAATAAGTTAAAAAAGGGATACAGCAGGGGCTTCCCCGGTGGCGCAGTGGTTGAGAGTCCGCCTGCCGATGCAGGGGACGCGGGTTCGTGCCCCGGTCCGGGAAGATCCCACATGCCGTGGAGCGGCTGGGCCCGTGAGCCATGGCCACTGAGCCTGCGCGTCCGGAGCCTGTGCTCCGCAGCGGGAGAGGCCACAACAGTGAGAGGCCCGCGTACAGCAAAAAAAAAAAAAGGGATACAGCAAAGAGAAGGCACCTCTTAAATCAGCCTTTTCAAACTGCTTCGGGGCACCCTGGAGGGTCCTGTGAAATACCGCACTCAAGCTTGCCAGTATTTCTGATGCAGGAGTGGCCCCGCCGAGGGCATCCACAGCTTCTCCCGTGCCTCCCGGGAGTTCAGATCGCTGTCCAGAGATGTTGAGATGACGTGAAGCATGTGCCTCAGGCTGGCCATTGTGCTAGATGCCTTACCTGCCTTGTCTCCTTTAATCCCCCCCCAAAATCCTGGGAGGTAGGCAGGATCTTCCCCATTTTACAGGTAAGAGCACTGAGTCCCAGAGAAGTTAAGCTAAAGGTATGAAGTTTACGCTAATTTGAATCCTGGCCAATTCAGGAAATTTGTAAGATCTTAGTTAAGAGTGGAAAGGTTGGCCCAGAGATGGGAAATTGGAAATGATGAGGCCAAGCTTTGAAGAGAGAAAGGAGTAGAGAAGCAACGTTTGTTGAGGCACAGGGCAAGGCATCTTTCTCCTGTGTCTCATTCAGTCTGTGTGACTACTCTGCAGCACAAGGATTGTTAGTCCTACATTCAAGATGAGGAAACTGAAACTCAGAGGGATTGATGGACCTGCCCGAGGTCGCTGGCTAGTAGCAGAGCCCAGATTCCAAGCCAGGTGTGCCTGGCTCCATAGCCCACAGCTGCCTCTGCACCTGGTCACGGTGCCTAGTGTGATGGGACTAGCCTGTCCTGGGACTCACTGCACCTGAGATATGGCCCCAACTTTTCCAGTGACTTGCTGTGTGACCTTGGGCCTGTCGCTCCCCTCTCTGGGTCTCAGTTTCCTCTTCCATAAAATGTGGAGGTGGGTGGGGTGATCTCCAATGCCCCCCTGACAGTATGCCTCTGAGTCTGTGACAATCTAAAAGCAAAACACAGAACAAGACTGATCCATTGCTAACTCCTCCTGCCCTAGGCAGCCCACGAGAGAGGGCAGCAAAATCCCCGCTGCCTTGTCTGTGTCCCAGTGTCACCCTGACCCCTCCCACTACCCTTGCTCTCTGAGCTTTCCACCCTGCACAGTCAGAGATCTGCCCTCATCCTTGCTACCTCCCTCTCCCTCTCCCCATACCCCACATCTACTCCAAACTAAATCCAGTCCCCTCTCTCTCATTAGCTCCTCCTAGAATGGCCCCCATGGTCTCCACCCCCAGGACATGTGCTTGATCCCTCCCCATCTCTCCCACAGGCCATGCAGAGCCCTATACTGGTCCCCTGGCCCCAGTTTCTTCCATGAGAGTGGCCAGGATCTTTGTTGAATCAGATCTTTTACATGCCCCCAATCCTGCAATGGCTCCCAAAAAGCCTATAGGATAAATTCTTTAGCGTGACATTTGACATTCACAACCCTTCAAGGTATGGCCCTAATCAGCCTTAATCAATTAATTTCCTTCCACCATCCCGCACCTCCTCACCCCCACCTACACGTCAGTCACGGGTTCTGCTTCTGCACCTCACTGCCTGTATATATGCTATTTATTCTCCCAGTTAGTATTGCCAGCCCTCCTCTCCTCTCCACTCCCCACCTGATTCAAATGCCTTCCTCCCAAACACCCCAGAGAGGCCACAATCCTTCCTTTCCCTCTGTTTCCAAGAATCTTTTTACAGCCGTGATTTATTTGATTCCATACCTCCAGTGCCTGGCACCGAGCCTGACATATGGAAAGGATGTAGATTCATGTTTGATGGATGAATGGAAGTTTGACATCTCATTCCTTCGTGGGCCAGGGATTTGCTTTTGTCTAGCCTATCAGGTTACCCAAGAAAGCTCTGTCCATCACCCAAAGCACTGCTGCCCACATAAGCAAGGGCTCCCAACGTCCCCTTCGCCCACGCCCAGGAGTCCTGCCAGCTGGGTACCCAGATGCTCTCTCTCTATCCCTCTCTCTCATTGCCCCCCTCCCCTGGTCAGTGCAGGCACGGAGCCTCTCCCTCCTCTACTTTGTCCACCCTGAACCCTAGGGTCCACAGTCCAGGGGCAGGTTAGAGAGGGACAAGATGAAAGACGTGTAGCAGAAGCACGTGAGAAGTTGCCATAACTAGTTCCTTGAGACACACACATCCATTTTTTTTAAGAAACACATACAACCCATAAGATCGAAATAAGTGATGATTCATCAAAAAATGAAAGCCCGTACAGCACATAAAATGACAAGGCGGCTTCCCTGGTGGCGCAGTGGTCGGGAGTCCGCCTGCCGATGCAGGGGACGCGGG
>NW_006780610.1:4128436-4131309 GCF_000442215.2 Lipotes vexillifer | reverse complement strand
CCTGCGCGTCCGGAGCCTGTGCTCCGCAAATGGGAGAGGCCACAGCAGTGAGAGGCCCGCATAACGCAAGAAAAAAAAAAAAAAAAAAAAAATGACAAGGCAGTTCTATAGATATTGCTGAGAGGTGATTATGGTCTACTGTAAAATAAGAAGTTCAGATGAAATCCAGTTTGTTTAATCTGACTCCATCCAGGCCAAGATGGAACAAGTCTGAATGTCTACACACCAAAATGTCGTGGGGTCCACTTCTGGATGGTGGGGATTATGGGTTATTTTTACCTTTGTCTTCACACTTTTATACTGCCTGATCTTTTTACAAAGAGCATG
Source organism: Lipotes vexillifer (assembly GCF_000442215.2). NCBI lineage: Eukaryota > Metazoa > Chordata > Mammalia > Artiodactyla > Lipotidae > Lipotes > Lipotes vexillifer. Next base: position 4,130,982 of record NW_006780610.1, on the reverse strand, counting down.
AAATTTTATGTTCAGAATAATAATGCTATTTCCATACTGAAAGAAGAGGACGAGGTAGAGGGCAGAGAGGAGAGGAGAGAAGGAAAAGCTAAATAAGAAACAGGTGAAGACAAAGATGACTGCCCCCCGAAGACCCTCTGAGCCTCTCCTCCCAACCCACCTGGCATGCCCACTGCCTAGGAGAGACCACCTGATCGTAATTCCGGAATCTAGTCTCCGGCCTCCAGGCCACTCTCCAGGGAGCAGGTTCCTGTCATCTAACACTCAGCTCTGGATTACACCCTTGTGCCTTTTAGCTGAGGGATGAGAGAGCTCATCAAGACTGCTGGCTCAGACCATCCCCATTTGTTCATATTCCTCTGAATGAAACTCCAGGGCAGGAACCCAACCCCTTACCCCTGTGCCCATGAGGAGAGACTCACGTAGAAACACTGTACCAGTGACCAGCTTGGCACCATCTGAGGTCACATTCCTTTAAGGTACACGACTAGAACCCACAGTGGAGGGTTTAAATTGGTTAAAGCCTGGATGGGAATCTGCAGGGCACTGGGCTTCCATACAGAGGATGTTAAGTCCTGGCCCCTCTCCCTAACGTCAGGATTGCATTGACCTGACTACTTAACTTCACTGAGCCTCTCTTTCCACTCTTGTAAAGTGGGGTTAATAACAGCACAGGCAGACCTTGGAGATATTGAAGGTTCGGTTCCAGACCACTGCAATAAAATGAACATTGCAATAAAGAGTGTCATATGAATTTTTTTGGTTACCTGGTGCATATAAAAGGTATGTTTACACTATACTTAGTCTATTAAGTGTGCAAAAGCATTATGTCTAAAAAAACAATGTACATAGCTTAATTTTAAAATACTTTATTGCTAAACAATACTAACCATCATCTGAGCCTTCAGCGAGTTGTAATCTTTTTGCAATAGTAACGTCAAAGATCACTGACTACAGATCACCATAACAAGTATAATCATAATGAAAAAACTTTTAATAGACTATTTTTTAAAGCAGTTTTGGGTTCACAGCAAAGTTGGGCAGAGGGTACAGAGATTTCCCACATACCCCATGAGCTCGCACAGACATCACCTCCCCGACCAGAGTGGTACATTTGTTACAATTGAGGATTCTGCGTCGGCACATCGTTATCATGCACAGTTCATAGTTTATATCAGGGCTCTCACCCTTGGTGATGTACATTCAATAGGTTTGGACAAATTTATGATGACATCTCCACCATGATAGTGTCATACAGAGTAGCTTCACTGCCATATAATTTTTGTTTTAAAATTCAGTTAGCTAATATTTTATTTGAGATTTCTACATTTTTTTTTAATTGAAGGATAGTTCATGAAATATTGCGGGAATTACCAAAATGCAACACAGGGACATGAAGTGAGCAGATGCTGCTGGAAAAATGGCACTGGCAGATTTGCTCGTTGCAGAGTTGCCACGAACCTTCCATTTGTAAAAAACGCAACATCTGCAAAGCGTAGTAAAACGAGGTCTGCCTGTACAGATGTCACAGGACTAATGAGGGCTGAACCAGATGACACATGTACAGCACTGAGTACAGTGCCTGGCATATAGTAGTCACTTAATAGATGGTAGCTTTTATTATTATTGACAGAATTGTTGTAAACCTGCCGTGGGTGGGTCATAGACATGCCCAGGCCATTGGCAGCCCCTCTAACAACAGGAGCCCAGTATGCCCCATAAGTTACCATTAGGAGTCTGGCAACGCCTGAGGGATTCTGACGGAGGGAAAATCGATTGGGGTTCATGCACAAGGGAAAGAACTACATTTGTCAGGGGAGGGCTGTTGCACAAGAGAAATATCAAGGGCTCCTTTTAGTTCATTCTCTTTCCTCCTCGAGAACATTTAGTCTTATTAAAAATACAACGAGGAGCGCGGTTCCCACCTCCATCATGGCTAGTTGGGAAGCAGAAGACGCCCAGGCAAAGGAGAAGAAGGAAGCCATCTGTCTCTTGGGGCCGATGCCTCAGGGCATCTCTAAGGAGCAGGATAGAGAGAAGCCGTGTGTGTGGTCAGCAGCAGTCAGTTGCAGGGAACGCATATAGGTCTGGGTCCTGGGCATGGGGGAGGTTTTCGTGGTCCTGGATCATCTTTTAACACCAGCACCTCTCCCCTTGCTTCCTGAATCCCACCTGTCCCAACCAAGGCTCTCGACTCAGAGCCACACAGTATTTTCAGCCAGCATTGGCCAGTCCCATCTGTGGGTCTGGACTCATATTTTTCATTCAGTCCACAAATATGTGTGCATGCCTACTGGGTGCTGGGAGAGACATGGAAATGAAACTGATATAGACCCTAAGGGGGCATGTCCTCTCATCAGTGAGATGTGGCAGGTGCACCAATACACCCAACGGTGTCAATCCATCATGTCACTCTTCTGCTGAAAAATCTTCAGGGGCTGCCAAGTGCCTGCATGATGGCGTCCAAATGCCTGAGCCCAGCATCTGAATCCTCACAATCAGCCATAACTGACCAGCTCCAGCCGCATCCCTCCTCCTCTTCCGTC
>NW_006780610.1:4089881-4128426 GCF_000442215.2 Lipotes vexillifer | reverse complement strand
TGTCTCCTCTGTCCCAGCCTGCTGAACACCAACTTGTTCATGCCTCTGGGTCTTTGCCCATGCTGTACTCTCCTCCACTGGACAAACTTCTACACTTCCTTCAATACCCTATTCAAACGCCCATTTCTCCACCTATCTTCTCAAGCAACCCCAGGAAATTTTGATCTCTTTTACTTCTGTGTTTCTAGAACATTGGATGCAAATATGCATTTCAGCACTTACCATGCTATTATATATATTTACATATGTTCATCTTCCCCACTGATCTGTGAGCTCTTTGAAGGCAAGGCCCATGTCCTATTAATATCTTAATAATAGAACCTGGCACACAGTAGGGGTTTAATAAATGTTAGCCTAATGAAATACACATAGACAATAAATATAAGTAAAAATGCTCAGCCTCCCTAATAGTAAAGGAAATGCAAATGATAACAAAAATAAGATGGCTTTTTCACCCACTGGAGTAGCAAAAATTGTAAATGATTGATAATATTCGGTTCTGTTGAATATGTAAAGGGCAAGGGCTGGAGAGAACAGGAATTGCTACAATCTTTTAGAAGAAATATAGCTCCATCTGTTAACAGTTAGAATGTGTATAGCTGTTGACTCTTTACTAACTCTATTATGAATTTCTCCTATAGAAATAAAAGCACCAGCACATAAGGGATGTTTGTTATCTATTGTTACATAACAAATTGCCCCAAAGCTTAACAGCTTGAAAACACACACATGTATTATCTCACAGTTTCTATGGGTCAAGAATCCAGGCACTTCTTAGCTGGGTCCTCTGGCTCAGAGTCTCTGGTGAGACTGCAATCAAGGTGTCTGCCGGGGCTGCAGTCATCTGAAGGCTTGACTGTGGAAGGATCTGTTTCCAAGCTCACTTACATGGTTGTTGGCAGGGTTTGACTTCTCCAGGACTTTTGGATGGAGGTCTTCAGTTCCTCTCTAGTGGTTGGCCAGAAGCCACCCTCACTTCTTTGCCAGGTGGCTCTCTCTATCAGAACAAGCCCATGAGAAGAGCCAGAGAGAGAATACCGAGAAAGCAGAAGTTACAGTCTCTTGTAACTAATGCCAGAAGTGACATTGCATCAATGTTGCCATAGTCTATCCATTAGAAGCAAGTCACTAGGTCCAGCTCACACTCAAAGAGAGGAGAATGCACAAGGGCATGAATACAGGAGGTGAGGGTCATTGGGAGCCATGTCAGAAGCTGTCTATGTAGGGGGTGTGTGTGTGTGTGTGTGTGTGTGTGTGTGTGTGTGTGTGTGTGTGTAAGCATGAATCACAAAGAAAGCTATGAAAAGAACTCTCCAAACCCTTAACAAGGATTACTGGGGAGAAAGGCAGGATTGGAGAGGGAAGAAAATTGGAAGAAACAAATTCTTATTTCTTTTTTTTACAAATCCCTATTTTGTTTGACTTTTAAGATAAGTAGGCATTTCTTTTATAACTTAAAAAATTAGATAATTAATTAATTATTTCAGGGAATCAAAGCCAAAAGTGTCCTGGAAGTTGAAAAAGGGGAAAATCCATCCTAGCTTGGAAAGAGAGGCAGAAAATCAGGGAAGGCTTCATGGAGGAGAGAATATTTGAAGTGAGCCTTGAAATACGAGCTGGGTCAGGATGTGCAGAAATGGCAGGAATGACAGGGGAAGGGAAGAATGCAACAGAAGGCAAATTAACTGTCCTAGAGACAAAGAGTGGTCAAGGTGACACAGAGAGACAGAGGCATGTGTCTACCCGGTTTTCTCCATCCCCAAGTCAGAGGGGCTACAGAAGGCTCTTCAGAGGATTCGGCTGCCACTTAACTGCCGGGATCTATGGCAGAAGGTTCTAGACTTTTGTACCTGCTCATACTGCTTCCAAACTCCAGTCACAAGCACCAGTCCCATTCTGAGAGGTCCGCGGACAAAGGTCCTTAGGAGCCTGAAGCTTGTCCTGCTGATTCTCTCCAAAGGGACATGGCAGGGGAGGAGAAATGCCAACACCTCCTTCCTCTCTCCATGGCTGCACTTAAGGGAACCTCCATTCAGCTCAGAGACAGAGTCCATGCTCTGTTTGTCATGTGGAGCAAACCCCTCCCTGGCCATTAACTTCATTAAATTTACCCAACCTACCACCTCCAGGGAGAACCAGCTTCATCAGAGTCAAAGGGCTGGGCTGGCCCTAGCTCAGTGGTCCCTGGGACAAAAGGGAAATAGAACCACAAGGCTGGATCCAGGAAAAGTGTTTGGTTAATATGTAAATGTAAACCACAAGAAACATAATCCTTCAAAGACTTTCCCTATCACCTGCTCTGGAACAGGCCTCACGCTGGGCTTTGGGGGAGAGGAGAGGCTAAGACCCAGCTCCCTGGCCTGACGCAGGCTTTGGCCACGTGGGGGCCAAGAAAACTGTATCAGGCAATCCAGCAGGATGGTGTGGTGGATAAGGGAGGTGGGGAATCAAGGACAGTTTCATAAAGAAAAGAGACCTGTGGACTGGGTTTTGAAGAGTGAGTAGGAGTTTGATGAGAAGAAAAGGAGGCCAAGCTCTTCAAGCAGAGGAAACAGCACAGGCAAAGACATGGCATCTGGACCAGCAGTTCAGTGGAGCTGGAATAGGAAAGAGGAGAGGGGGAGGTGAGGGGCAGGGTTGTCAGGAAGTGAAAGAGGAAAGGGCCAGGGCCAGCCAGTGAGAGAGTTTATAAGGCAAAGCCTGACAAGGTTTCTTGACTGTAATCTAGGGGCTGTGACTTATTAAAGACAATTTTTAAGATGTGTAACCTTGGACTTCCCTGGTGGCGCAGTGGTTAAGAATCCGCCTGCCAATGCAGGGGACACAATTTTGAGCTCTGGTCCAGGAAGATCCCACATGCCGTGGAGCAACTAAACCCATGCACCACAACTACTGAGCCTGCGTGCTACAACTACTGAAGCCCGCATGCCTAGAGCCCATGCTCTGCAACAAGAGAAGCCACCGCAATGAGAAGCCCGCGCACCACAATGAAGGGTAGCCCCTGCTCGTCGCAACTAGAGAAAGCCTGCGCGCAGCAGTGAAGACCCAATGCAGCCAAAAATAAATTAATTCGTTAATTAAATTTATTTTTTAAAAAAAAGAAGTGTAACCTCTGGGGAGAGATATGGGGGTGGATGGAGAAGGGAAGACAAGACGGGAAAGAGACTTTTACTTATATCCTTCGGGGTTTCTATAGCAAGACCATTACTATTACTATTACATTTTTTAGAATTTTAAACTTTCTCTCTTGGCTAGGATGGCAAATAATTGACAATAGCTGTCATTTATTGAGGACTTCCTCTAAGGGCTTTCCACACATTATCTTGCTTAATCGTTACACTAACCCTCTGAAAAAGGTACTATTATCTCCATTTTTCAAGTGAGAACCTGAACGCCTGGGAGATCAGGCAACGCTGAAGATCACACACACAAATAGGCAAATGAGCCAGGATTGAACCCAAGTCTGCTGACACCAAGCCCATGCTCCTAACACTCAGCCCCACAGCCTCCTGGTAGCGCATGGGACAGGGAGCAAGCACATCACTTTCGCAGATGCGGTGAGGCCGAAGACAAAACAGATGCTGAGGAGAGTAGAGCCAGATTCGAACCATCTGGATAGGCTGGGGCTCTGGACACGGGGCCAGCGTGCCAGGATGGAATGTATCAGGCAAAGATGTAAAGTCCTGACCTTGGGAACAAGGCCCCTGCCCAAGCACAGGTGGGAAATGTGCATCGCACCTGGGACTCGCGCACCCTGCTGATCCCAGAGGCTGCTCCTGCCCGCCCAGCCCCAGGCCAGGAGAGTCGGTCTCGGAAGTCCTCATGCCATTGGAGGCGGAGGCAGTTGGTGGACTGGTGACAAGCTCTGGGCTGACTTCAGCCCATGGCCTCTCAGGACTGCTGGTCTTCCTGTCTCTTCTGTCTCCGTCGCCATCCCAGCTAGTGTCCCCTCTGGTGGCCCTGATGAAGCTGGGGCCCAGCCCTGAACCACCCAACCAAGAAACAAGGTTGAGATGAGGGAAGTGGAAGACCCTGCTGTGTGACTTTAGGGATCGCCCTAGTGGTCAACAAGTGGTTTTAAAGTTGTTTTAAGCTGCAGATCCTTCTCTTCAATTGAATCTTATCTAGAGCCCTGTATGTGAACTGGGTGATGTAGGAGTGTCTCTGGTTGAAACCAGGTGGGGGCTGGACTCCCCACTCATCTTCCAGCAACCCCAGGGTCCCCAAGAGGTCTGGAAGGGGTCAACTGAATACAGTGTGAAACCCAATGAGCTAGATCACTTCAAAAGTCCCCCAGTTCAGAAGTGCTCTGACCCTTTAATTCCTCGTGAATAATCATAGCACAAACTAACATATATCAAGCACTAACTATGCATCAGGTACTAAGCTAAGGGCTTTACACAAATTCTCTCATTTAATCCTCATCACAAACCTATGAAGTAGGTTCTACCACGTGGCAGAGGCTGCCAGCTGCCCACCAAACTCTATTCTCCCTTTCCTATCTTTAGACTTAAAGCTAGACACATGGTTAGCATCCCTTTCAGTGAGGTAAGACCACGTGACCAAGCTTGGTCCAATAGGGTGTAAGCAAGAGGCATGTGCCCCACGTCCAGGCCAGGGCAGTTAAGGGAGTGAGTGAACCCCCCCCACACTCTCTTGACCTCCCACCATCTAGCAGGGCCCAGGACAACCAGAGCAACTGTGGAAGCCTGGGGTTGACATGGTGGGTCTGGGTCCCTGAATTTGCCCAGTGTGACAGCACCCTCTGCTGCCCTGGAGCCCACCCCACCTGGCCTATTACCTGCGAGAGACATTTCTATGCTGCTTAAGCCATTGCAGTGTAGATGTCTGTGTGACAGCAGTCTGGCCTTTCATACACCCATTTCTCGGAGGAGGAAGGTGAAAGAGATTAAATAACTTTCTAAGATCACCCAACTAGTGGCAGAATCTGGAGCCATTCAGTCTGATTCTAAAGTCTGCCCTCAAATCATGACACTTACCTCCCAGATGTTATGAAATTAATAATGACAAAACTTAGAGCAACCAAAATGTCTTTCAGTCGATGAATGAATAAGTAAACTGTCGTACATCCATACAATGGAATATTATTCCATTGTATGGAATAGAAATGAGCTATCAAGCCATGAGAAGATATGGAGGAGCCTTAAATGCATCTTACCAAGGGAAAGGAGCCCACCTAAAAAGGCTACCTACTGCAGAAGTCCAACCATGTGACATTCTGGAAAGCACAGAACTATGGAGACAGTGGTTGCCAGGCATTCAGGGGGAGGGAGGTACAAATAAACGGAGCACAGAGGTTTTTAGGGCAGTGAAACTACTCTGTATGATACTGTAATGGTGACATTTGTCAAAACCCACAGAACATACAACACAAAGAGTGAACCCTAATGTAAACTAGAGACTTTAAATAATAATTAAGTATCAATATTGATTCATCAACTATAGCAAATGTACCCCACTAATACAAGATGAAAATAATAGGGAAAACTGGGGGAAGAACAGTATATGGGAACACTCTATACTTTCTGATCAATTTTTCTGTAAACCAAAACTTCCCTAAAAAATAGTCTATCAGAGGAGATTGGTTCAAGATGGCGGAGTAGAAGGACGTGCTCTCACTCCCTCTTGAGAGAGCACTGGAATCACAACTAACTGCTGAACAATCATCGACAGGAAGACACTGGAACTCACCAAAAAACATATCCCACATCCAAAGACAAAGGGGAAGCCACAGTGAGATGGTAGGAGAGGCACAATCACAATAAACTCAAATCCCATAACTGCTGGGTGGGTGACTCACAAACTGGAGAACACTTATACCACAGAAGTCCACCCACTGGAGTGAAGGTTCTGAGCCCCACGTCAGGCTTCCCAACCTGACGTCCAGCAATGGGAGGAGGCATTCCTAGAGAATCAGACTTTGAAGGCTAGTGGGATTTGATTGCAGGACTTCAACAGGACTGGGGGAAACAGAGACACCACTCTTGGAGGGCACACACAAAGTAGTGCGCACATCGGGACCCAGGGGAAGGAGCAGTGACCCCAGAGGAGACTGAGCCAGACCTACCTGCTAGTGTTGGAGGGTCTCCTGCAGAGGCGGGGGGTGGCTGTGTCTCACCGTGAGGACAAGGACACTGGCAGCAGAAATTCTGGGAAGTACTCCTTGGCCTGAGCCCTCCCAGAGTCCGCTATTAGCCCCACCAAAGAGCCCGGGTAGGCTCCAGTGTTGGGTCGCCTCAGGCCAAACAACCGACAGGGAGGGAACCCAGCCCAACCCATCAGCAGACAAGTGTATTAAAATTTTACTGAGCTCTGCCCACCAGAGCAACAGCCAACTCTACCCACCACCAGTCCCTCCCATCAGGAAACTTGCTCAAGCCTCTTAGATAGCCTCATCCACCAGAGGGCAGACAGCAGAAGCAAGAAGCAATCCTGCAGCCTGTGGAACAAAAATCACATTCACAGAAAGATAGACAAGATGAAAAGGCAGAGGGCTATGTGCCAGATGAAGGAACAAGATAAAACCCCAGAAAAATAACTAAATGAAGTGGAGATAGACAACCTTCCAGAAAAAGAATTCAGAATAATGATAGTGAAGATGATCCAGGACCTCAGAAAAAGAATGGAGGCAAAGATCAAGAAGATGCAAGAAATGTTTAACAAAGACCTAGAAGAATTAAAGAACAAACAAACAGAGATGAACAATACAATAACTGGAATGAAAACTACACTAGAAGGAATCAATAGCAGAATAACTGAGGCAGAAGAACAGATTAAGTGACCTGGAAGACAGAATGGTGGAATTCACTGCTGCTGAATAGAATAAAGAAAAAAGAATGAAAAAAAATGAAGACTGCCTAAGAGACCTCTGGGACAACATTAAATGTAACAACATTCGCATGATAGGGGTCGCAGAAGGAGAAGAGAGAGAGAAAGGACCCGAGAAAATATTTGAAGAGATTATAGTCGAAAACTTCCCTAACATGGGAAAGGAAATAGCCACCCAAGTCCAGGAAGCGCAGAGAGTCCCATACAGGACAAACCCAAGGAGAAACACGCCGAGACACATAGTAATCAAATTGGCAAAAATTAAAGGCAAAGAAAAATTATTGAAAGCAGCAAGGGAAAAATGACAAATAACATACAAGGGAACTCCCATAAGGTTAACACCTGATTTCTCAACAGAAACCCTACAAGCCAGAAGGGAGTGGCATGACATATTTAAAGTGATGAAAGGGAATAACCTGCAACCAAGATTACTCTACCTAGCAAGGATCTCATTCAGATTCGATGGAGAAATCAAAAGCTTTACAGACAAGCAAAAGCTAAGAGAATTCAGCACCACCAAACCAGCTCTACAACAAATGCTAAAGGAACTTCTCTAAGTGGGAAACACAAGAGAAGAAAAGGACCTACAAAAACAAACCCAAAACAATTAAGAAAATGGTAACAGGAACATACATATCGATAATTACCTTAAACGTGAATGGATTAAATGCTCCAACCAAAAGACAAAGGCTTGCTGAATGGATACAAAAACAAGACCCATATATATGCTGTCTGCAAGAGACCCACTTCAGACCTTCAGACCTTCAGACCTTCAGTCTGTAGGGACACATACAGACTGAAAGTGAGGGGATGGAAAAAGATATTCCATGCAAGTGGAAATCAAAAGAAATCAAAAGAAAAGCTGGAGGAGCAATACTCATATCAGATAAAATAGACTTTAAAATAAAGAATGTTACAAGAGACAAGGAAGGACACTACATAATGATCAAGGGATCAATCCAAGAAGAAGATATAACAATTATAAATATATATGCTCCCAACATAGGAGCACCTCAATACATAAGGCAACTGCTAACAGCTATAAAAGAGGAAATCGACAGTAACACAATAATAGTGGGGGACTTTAACACCTCACTTACACCAATGGACAGATTATCCAAACAGAAAATTACTAAGGAAACACAAGCTTTAAATGACACAATAGACCAGATAGATTTAATGGATATTTATAGGACATGCCATCCAAAAACAGATTACACTTTCTTCTCAGGTGTGCATGGAACATTCTCCAGGATAGATCACATCTTGGGTCACAAATCAAGCCTCAGTAAATTTAAGAAAATTGAAATCATATCAAGCATCTTTTCTGACCACAATGCTATGAGATTAGAAATCAGTTATGGGGAAAAAACGTAAAAAACACAAACACGGGCTTCCCTGGTGGCGCAGTGGTTGAGAGTCCACCTGCCAATGCAGGGGATGTGGGTTCGTGCCCCAGTCTGGGAAGATCCCACACGCCGCGGAGCGGCTAGGCCCGTGAGCCATGGCTGCTGAGCCTGCGCGTCCAGAGCCTGTGCTCTGCAACGGGAGAGGCCACAGCAGTGAGAGGCCCACGTACCGCAAAAAAAAAAAAAAAAACCACAAACACATGGAGGCTAAACAATACGTTACTAAATAACCAAGAGATCACTAAAGAAATCAAAGAGGAAATCAAAAAATACCTAGAGACAAATGACAATGAAAACACGATGATCCAAAGCCTATGGGATGCAGCAAAAGCAGTTCTAAGAGGGAAGTTTAGAGCAATACGAGCCTACCTCAAGAAACAAGAAAAATCTCAAATAAACAGTCTAACCTTACACCTAAAGGAACTAGAGAAAGAAGAACAAACAAAACCCAAAGTTAGTAGAAGGAAAGAAATCATAAAGAGCAGAGCAGAAATAAATGAAATAGAAACAAAGAAAACAATAGCAAAGATCAATAAAACTAAAAGTTGGTTCTTTGAGAAGATAAACAAAATTGATAAACCATTAGCCAGCCTCATCAAGAAAAAGAGGGAGAGAACTCAAATCAATAAATTTAGAAATGAAAAAGGAGATGTTACAACAGACATGGCAGAAATACAAAGCATCCTAAGAGACTACTACAAGCAGCTCTATGCCAATAAAATGGACAACCTGAAAGAAATGGAAAAATTCTTAGAAAGTTATAACCTTCCAAGACTGAACCAGGAAGAAATAGAAAATATGAAAGTAATGAAATTGAAACTGTGATTTAAAATCTTCCAACAAACAAAAATCCAGGACCAGATGGCTTCACAGGTGAATTCTATCAAACATTTAGAGAAGAGCTAACACCCATCCTTCTCAAACTCTTCCAAAAAGTTGCAGAGGAAGGAACACTCCCAAACTCATTCTATGAGGCCGCCATCACCCTGATACCAAAACCAAAGATACTACAAAAAAAGAACATTACAGGACTTCCCTGGTGGCACAGTGGTTGAGAGTCTGCCTGCCGATGCAGGGGACGTGGGTTCGTGCCCCAGTCTGGGAGGATCCCACATGCCGCGGAGCAGCTGGGCCCGTGAGCCATGGCCGCTGAGCCTGCGCGTCCAGAGCCTGTGCTCCGCAACGGGAGAGGCCACAACAGTGAGAGGCCCGCATACTGAAAATAAATAAATAAATAAAGGAACATTACAGACCAATATCACTGATGAATATAAATACAAAATTCCTCAACAAAATACTAGCAAACAGAATCCAACAACACATTAAAAGGATCATACACCATGATCAAGTGGGATTTATCCCAGGGATGCAAGGATTATTCAGTATATGCAAATCAATCAACGTGATACACCATACTAACAAATTGAAGAATAAAAACCATATGATCATCTCAATAGATGCAGAAAAAGCTTTTGACAAAATTCAACGCCCATTTATGATAAAATCTCTCCAGAAAGCGGGCACAGAGGGAAACTACCTCAACGTAATAAAGGCCATGTACAACAAACCCACAGCAAACATCATTCTCAATGGCGAAAAACTGAAAGCATTTCCTCTAAGATCAGGAACAAGACAAGGATGTCCACTCTCACCACTATTATTCAACATAGTTTTGGAAGTCCTGGCCATGGAAATCAGAGAAGAAGAAATAAAAGGAATAAAAATTGGAAAAGAAGTAAAACTGTCACTGTTTGCAGATGACATGATACTATACATAGAGAATCCTAAAGATGCCACCAGAAAGCTACTAGAGCTAATCAATGAATTTGGTAAAGTTGCAGGACACAAAATTAATGCACAGAAATCTCTTGCATTCCTATACATTAATGATGAAAATTCTGAAAGAGAAATTAAGGAAACACTCCCATTTACTATTGCAACAAAAAGAATAAAATACCTAGGAATAAACCTACGTAGGGAGACAAAAGACCCTAGGGTATGCAGAAAACTATAAGACACTGATTAAAGAAATTAAAGAAGATACAAACAGATGGAGAGATATACCATGTTCTTGGATTGGAAAAATCAATATTGTGAAAATGACTATACTACCCAAAGCAATGTACAAACTCAATGCAATCCCTATCAAACTACCAATGGCATCTTTCACAGAACTAGAACAAAAAAAATCTTAAAATTTGTATGGAGACACAAAAGACCCCAAATAGACAAAGGAGTCTTGAGGGAAAAAACGGAGCTGGAGGAATCAGACTCCCTGACTTCAGACTGTACTACAGAGCTACAGTAATCAAGACAATATGGTACTGGCACAAAAACAGAGATATAGATCAATTGAAAATGATAGAAAGCCCAGAGATAAACCCACCCAGCTATGGTCAAGTAATCTATGACAACAGAGGCAAGGATATACAATGGAGAAAAGACAGTCTCTTCAATAAGTGGCGCCGGGGGAACTGGACAGCTACATGTAAAAGAATGAAATTAGAACACTCCCTAACACCATACACAAAAATAAACTTAAAATGGATTCAAGACCTAAATGTAAGACTGGATACTATGAAACTCTTAGAGGAAAACATAGGAAGAACACTCTTTGACATAAATCACAGCAAGATCTTTTTTTTGATCCACCTCCTAGAGTAATGGAAATAAAAACAAAACTAAACAAATGGGACCTAACGAAACTTAAAAGCTTCTGCAAAGCAAAGGAAACTACAAACAAGATGAAAAGACAACCCTCAGAATGGGAGAAAATATTTGCAAACAAATCAACAGACAAAGGATTAATCTCCAAAATATATAAACAGCCCATGAAGCTCAATATTAAAAAAACAAAAAACCCAATCCAAAAATGGGCAGAAGACCTAAATAGACATTTCTCCAAAGACATACAGATGGCCAAGAAGCACGTGAAAAGCTGCTCAACATCACTAACTATTAGAGAAATGCAAATCAAAACTACAATGAGGTACCACCTCACACCAGTTAGAATGGACATCATCAGGAAATCTACAAACAACAAATGTTGGAGAGGGTGTGGAGAAAGGGAAACCTCTTGCACTGTTGGTGAGAATGTAAATTGATACAGCTACTGTGGAGAACAGTATGGAGGTTCCTTAAAAAACTAAAAATAGAACTACCATATGACCTAGCAATCCCTCTACTAGGCATAATCCCTCTACTAGGCATATACCCAGAGAAAACCATAATTCAAAAAGACACATGCACCCCAATGTTCATTGCAGCACTATTTACAATAGCCAGGTCATGGAAGCAACCTAAATGCCCATTGACAGATGAATGGATAAAGAAGATGTGGTACAAATATACAATGGAATATTACTCAGCCATAAAAAGGAACGAAATTGGGTCATCTGTAGAGACGTGGATGAGTCTAGAGACTGTCATACAGAGTGAAGTAAGTCAGAAAGAGAAAAACAAATATCGTATATTAACGCAGATATGTGGAACCTAGTAAAATGGTACTGATGAACCAGTTTGCAGGACAGAAATTGAGACACAGATACAGAGAACAAACGTATGGACACCAAGGCGGGAAAGCAGGGGGGAGTGGGGGGTGGTGCTGTGATGAATTGGGAGATTGGGATTGACATATATACACTAATATGTATAAAATGGATAACTAATAAGAACCTTTTGTTAAAAAAATAAATTAAATAAAATTCAAAAAAAAAGTCTATCAATTTAAATATGTATATATAGCTTCAGTAAAAACTCATGTATGAAAAAAATTAATAGTATTTTGCCATGCACCATATGCTTTGATCAACATTCATTTAATCTTCCCAATAATCTATGATGTAGGTACTGTTGTTATCCCATTTTTCAGATGAGGAAGTCGAGGCCCAGAGAGGCCAAGCCAGGACAAAACTCCTATTTGTTTGACTTCCCATCACCCTCCCTCCCCAAGACCAGCTCCCTCCACCTTCCATAGACGCTTGCCCTCACCAAGGTGGGTGCCTGCTCCCCAGCCCAGAAAAGTCTGCAGGTTACATGCACCAGCCCCCTCTCATGGGATCCAGGTTGATGAAGGCTCACAGCAGCCCCTTGAGGGAGGTTCCAAGGTCACCCAGCAAAGTAGACCTCCAGACTCCCCGTGCAGTGCTCCTTCCTGTGTAGAGCACTCAACTCAGGATAGAGCAGTCCCAGGGCCCCTGCACTCCCCAACACACACACACATGCACACACACACATGCGTGCACACACATCCACTCTTCCACTCTGTCGTTTGACCCTCAAACAGACATACTGGATTTCCGGGTGAAACAAGGCCCTTCGATGCTCACACAAGCTCACATTTCTCACCAAGAACTCAGGGTCATTTGAGGATTTTTTTTTCCTGGAAATAGATTGTCAAGATCTCCTTCAAAATGCAGAACCACACCTGCATATTAGCACAAGGCATCACTTTGCCTGCTCTCTGTAACCCCTGGAGGGGGACTGGAGGAATGTATCAAATTCTTAATTTAAGAAAATCCCCAGCGCCTGCATGTGCTGAAAGAGCCATTTCATATGTTGGAGGTGTAAGAAAGGCAGTGCTGCCTGAAAAATACTGATCTGACTGCAGTTCCTGGGATGTTGGGCCTCCCCGTGAAAGAAATAGGAGCTGCTCCAACTTTGGTGTTTAAAGGACACAAACACAGTCCAGGGACAGCGTGATGTCTGACTGTCAGGGCCGTGGACTATCCATTACCTTAGGACAGGGAGAGTTGATTCAAACCCTACTGAGTTTGATGAAACATGCTGACTCCATTCCACGGTAAGTGGCGGGGACGGCACAGGGGCCCAGCGAGCAGCCTTGAAACCTGTCAAAGCCTGCAAGAATGAGAGGCCCCGGTGTACAGTCCCCTTCCTCTGGAAGGTCTCACCAAGGCTCTGGGATCAAACAGGCCCCACCTGGCTGTGTGATCCTGGACATGTTACCTAACATCTCTGAGCCTTCATTTCCTCCTCTGAAAAAGGTTGACACATAATTGTAGGATTCAATGAGATAAAGCAGGGAAAACATGTAGCACATGGAAACATTCAATAAACATTAATGATGGACTTCTCTGGTGGCGCAGTGGTTAAGAATCCACCTGCCAATGCAGGGGACACGAGTTCGATCCCTGGTCTGGGAAGATCCCACATGCCATGGAGCAATGAAGCCCATGCACCGCAACTACTGAGCCCATGCGCTGCAACTGCTGAAGCCCACGTGCCTAGAGCCTGTGCTCCACAACAAGAGAAGCCACCACAATAAGAAGCCTGCGCACCGCAATGAAGAGTAGCCCCCATTCACCGCAACTAGAGAAAGCCCGCACGCAGCAACAGACCCAGTGCAGACCCCCAAAAAATAAATAAATAAAAATAAACATTAGTAATTTTGTGATAATGATGATGACGATTAATTGAGAGCTAGCTAGGTTCTTGCAAATTATCTCATCTAATCCTTTCGTTGTCCAAATGGGAAAATTGAGGCCTGGAAAGGAAAGGGGACTTGCCCAAGATCACACAGCAAGTTGGAAGATCTAGGACTAGACCCCATTTCCCTGTTTTTAGACCAAGGCTTTCTCCACCACACACACTGATCATGTTCTGTGGCTATATCTCAGAAACATAAAGAATATTCCAAGGGCCATGTGGGTTCTACAGCAGAGCCAGGCCTGGGACAAGGAAAGACCAGGATGCCCCATTCCACCAACAAAGGTGGAGCTCCCATTCAGCTGCCCTAAGGGCTGGGTCTGCCTTGGCTCCTCTGAGGATGGAAAGGGTTGACAGAAAGTGAGGAGTATGTTAGGGAGATGTCATACATCCGCATTCCTGGAGAAGCCAGCCACAGGAGATCTGGGTGGGTCATCGGCCCTGCAACCCAACCCCACTCGGCAAATCAGACAGTCGCCACTTTCTTAAACTCCATTCAAGAAGGCAGCCTTGTCTGCTCGGGCATCCCAGGAGACACCTCCCGTTTGCAGGACCAAGCTAGCCATTGCAGGTATTCTGCATAGATGCTGGGAGATCACAGCCACAGCCTGCCAGAAAGGCCCTGCCTTCAGGGTGACATCACTCAGGGTCTCCTTCATGTCCCCTTTTGCGCCCTGGAGGGGCGCCAGCCTGATCTTTCTGAGTGGGCAGCTGGGTGATCAGCTCTACTGTCTGCCTATCTTGGGAGCACAGGTGTGTCAAACTGTGAGTAGAAAGGGGTCAGGATGTGCCCTGGGTGGGTTTTGTGGGATACGGAGAGAATGATTGGCCTTTGTTCCTTTACTGAAGGCATCCATCATTATCAGCCCCCCAGGCCTCCTGCCGAGTGGGACCAGCCACATTCTGTAACATGGGACCCCATCGCCACCTGGTCACAGATAACTATTGAGAAGGGAATCCCTGATCCAAAGGCAGCCCACCCATTGGTTGGCCAGCCATCCTATGAGCTGGCCACAGTCAGACATATATAGGGGAATTTGAACTAAGAGATTAAAAAGGATATTTAGCAGTGGGTAATGGAGCTAAAGGCTATGTGGATGCAGGAGGAGTGATGGGGAGGTAGGGCAGCTTAGACAGTCATGTGATCTCAGACAGCTGAAAAAGGAGAGTATTTACGGGGGTGATGGAGTATGGGTGCTGATGCAGGCAAAGATAGAAGAGTCCCAGAGGGACCTCTGGAGAGCGCTGAGACAGGGACGCAGGCCAGATGCACAGATTAATGGGAGGCAATATTCATTAGTGTCCCTCTCCCTGGGATGTTGGGAAAGCTCCAAAAAGAGTCCAGAAAGAGACTCCAGAAAGAGGAACAATAGGCTGCAGTGGTATCCACAGAGCAATGAAAGCTAAGGACATTCACACAGGAGGTTGGCAATAATTCCTAGGAATGGAAATTCCCACCAGGCACTCAGATATAAGAGGAGCAGCTCCCTGAGATTAAGAATTGATGGAAACAAGGAAAGTTCCCTGGAGCCCTGGACCAGAGCTCACCCATGGGCTTAATGTTCCTTCCTCCTTACCTGTGGCAGCCACTTTCAAGCACCTGAATGGGTTTTTTTTTTTCTTCCCTACAGAACGTAGCAGAGACTTGGAAGTTAAATTTCAAAAAAATGCGTCAAATGGCAGGAGAAACCTGCATCTTTATTGTATTTAGAACAAAGACTAGCAGAATGGTCTAGGTTGGCACAAAAGAGAACAGAGGCCTGGGCTTCCCTGGTGGCACAGTTGTTGAGAGTCTGCCTGCCGATGCAGGGGACACGGGTTCGTGCCCCGGTCTGGGAGGATCCCACATGCCGCGGAGCGACTGGGCCCGTGAGCCATGGCCACTGAGCCTGTGCGTCCGCAATGGGAGAGGCCACAACAGTGAGAGGCCTGCGTACCGCAAAAAAAAAAAAAGAGAGAGAGAACAGAGACCTTTTACAATGAAATGCTGCTGTGGATGATCAGGCTGCACACAAGGCAAGAGGGACCCCTGAATTCTTGCTGCTAATGAGGTTATAGGGGAGGAGGGTGGGAAAGAAATGGCACAACAGAAAAGATACCCGGCTTCACCTGAATCCAACCATCTCCAGTGCCATTTCTCTCCACCCAGAGTAGCTGCAAGCTTGACAAGGCAGCTGGGGCTAGAACCACACCTCCTCTTTAGATGAGTGGGTCTCAAGGTACGGCTGAGTGAAGCACCTACTTGGAGAGGGCACAGGGATTGCATTATTGGAGCTTAGTGACCAGCAGGAGCAGATTAAGAAGTGTTGATCAGGGGCGTCCCTGCTGGCGCAGTGGTTGAGAATCTGCCTGCTAATGCAGGGGACACGTGTTCGAGCCCTGGTCTGGGAAGATCCCACATGCCGTGGAGCAACTAGGCCCATGAGCCACAACTGCTGAGCCTGCGTGTCTGGAGCCTGTGCTCTGCAACGAGAGGCCGCAAGAGTGAGAGGCCCGCGCACCGCGATGAAGAGCGGCCCCCACTTGTCACAACTAGAGAAAGCCCTCGCACAGAAACAAAGACCCAACACAGCAAAAATAAATTAATTAATTAATAAACTCCTACCCCCAACATCTAAAAAAAAAAAAAAGAAGTGTTGATCAGTATGATTATCCCTGATTTTCATTGTCCATCTGCCACTCCAGCTGTGTTCATGGGGAAATGATCTGGAGAGGCACAGAGAAGTCCAGATAGCAAGGGTTGCTGCACACATGGTCTGCTGAGCATTGCAGTGCCACTCCCCACAAGCACCATCGGCCGCCCCGACAGCATGAAGACATACCCCATTGTGTAATTAGATTCCCATTCTCGACTACTGTCCGCTGGCTCAACTTGTCTTCCCTCCTGGTTCAGGCCTTGGGTTAACTTGTCACTTGGCTCTGAACTTTCTGACAAGCACCTTCTTAAGCCCCCGAAGGCTGGCCTCTTCTCCCTTCCAGGAGCCACTATGACTCCTTCATGTTTTCCCGAGGTTTGTGCCTTTTCCACGTCACTGATTCTGCCCTTCTTGGCTAGAATTAGACCCACGGTAGCAGTTCCCCCTGCCACTTCCTCTCCCCTCGGAGAAACTAAAGATTGCCAAGATCTCACTGGGGCCGCTTTGTCCGACCAAATACAATGGGCAGCAAGGACCCAGGTGGCCCACCTTGGGGCCCACGTGAAGATTTACACCAGGTCACCTTCATCTTCCCCAAGAGGCTGTGACCCACCATCCAGCCACGGTCCATTGTCTTTTTCCCCTGCCTTCTAATGACAGTAATAATAAAGCCATCATTTCTCAAAGGAAAGGACAAGCCAGGCACTGTGCTGTGTTTCGCATAAATATCGCGGAAAATCCTCACAAATACCCTGGGGGTAGGAAATTTCCCTATTTGCCAGATGAGGATATTGAGGCCTCATAGACCAAGCTTCACACAGCTAAAAAGTGGCAGAACAAGGATTCTAACTCATACACATTTAACTCCAAAGACAGGGCTGATCATCCTGGGCTAGACATCCACCAATGCCCTAAAATTCCCATGAAGGGGCTCGTGCATTTCCACATGTTTGGAGCCTATATGGCCACTTCCTGCCCCTTCAGACCTTTGATTTAAGTCAGAGTAGACCCTTCCCGTGTCCCATCCCTAAATCTCAGTGCCTCCATTCAGTGCCAGTAGGTGCCTTACAGATATCTGAAAACGGAGGAATGAATGAGTTAGCGAATCCTGTGTTTACATCCCAGGTTCACACGTGTATCTTGACCTCTCCAAGGCTAAGAGGACAGCACCAAACTCCTGCTGTAGATGCTTTTTCTCGGAGGTGTCTTGGCACCTTCTCTCTGCGCAGCCTAACTCCAGTGTCAAGCCAGCATTCTTCTATAATTTTTCAGGTTTTCCTCCTTCAAACACTTGATTCAATGAACACTTAGTAAGACCCTAGTGTTTGCCAGGCTCTAGCGAATCAAAGATAAATCACAAGCCACACTGTCCTCCCGGAGCTCAGTCCAGGCTCCAGAGAGGAAGACATGGTGATAATAGCTCAGACCAAACTAAGATCAACACCTGGAGTGAAACTTGGAAATGCCAAGCTATCCCCCGAAAGCCATCAGGCCAGGATCTGGGCCATCACCTGGTCCTGAAATCAATCCCCTGCCTTTATCATGAGCCCCCAAACCAGGCACACGCCTGCCATAAACTTCTTTCTCTCATTAGTTCCAAGAAGAGGTGGCAAGATCACCAAGGCATATGTTAACTCCTGCCAAGATATTATGGGAAGAGTTCCCAGGAAAAGCTCAGAGGGTTAGGAGATTCTGAGCTTGGAATATAGTGCACAAACAGCCAACGGATTCAGCAGGGCTGAGGCAACCTGAAAGCTAGCCAGGGGGGAATGGCTGAGGAGGACATGTGCTACTTAGCTATTGAGGCTGGCAAAAAGGAGATGCACAGATTGGGAAGCTATGTTTCTAAACTAAAATTCAGAGCATACAATCTCACCAAGTATGAGTATTTCAGTTATCTACTGCTGTTACAAAGCACCCCCAAATTTACGGGCTTAAAACCAGAAGGGGAGGAGGGAATGAGGAGTTATTGTGTAATAGGTACAGAGTTCAGTCTGGGATGATGAAAATGTTCTGGAATTGATAGTGAGGATGGTTGCATGACAACATGATTATATTTAATATCACTGAACTGTACACTTAAAGGTGGCTAAAATGGTCAATTTTATGCTATATTTATTTTACCACAATAAAAAAAAGCAGTGGCCTATATGGGAAAAGAATCTAAAAAAGATTTGATATATGTATATGTATAACTGATTCACTTTGTTGTACAGCAGAAAGTAACACAACATTTTATATTTTTTTAATATTTATTTATTTATTTTATTTTTGGCTGCGTCGGGTCTTAGTTGTGGCACATGGGATCTTAGTTGGGGGCATGCAGGATCCTCCGCTCTGGCGCATGGGCTCCTCATTGGCACACAGGTTTCTCTCTATTGTGGTTCACGTGCTCTCTACTGTGGCCCACGTGTTCAGTAGTTGAGGCATGTGGGCTAAGTTGCCCTGCGGCATGTGGGATCTTAGTTCCCTGACCAGGGATCAAACCCGAGTCCCCTGCACTGGAAGGCGGATTCTTAACCACTGGACCACCAGGGAAGTCCCCACAACATTTTAAATCAACTATACTCCAATAAAATTTTTTTTAAAAAGCAGTGAATTTGGGACTTCCCTGGTGGCGCAGTGGTTAAGAATCTGCCTGCCAAGGCAGGGGACACGGGTTCGAGCCCTGGTCCGGGAAGATGCCACATGCTGTGGAACAACTAAGCCCGTGCTCCACAACTACTGAGACCACGTGCCACAACTACTGAGCCCGTGCACCATAACTACTGAAGCCCGCGCACCTAGAGCCCATGCTCCACAGCAAGAGAAGCCACTGCAATGAGAAGCCCGTGCATTGCAACAAAGAGTAGCCTCTGCTCACCACAACTAGAGAAAGCCTGCGTGCAGCAACGAAGACCCGACACAGCCAAAAATGAATAAATTAATTATTTTTTTAAAAAGCAGTGAATTTTATTTGGTGTAAGTTAATAAAGTTGATAAATATTTTTAAATTTCTATTATTCAATCAGATTGCACTAAATTTTACTTAGTGTATTTTAGCTGACTTTGCAATGGAACATGATGGCAGATCAATCAACTAATGGAAAAATACTTTCTCTGTCCCCCCAAAAAACCCTACAACCATTTATTCTTTTTCATGAATTTGAGTATTGACCAGATCACCTCAATTCTCTTCCACATAACCTCTCAGCCTCTGGTGGGTCTGGCTGGGTTTCTGCACAGCACAGCATGCTGAGAGAGGAGGGGGAGGGTGCAAGATTTCTGAAGGCCTCCTTTTGAAGTCATATGACATCACCTCCACCAGGGTTCAGCCAAGCGAGCAGAATTTCTACGAGTGCTTTGAGATAAGGCATTTACTGTAGGAATCAGACCTCACACCATTATGGGAGGAGCTGAGGAAGCGATGGTCTGGAGGAAGAGTTGGAGGACCAGAGAAGGAGCCACTGTCCAGTCACTTGGAGAAGTTAAGTGTATCCAGCATCAAAGTGGGACCACACAGGGGGAGCTGGTGGAGAGTTCTGTGCAGAGCCAGTGCCTCTGAGTGGCTTCCAGCTCTGTGGATCTGCAGCCAAGTACCTGGTGGTGGGCTTGAGCCACCGTTGGCCAACAGAGTTGACCAACAAAGAGAAGAACTGGACACAGAGAGAGGCAAGCCAGGACAAGCTGAAACCCACCGGGTACCTCTGCGTCTGCTGCTTCTTCTGACTATGATGATCTTCCAAGAGTAATGGCTGCTGTGTCCCTTCCATCTTCCAATCAGCTTCCACTTTGGCCAACTCCAGCTGTGGTCCGCACAGGGAAGGGCAGTCCCAGACTCACCAAGTCGACTCAGTACCGGTCACCAAAACCAGTGCACTTATGGAGAAAACTGGGCAAAAGACTTGAAATCAGAGCTGCCCTCACCACTCTGGGAGGTATGCTCTCCAGACATGGTTGGGGGCGGGGGGGGGCCTCGATCCTGCAGGCAGACTTGTTTTAAGTAGCTCCAAAAAAGAAGACCTAACAAAGACAGTGTGGGGCCTTTGATCCCAGCCCCTCAACTTACCAGCTGTGTGAGTTTGGACAAGTTGCTCGAGCTCTCTGAGCCTCAATTTCTCTATCTTCAAAACATGGGAGGGCTTCCCTGGTGGCGCAGTGGTTGAGAGTCCGCCTGCCGATGCAGGGGACGCAGGTTCGTGCCCCGTTCCGGGAAGATCCCACATGCCGCGGAGCGGCTGGGCCCGTGAGCCATGGCCGCTGGGCCGGCGCGTCCGGAGCCTTTGCTCTTCAACGGGAGAGGCCACAACAGTGAGAGGCCCGTGTACTGCAAAAAAAAAAAAAAAAAAAAAAAAAAAACATGGGACACCAACCCCAGCTTCATGGAGCTATACCTGTTGCGGTGTCTGACACCAGAGTTGGTACTCATTACATTCAATTTCCCTTTCTCCCAATTCCAATGAGTAGATATGCTTAACATAGAGATAGGCCAGGTATGCTGCTTAAAATTTTAAGTTCTAGGGAGGCAGATTTTGGATGAAGGCTAGCAACGTAACCATCCAATCCTGGCAGGGATTCCCGTTAGGGTAAGGAGCTTCCCATCGCAAGAGGTGTGCAAGCCCATCGGGAAATCAGTTGGACTAGGTGAGTTCTAAGGACTCCTATAGCTCCAATCAATTATGGCTCCACAAAAAGCTCCATGAGTTTATGGAGAAGCATTTTTCCCATCAATATTGCATGTTGATTATCAAGTGCCCACCTCCATTCACTGCTGATGGAATTTATAAGTTGGCACAAACTTTCCGAATGGCAATTTGACACAACATATCAAGATCTTTTAAAATAGCCACACATTACTCAGCCATAAAAAGGAATGAAATTGAGTTGTTTGTAGTGAGGTGGATGGACCTAGAGTCTGTCATACAGAGTGAAGTAAGTCAGAAAGAGAAAAACAAATACCATATGCTAACACACATATATGGAATCTAAAAAAAATGGTACTGATGAACCTAGGGGCAGGTCAGGAATAAAGACGCAGATGGAGAGAACGGCCTTGAGGACACAGGTGGGGAAGGGTAAGCTGGGACGAAGTGAGAGAGTAGCACTGACATATATACACTACCAAACGTAAAATAGCTAGCTAGTGGGAAGCAGCCGCACAGCACAGGGAGATCAGCTCGGTGCTTTGTGACCACCTGGAGGGGTGGGATAGGGAGGGTGGGAGGGAGACGCAAGAGGGAGGAGACATGGGGATATATGTGTACGTATAGCTGACTCACTTTGTTGTATAGCAGAAACTAACACAACATTGTAAAGCAATTATACTCCAATAAAGATATAAAAATAAATAAAATAACCACACCATTTGACCCTGTGGGAATTTGTCCCAAGGAAGTAACCTGTAGTGTGCCCAGAGATATAAATACAAGAATGTGGCTTGTTATTTACAGTATCAAAAAAAAAAAATGTGTAAGTAATGGAACAGTCCAACAGTAGAGGAATGATTAAATAAATTAGGGCACAGCCAAAAGATGGAAAACCATGTTTCCATTAATCTTGTCTTTAAAACAAACAAAAAAAATCACATGTCCAAAAAAACATGAGGAATTTTCCCACAATTATCCTTTAGAAAAGAAAAAATAATCTCTTTAAATTCAAGTTCTTGGGACTTCCCTGGTGGCGCAGTGGTTAAGAATCCACCTGCCAATGCAGGGGACACGTGTTCAAGCCCTGGTCTGGGAAGATCTCACATGCCGCGGAGCAGCTAAGTCCGTGTGCGACAACTACTGAGCCTGCGCTCTAGAGCCTGCGAGCCACAACTACCGAGCCCGTGCTCCACAAGAGAAGCCACCACAATGAGAAGCCTGCACACCACAACAAAGACTAGCCCCCGCTCACTGCAACTAGAGAAAGCCCGCTTGCGGCAACGAAGACCCAATGCAGCCATAAATAAATAAATGATAAAAAAAAAATCAAGTTCTTACAAAGAGTCTGGTATTAAATGCACTCTTTCTTAGTTACTTTATTTTAAACAACAAAGTACTGTTTGGGGAAATCACATTAGCCCTCCTTGACCTCAATCAATGTTAATTTGGCATGTTTAAAGAGGTCACCTACTGGAACTGGGGAAAAGGAGGCAAAGAAATTGAACAGGATTTAATAATTGTTCTGGGGGTTACGACCTCACAATTACGAGCGCTGGCTGTCATTGTAAACAAGCCTTTAAAGATCACTTTTAAAAGCAATACAGTAAGTGGTTATGTTTTAGAGATCACTAATACACACTCTGGGACAAATAAAAAGACTCTCTTAATATTATGCTAATAGGTACTTGTGGCTTCAAATACAATTTCCAGAGACAACACTGTACACAGATTTTAAAAGTCTTGTGTCTCAATCTCAAACAAGTTAGACAAAAATGGAAACAATGTACTGCAGACAGCTCTACTGGGTAATTCACAAAGCAGCCCCAGGATGAGGAGAGCATAGGTATCAAAGATACCAGCAGAGTTGGTTTAAAATGTAAAAGTGGGAAAAAATAAACTTTCTAAATTTAACATGTTTCCTGTTATATGTGGTTTTAAATATCTATGTTTAACTAAATTTATAAATTAAACATTATGAGTAAGCATTTGATGATTTCCCTAACTGTTGGTATATTCAAAGTGGCCCCCAAAACTTTTTATTGAATCTTGCTTTTGGGAGAATCGGGCCTTATGTTCTTGGTTACCATAAATTTAGGCCCGTATGATAGATAGTGATGAGGGAAAATATTTGTGAAATAATATGAAATAGAAAACATAAGTTAGGGCTTCCCTGGTGGCGCAGTGGTTAAGAATCCGCCTGCTAATGCAGTAGACACCGGTTCAAGCCCTGGTCCGAGAAGATCCCACATGCCACGGAGCAACTAAGCCCATGCACCACAACTACTGAGCCTGAGCTCTAGAGCCCGTGAGCCACAACTACTGAGCCCGTGAGCCACAACTACTGAGCCCACATGCCACTACTAGTGAAGCCCGCGCACCTAGATCCCGTGCTCCGCAAGAAGAGAAGCCACTGCAATGAGAAGCCCGCGCACCGCAATGAAGACCCAACACAGCCAAAAATAAATAAATAAATTTATTTATTTAAAAAAAAAATCAGTTAAATATGTTGTAGTGTGATTCTAACTTTGTTTAAACACACACACAACTGTGGACATAGAAAAAATGATTAGAAAGAACTGTATATCTAGGTGGTGAGATTATGAAGTATATATGGGTTTTTAAGTTTTCTTTTTCTTTTCTTTTTGGCCATGCCAATAGTTCCCCAATCAGGGATTGAACCCAGGTCCACAGCCATAAAAGCACCTAGTCCTAACGACTGGACCTCCAGGGAATTCCCAAGTTTTCTTTTTCTTAAAGATACATTAATGTTTGACCAGGGGAAATCATTTTTTTAAAGGCTTTTATAAAATTGCCTTCTTTCTTAGGCTCTCCCTTGCAGCTATTAGAATATCTTTGGTCCCTTTTCCTTCCTTACATTTCTGGGGAACTACAGTATATGGAGGGGGTGGGGGGACTTTGATAGAAATATCTGCACTGACCGAGGAAGCTGTGCCTGACACAATAATGAAGGAAGAAAAGCATATTACTAAGAAATGGCAGTAATATATATGTAGTAGGATTCCCCCTCAGAAAGGAGAGAGACGAGGAGAGAGAGAGAGAAAGGGAGGGAGGGGAGGAGGGAGGGCGGGAACTATAAAGGGTGTGTGTATATCTATGGTATATATGTTTGCACAGGCATAGCCGTAGGTCTAGAAGGAAACCCATAAAACCACCCCCCAGGGTGGAGCAATCCTCTATTCTTCTGCATTGCTCATTTTCCTGTTTGTGCAGTGCATGTTTACAGTAGGGTGGAACGGGCTTTTTGCTGACTACTGAAATGGGGGAATGCTAATGGTGAGTCCCATCCACTTGTGTGGCTTTACTACTCTGCAAAAGAAAAAAATGTTTCACCAGAATTCCCCTGGCTCCTCAAGCCTGTGGGGCACCAAGGAGTTTACAGTGCAGCCACAGGCAGCGTTTCTCTGGCTCAAACCCCGTCTGCTGCTGCAGGACTTCTAGTCTCTAAGAAGACCCAGAGACAAGATTGAGCGTGAAGAGCTGTTTGTTTGCTGAAGGTTTCCTACGTGCCAGGCACTGCGCCAAGAGCTTTGCCAGCATGAGCTTAGTTCACCCTTCCCACGAGCTTCTATCTATTTTACAGGTGGAGATACTGAGGCACTGATAGGGTGACACAGCTTGTCAGTGACAGAGGTGAGACTGGACCCCAGGCAGCCTGGGTACCCGGTGGGTGACTCACGTGTGCCCACAAACACACCCTCTCAGCTGCCACATTAACATCTGTCATTTCCCCCACTTTGTGATCTGGTCCCATCAGTGACATCTGTCCCCAAGGCCTCTGCTGCCCACCGATCCGAAGGAACAAGCCACACACCTGCAGTGGCAGCCGACAGCCATCATGGAAGGCGCCAATGTGGGGGCCAAGGACCCCTCTTCCCAAGGACCCCAGCCTTCCAGCACCCTTCATCACCACTGGGTGGGGCTGTGTGACCAGTGTGCCACTGAAATTGAATTGCTAGGAGAGCATCTCCAGCCACCTCCCTCCACCTAAGAGGTCTGTAAGGAAAAGAACTTCATCAAGAAATAACAGAGGTCCAGCATCTTCTCATTAGCTGGTCTCTGGTCCCAAGCCCAAAGCAAGCATACTGGGCTGGGATGCCCAGGAGAACTCTTTTTCCTAAACCGGGCTGAGCCACCGCCCACCTTCCCTAACCATTGCTCCATCCTATCTCCTGCAGGGGATGGAAGAGAGAGGAAAGAGCACACCCACGAACCCTAGATGTGGCTTCCTGGAGTCCTTAATTTAGGCAGTAAGCATCCTTCTTCCTTTGAGGGTGGAGAAGGGGCACAGTTTCTTGGTGAGTTTCATTGCTGACCCATCCTTGGGGAGGAGTACAGTGGGCAGTCAGGGGAGAGGGGAGCCCCACCTCAGCTGCCTCAGTGCTCCATTACTGCTGCAGGTGGTGGTCCTGCCACCCTCAAGCCATCAGTGGGACCACCTGGACCTTCAACACACCAAAGCCAGTCTGCGTCCTCTGAAGTCCCCATGTTATCTGGGCACAAGTGCCCCCCGCCCCCCACCTTTTGGTGCCACACTGCCTGACACAGATGACACAAACTGGACCCTAAAAACACCTCCTTTTTTCTCCATGCAGACTGCCACTCCCATCACTTCCCCAGGATTCAGGCAGGAACCCAGATGAGGACAGAATTGCCCCCTCCCTAAGACAAATCTGGTGGATCCACTCTCACCTCCCTAAGGATGTTTTCCCACCCTGATTGTGTCCACAGACACCATCCAGCCAGCCCTCCACACCCTTCCACACCCCCCAGCCCTTGCCTGAATGAGCCTAATCCCAGGTTAGCTCGGAGTAGACACAGCCCTTCCCCCAGCTGCATCTTCACCTCTCTGCATTCCCACATTCAGCTGAAAGCTGAAAAGGCAACAGTTTTCCCCAAAACCGCCGTCAGACAGAGGTCCCATCCTTGGCCGATTTGCCCCTCAATCAGCAGAGGGCTGTAACTGACTTCTCAGTGACCTCAGAAGAGGTCAGAGAAAGATGTTACAAATGAACTTATTTAAAAAACAGAAATAGACTCACAGATTTAGAGAATGAATTTATGATTACTGAAGGAGGAAGGGGGGAGGGAGGGATAAATTAGGAGTCTGGGATTAACAGATACACACTACTGTATATAAAATAGATAAACAACAAGGACCTACCGATATAGCACAGGGAACTATATTCGATATCCTGTCATAACCTATAATGGAAAAGGATCTAAAAAAGAATAGATATATATGTATAACTGAATCTCTTTGCTGTGCACCAGAAACTAACACAACATTGTAAATTAACTATACTTCAATAAAAAATAAATTAAAAAACAAATAAAGGGTTTGGAGGAAAAAAAAGAAGAGGTCAGAAAACTATGCAGGAATGTGTTCTGCAGGGGCTGGGGCTTCCGGTCTGCAACCCCTTTGGAAATATGAGAAGGACCTAAGAGCCTCTGGAAACCAACATCCATTTCTCCTCTCAGATTTTATCATCTCCTTGGTCTCCCTTTTGATCTTGTTTTCAAGCCAGAGATGAGCATTTCCATGTTGACTCGGCTTGATTATAACTGACTCTGAACCTTTCTAGTGATTAAATTAGCCGCGAGGCGATGTTCTCCAGAGATTTGTACTGCAGGTTGAATAATACAAGGCATCCCTTCCAGAAGCCTGAGAGATCTGGGAGAAAAACAAAGAGCAGAAAACTTTTTTTTAAGAAAATAGTAATTTCCCCCTTGCTGGCCACACAATAAGTACTTTGGTTAATTTTGATTGACATAAACAAACAGAAAACAAATGGGAAAATCTGGCAGTGACCTGGTGGGGGTGGAGCAGGACATTTGATGTTTCCAGTAAGTAGGGAAGTTCAGGTGACTTAACTTCCTCCCTCCCCACTGTAGGATAAGATGCTTGGGAGCTTCTGATGTTTCCCTGAATGAAGGAAGGGGAGGAAGTTTGAAATGAGAACAGCAGGGAGTTCCCTGGTGGCACAGTGGTTAAGAATCTGCCTGCCAATGCAGGGGACACGGGTTCGACCCCTGGTCCGGGAAGATCCCACATGCCGCAGAGCAACTAAGCCCGTGTGCCACAACTACTGAGCCTGCGCTCTAGAGCCCACAAGCCACAACTACTAAGCCCGCGTGCCTAGAGCCCGTGCTCCACAACAAGAGAAGGCACCTCAATGAGAAGCCCACACACCGCAACAAAGAGTAGCCCCCCACTGGCCACAACTAGAGAAAGCCTGCACGCAAAGACGAAGACACAATGCAGCCAAAAATAAATAGATAGACAGATAGATAGATAGATAAAAGAAATGAGGACAACAGAGGGGTGGCATGAGATGGCCTCTGTTGTGCTGCTCAGCCTGATGGGCTGAGGTTCAACACCCTGGAGAGGGGTTAGGCCCCAAAGAGGAAGGAGCTATTTTCATGAGATCCAGGCTGGGCTTGTGACGAAAGAAACGGAAGAACAGCTTCCGGGCTAACAGCACATTTTGGCTTCTGTGAGAAACTTGCTTGCTTGCTTGGGGCGGGAAGAACCGGGTTCCTGATTGGCTGATTCAAAATTAAACAGCTCCCTCCCACCTTGGGGACTTCCCGTCCTGTGAAGGGTATAAAGGCCTCGCCCGACTGTTAGTCGGGGTCTCACTCACTTCTCTCCGAGTGGGACCCTGTCCGGACAGTTTGTGTAAGCTTCTATACTTGTACTTGTATAAATCCTTTGCTAATCTTTCTGCTTGGTGTTGGTGATTCTCGGGTGTCCTTGGTTGGGACACGGGTCGCATTTACCGGGGAACTTGACTCCAGGCGTGTGGCTCCCGGACCACAACAGGCTGCTTTGATGCCCACATGGCCAAGTTTGACACGAAGGAGAGCAGGTCTTCTCTCCATCTCAGCTCCGGCTTCTTGTGACAGAGTTCAGGGGGAAATGAAGCAATGGAGGAGCGGAACCAGGCCAAGTGGCTCTCTCACCGAGGGCATCCGCAGCAGTGGCAGTGGCCAGTGTCACCACCAAATGGTGGGCAGAGGGCATCCCCAGGAAGGAGAGTTGAAGAAGGGACATGGATCTCAGGGCCTGCCCAACGTAACCAGGAAAGACCTGAGGGAGAAGGGGAGACCTCACGCAATGCAGACAGAGTTTGCAGCTCTTACAGTCAAGGACCAATGTTATGGTAGCTGCCTTCCCACCCACAAGTTGGTACACTCTGGATGGTTCGTGTTTCAGAACTTCCTACACAGAATTGGTCCAATATATGGCATCTCTACCTGGTGGGGGGGAAACCTTAACCTAAGAAGGCTCTGGAATCCTCCTATCCAACCTCTGTTACAGAAACTGAAGCCCAGAGAATTTGAGTTGCCCAAGGTTACACAGCTAGTTAGGGTTAGAGGAACAAGAACCAGGCTCCTTCATGCCCTCTTGCCAGGACTCTGTGTGTGTGCACACGCGCATGGGGGGGTGGGGGGTTGGCGGGGAGAGAAAAGACAGAGATAGAGGCAGAGACAGATTGAGATTTGGGCCCACTGAGTCCATGCCAATGTCTTGTGCCTGCGACTCTGTCCAGCGTACTGTCAGCACCTCTCGGAGCTGGAATCCCAGTGTCTGCCATCGCTCTCTGAGTTTGCACAGTCAGCATCCACAGAGCCAATCATCTACCTGTGGGTTAATGAGCATCAGACACTACAACCAGGGACCTGGAGGCCCAGAAAATTCCAATTCCAAGCCCACACTTTATAGTCAATTAGCATCACAACCCCAAACCCTGGAGAGTCCAGAGGTGCAGGACCCATTGAGCCAGCAGCTGGGGCCTCTCCCCAAACATGGATCCCCAACCCTAGGAGGACAGCAGTCACAGAAATGCTTCCACCCCTGGGAAGTAGGCAGACAATGGGAAAACGGGACCTAATGTTGATCTAGAATGAGGGGAAGAATCCCAACATTTCTGGGCAGGACAAATCTTCCAGGAATAGACACCCTCTGTACTTCCAGACCCTCTCCTCCAGAATCACTGCAGGTTGGTGAGTAAGACTTTATTAACTTGGAAAGAGCCCAGACAGAGAGGTTTAAGTAGGTTAGCTGTGCCCTATCTATTGGGTTCTCTGCCCAGCCCCCCTTTTCCAACAACCCCCCTCTTGTCCCTCCACATGGTTACAGCTGTGCCCCCAGCCCCCACCATTTGTATTGTTTCAAAGGACCACTGTGGCTCCGCCCCTAAGGAATGTGCATCTGCTCTAAGCTGGACCAATCAGAACCCCTTCCCTGAGGGTTGGGGGATACTGGTGATGGGGATGGGTTGAGAAGAAGGAATAGACCAAGTCTCACAAGATCCTGAAGCTTAGAAACTGTGGGAGGGGGCCCTTTCCACCCACCCCATGGACCAGAGAAGCAAAGAAATTCTGGCTTCAGAGAAAGAAGCATGAAACAGAAAGGAACAGAGGTAAACAACTGAAGAGTTCAGGGAAATCCAAAATGGACCCCCCTGTGACATCCCCTCACTGGTCCTCTGGGGCTCACAGGCACTTTGGCTCTGTCTTCTGCTGAGCTCTTTCTCTTCTGGATTAAACATCCTCAGGTCCCTCAACTGCACCTCACTGGATGTGATCTGGAATGCTGTCCCCATGCTAAACAGACCTGGGGTGTCTCTGTCCTCTGTGGAGCGGAGCATCTGGAAATCAAGTACTCTGAGCAGCTGTGAGAAGAGGGTGGGAGCCAGCACCTTCCTGCTCCTCTATTCACGCAGCCCAAGTCCATTTGCCTTGTGGCAGCCACGCCACTTGGTTGGTCTGCACAAAGCCCATGGTCCACTGAGACCCTGGTGTTTTCTTCACAGCTGCATTGGTAAGGCCGCCTTTTTTCTCACTTTCCTTCGTTTCGCTGGGGTAGGTCTTTCAAGATCCTACCCTCTCATCATCTCCCTCTCCTCTGCTCTCATCCCTTCTTCCCTGCCTGCACTCTGCATCCTATCTCACCCCACACTGAAGCCGGGAAGGCTGCCTAAGATACAGATCTGACCGGCTCGCACCCCTGGCTAAACCTTGCCATGGCTCCTCACCTGTAGGAGAGGGTCCAGACCCCTGGGCATAGCAGTGGAGTCTCCCATGCTCTGCCCAACCCATCTCTCCTACTGTCTCCTCCTCCACACCTCAGACGACATCAGGCCACAGCCCCGCACCTGTTCTCATGGTGCCACTTTGGCACATGCTGCTCCTTCAGCCTCCAGAGCCTTTGTCACTACATCACGGCAGGCAGCCTTGGAGACAGAGAGACTCCAAATGGGTTTGAATGTGAATTCTCTTTGCCAGTAGAGTCTATATAACCTTGAGGAGCCCCATTCCGTCTCTGAGCTTCTGCTGCCTCAACTATAAGTTGGTAATAAAAACACCCACCTTGCAGGGCTGTGGAGAGAACTTGAAATAACCTAGGTGGAACATCACGCGTAACGCTTATAGGTGCCTATACTGTGCTTACTAGGACTATACACCTACATCCTGTATATCTAGAAAATTCCTATTTATATATCAAAACCCAATTCAAGTATCAGCACATCCATGTAGACTTTCCTGATTCCCCATCCAGTCCCAGACTCCGACAGAGCTCCTGCCTGTGACCTCCTAGCAGCTTAAACACCCTCCTATTTGACTACACATCTCCCTACTTGATCACCATCTGCATCCAGGTCTGTCTCCCCACCCTCACATCTGAGCCTGGCCAGGGCAAGGACCAGGTCTGATTTCTCTCTCCAACTCCCAGTACAAAGCCTGGCCCACAGAAGAGATCCGTAGATGTTTATTTAATTGAATCACATTGAATTATTCAAATCGTATTGAATTCTGTCAACCAGCATACTCTCCATCCCTCCCAGCTTTTAGAAGTTGGACTTCCTCCTTCATCACTAACAATAAGAATACCTACGTCGTACTGATTGCCTCTTGTGCGCCAGGCACTTCTCATGATTAACTCCTTTAATGCTTAACAACCACTCTGTGAGGTAGGCATGGTTATCAGCCTTTTTTTCCCGATGGGGAAACTGAGGCTCAGAGAGTTGTGTCACGTGTCCAAAGTCAAACAGCTAGGAAGTGAAAGAGCCAGATTTGAGCCCATGTGTTCTGTTTCCAGCACATTTGCCTTTTTTTTTTTACCTTTTTATTTTTAAATAATTTTAGATTTACAGAAGAGTTGCAAAGATGGTGCAGAGAGTTTTCAGACGCGCTCCTCTAATCTATTCAATAAATATCTCATGTAACTATCGCATATTTATCAATCAAAGTCTAACAATAACAGTGGTAAAATACGATAGGCATTATTCGGGTTTCCCCAGTTTTTCCACGAATGCCCTTTTGCTGTTCCAGGACCCAATCCAGCCTTCCACACTGCAATTAATCTCCTCTAATCTGTGACCGTTTCTCGGTCTTTCCTTGTCTTTCATGACCCTGACACTTTGGGAGAGAAGCAGCCAGGTATTTTATGGAATGTTCCTAGGTTTGGGTCTGTCTTATGTTTTCTCATGAACAGTCTGAAGCTGTGGATTTGGGGAAGCAGACGGCAGAGTGCCCATCTCCTCGCACGAGATTGGGGGTGCGTGATATCCACACGACTTGTTACTGGTGAGGTTAACCTTGATCCCTTGGTTTCTCCTCTGCAGTTACTATTTTTCTGTGTTTGCTTTTAACCACACCCTAATGGCTCTCCATCAGCGTCATTGGTGCTGGGAGAGAATTGTGCCTGGCCTGGCGGGATGTTCAGAGAGACGACAGAGCCCGGAATAAAAGGATTCTGGAGTTGCCCACAGCAGAGCCAAAGTGTCAGCTGCCCCGAGTGGCATCCAGAGCATCAGGAAAGGGCATTCTCCCCATGGCTGGAATCATCAAGAAAGGCTTCCCAGGACGGCAGCACTTAGGAGGGATCTGTACAGGCGTCAGGGAGAGATGCCATTCCAATCAGGGAACGGGCACCAGCATGACGTCCTCACAAGGGACAAGGCCTAAATAAGAAGTCAGTGGCTGGACTGAAATTACAAAAAGGTCATCACAGCCACCCCCCTGTCTCCAGGGAGAAGGACTCTGAAACCCTCCCAATCCTTTGAAAACGTGTCCACATTTATAGCCTAGAAACTCAGAGCAGTGGTTTCCAGACAGGGAAAAATCAAGCTGGTGGAGTGGCTCAGGTTTATCCCCACTGCCTCCTGCCTCTGTGCTCCCACACAGCACTTTGACAACCCCCTGGCATTTATCACAGCCGCCTTTGTTTCTAGAAGTAAGCAAGCATGCGAGTCTGAGCCCCCCCGCCCCCCCCCAGCCCGCAGCAAGGGCGGCGCCTTGCACTTCCTGCTTTGCATCCCACCCCCTCCAGGCACTGACAGCACCCCCAGACCCCCAGGCCTAACACACAGGAGGGGCTTAGCCACTTCTTGCTCCCAGGAAGGTGGGCAGGAAGCAGATTCGCTTCTGCAAGAAGCTTTGAGAAGAATTCTCTGAAGACGTTCTGTGACTCCCACCACCTTCCAAAGCTCAAAAAATCATTCTAAAAACTGGTGACTGTGAAATTTCAATTATATTCACAAGGAGAGCTAGAGTGAACCACAAGAAGCACAGAACAGCGGCTTTGCCTGGGAGAGGTTGGGGACCAGCCTGGAAGCCAGAGCCATCTGTTTCCGGGGGCCACCTGCACATGGCAGCCTTCAATGTATAGCCCTTGAAAGAGGAGACAGTTCCAGGGACAGTAGAAGGCTATAAAGGTGGGTAAGTCAATGCCACGAACGAGCTACTAAAAGTAATTTCATGCTCAGAGGCTGCATTCATAGAGCTAAAACGTCCTCTATTAGAGAATTGGGTTCAGAAGGACAAAGCAGGTTTTGTGCAGAGACTGGTCTTGAGAATGGAGAAAGGCCTGGACCTAGTCAGTGAAAGGACTGGAAGAGTGATCCAGATAACAGGAAGATATGTGTGAAGAATCTGAGACAAATGCTGTTTCTGAGGACCTGCAAGGATGGCCAGCGTGACTTTAAGAGAGAAAGCAAGTTGTAGCCAGACGAGGCTGGAGATGTCAGTGGTGGCCAAACCTGCAGGGTCTCGTGGGTCATGCAGAGTTTGGATTTTTACCCCAAGAACAACAAGAAGCCCTATTCTGTTCTTGCATTATGGGCCGGGAACACACACTGGCCTAAGTCCCAGACACCATACACACACTCACACCCCGGAGGGACAGCTCATCTACGTCCAGTAGGGACACTGCATTGCAAGAGCTTCAAAGGAGCAAGAGAAGGTGGGGGCGGTGTGGGTGTCCCCTGAGCCTTGACCATGAGAACATAGCCTAGTAGAAACCTTGGCCAAGCTGCCATTTGGCGATCTGCACTCACTTTTGGACCTGGCCTTCAGGGAGCTCAGAGAACCAGCAGCTGGCAGAAAAGGCTTTCTGCGGCAGAATTACATGATTTGTACTTTTTTTTTTTTTGCCTCGCCCTGCAGAAAACTGGGACCAGAGGTCATCTCTTTCCTGCTTTACTTCCCTTAAGGTCAAAAGACATGAACACCCACTCTGCTCTTCCTAGCGCATACACAGCCAAGTCTCCAGGGCCACCACCTGATGAGCACACATCTGGGTCCCTAGGTACACCTTCATCAGCGTTTCACTGCAACAAACCAGAGACTATTATTTCATCCCTGGACACGGAGGAGAGCCCCACAGCCCTCTGCTCCACTCTACACCACCACGGGCCCCTTTTTTCCTATTTCCCAGAAACTGTAGGAACCTCTCGCACCCATGCGTCCAGAAAGTACATACAGCTGTCGTTGTTGCTGTCACCCTCACTGGAATGGATTCTGCGGGTCCCTGCTTCTTTACTCCCTAGTCCAAGTCCAGGATGGGTGTGTCTGATGGGTGCTGAGCCTATACCGTGACAGCAGGGGAAGCCAGGAAGGTGAGTTTTCAGATTCTCTCCTGTGGCTGTCTGGTTCCCGCCGAGACTCAAAAGCTGGAAGACTTCTCAGACAGAAGTAGGTGATTCCGATGTTATTTCCCATCGAGGATGGGATATGCCCACTGCAGGTGGCTTCATACAAACCAGACCCTAGACCATTTCTAGCCTTGTGAAGGTTCTCTTAGTTATAAGCAGCAGCAAGAGCTAGACTAGGAGTGCTGAGGGTTTGATTATAAGGCATCCGTGAGGTTCAGAGAAACAGAAGGGCAGGGGCCACTACACAGGCAAATCCCTTAGACTCTATGACGCAAGACTGCATAAGACCCAGGATCCCCAAAATTCCTGCTAGCAACATAGAAAAGAGATCTGTGGGTCCCACCTGAGCAGACCTCTGTGTTTAAGCCCAGTGTTCACTCCCAGTGGAGGCAGAAGGTCAAAGCCAGAGGCAAAATCCATGTGACGTGCTAATCTGTCTCCCCACAGGGTGGTCAGCCGTGGGGGAGCTGAAGTCGAAAGTTGCACAGACTTTGTCTCAAAGCATAAACTAAGGCTAAGGGGGACGCCCCTTTCTCCTGCCTACCCCCAGCCTATGCCCTGGAAGCTCCTTCTCCTTTAGAGTCTCAGTCCCACCTCAAGGTAAAGGAAGCCACCATATCTGCCCACCATGATGTCAACTTCATCCTCATCCTGGATTCCTAAGCCCTTAGAGTCTGTCTGCACTCCAGCGCCCTTCAAAGATGGAAAAACCATCCAGCGAGTCCAAGTCATCTGTCTTCTGGAAAAGTCCTGCCCCTTATAAAATCCTTTCCTGAGTTTCCAAGCCCAGAGGACCCACTTGACAGCGGCGGGATACAGAGGGCGTGGTTCTCTCCGTGCCCGCCTGGGAGGGAGCAGGGTCTGCCAGCCAACCCTCCCTCTCTCTTTCCATGTCCTTACCTAAGACCAGGTAGAGGCTGGGAAGAAGGGTTACCCAGGGAAACAAGCTAAAATTAAACCACAACAAAAGCAGGATGACTAAAGCTCACACACACACACACACACACACACACACACACACACACACACACGTGCGCGCACACACACACAGTGATTAATTTAGGACACGCCACACCAGCCATCTCTTCCCAGATATTAAATGAAATCTTTAGGGAAAAGGAGCGATCCATATTATATAATCACACACTTGAGACACCAACATCCCCCCTTCTCACCCCCTCCCTTTTAGTCTAGAGAAAAGAATAATAATAATAATAATTAAGCTGGCCTATTTATGGTTCTGAAAATCAGCAGTTCCGAGCCACATATGCTAGGGTTGAGCTGAGCTCTGGAAAGACTCTGCCAGAAGTCCCCAAGTCTGCATAAGTGTAGCAGGCAAGACGCAGGAGCTGCCAGCACGCCCCCTTCGGGGAGAACACAAAGGCTATTTAGAACAGCTCATTGATGGGGTAAAGGAAAGGAATCCGGAGACTCAGAAGAGCATTTCATGTCTTGAAATCCAGCCAGCGGCCCAGGCTCATCACTCAGCATAAGCCATACAGATTTATTTATATTTTGCACGAAAGAGGGAAATTACTTAGCCGTAGGGATCAATTCTTCAATCCAGTGTTTCTAACATGGCAATAAATTTATTTCACCATCTCCCTCTTTCTTTTTCCTCTTCTTGCAGCTTAAAGAAATAGGCCACCCTCTGGGGAGGTCCAGGGAGGGGGAACATGAAAAAAATGAAGGAACTGGGCACCAGACCAGGAAGACACTCACTAGGCAGCCTGGCTTTGTGGAGTGAGCACTGGAGTTGGAGTCAGGAGACTTGAAGTCCAGACCCTGATTCTGTCACTTTTCTGTGGTGTCAGGAAACCTGGGTAAGGCAGAGCTCCTTTTCTCAATCGCTGAAGTGGGCAGAGCTATTCCAAGCCCACCAGGTTGATGTGAGCAGGAAATGAGACCAAATATCTTCAGGCTTTTGGTTTAGCTCCTGATACATCAACATGATTGACTGAAGATGAATTTTAATCAGATTTGATGGTATGACCCATAACATCTCCCTGCCCAAGTGGCATCACCCATGATGTTACAGAGACATCATAGCTAGAGCAAGGGAACATCCGGGCCATTTTCCAAGGCCAGAGACTACTTGGATGTCCCTCCCCCCACAGGGACAGGGTGAACTGGGATGTTCGTGACAGCTCTGGCCTAATGCACTGGGAGGCCAGGGAAGCCTCTAGCAGCTGGACAGGTGTGATGAATTGTCCGCCCCGGCATGCACATCTCTTCACCGGGGACAGGCTGGAGCTGATGTATGGGCCACGTAAATGCAGCTGCTGGTTAATGCAAGGCTGCGATGGGCAAACATTAATGTGGGGATTGACTGGGAGGAAACAATGTCACGGGGATGAGGGCCGGAGAAGTGACAGGAAACTCTCCTGCTAGGAGATGCTTGAATTGGTAGCGGCGAGAACAGTTCAGATAGAGGAAACAGCCCGGATGCAGACAACAAAACAAGCAGGTGCAGGGGTGCGGGACACGTGAGGGCATAGGAGAAAAGATCACCCTTCAAGGCTTGAGCCAAGCATCTCCCTTCCAGAAAAAAATCTTTCCTACCTCTGGTTGTGCTCCTGTGTTCCCAAAGTAGCCACTGATCACATTCCTGTAGGGCTCCTTCACGGTGGCTTTCAAGACCCTCCAAATCCAACCCGACCACCTGCATTCCCCTAGACTTTCATTCCCCACACTCAGCCCCTACCACCCACGTCCAGGCATTTCCTCCACTTGACATGGCTCCCCTATCTCCCTTTTCACCCGTGAAAACTCTAAGTGTCCTACCAAGTCCAACTCAAATGTCCCCTTTTCTAGGACACTGTCAAAGGCCACCCTCCTGAACTGTTGTCACCCAGCATCCCCAAATCCTCAGAACATTTTGTCCTTTGGGGAGCTCTTTATGTACCTTGCCCTGTTGCACCAACATTCATTCAAAACCAAACGTTTATTGAGGGTGGATAAACAAGCGTGGCCTATGTGTACAATGGAAGAACACTCAGCAATAAAAAGGAACAAATTACCGTATTTACAACACCATGGATCCCCAAAATAGTATGACGAGTGAAAGAAACCAAGCGCAAGAGCACATACTGTTTGAGTCCCTTTATATAGGCCTAAAACGGGCAAAACTAATCTATGGAGATAGTAATCAGAACAGTGGTTGCCTTGGGTACAAGGGCACTGATGGAAAGCGGCAGGCAGAATATGGGAATTTTCTGGGATGATGAAAAGGTCCTGGTTCTGTGCCTTCCAGCACAGTAGCCACTAGCCGCGTGTGGCTAATAAGCACTTGAAATATGGCTCAGCTGAATTGAAATATGCCGTAAGTATAAAATATACCCTGGTTTTCAAAGACTTAGGATGAGCAAAAGAATATAAAATATCCCATTAATGAATTTTTATATCAATGACATATTGAAATGATAATATTTTGGATGTGTTGGGTTAAGTAAATACATTATTAAAATTAATTTCACCCGTTTCTTTTTATGTTTTTCATAAGGCTACCAGAAAATTTTAAATCACCTATGTGGCTCATGTTATATGTCTATGGGACGGCACAGCTGTAGATCTTTTTTTTTTTTTTTTTTTTTGGCTGCACTTGGTCTTCATTGCTGCGCGTGGGCTTTCTCTAGTTGCAGCGAGCGGGGGCTGCTCATCGTTGTGGCGCACAGGCTTCTCATTGTGGTGGCTTCTGTTGCTGCAGAGCACAGGCTCTATGTGCACAGGCTTCAGTAGTTGTGGCTCGCAGGCTCTAGAGCTCAGGCTCAGTAGTTGTGGCGCACGGGCTTAGTTGCTCCGCGGCATGTGGGATTTTCCCAGACCAGGGCTCGAACCCATGTCCCCTGCATTGGCAGGCAGATTCTTAACCACTGTGCCACCAGGGAAGCCCACGGCTGTAGATCTTGATGAAGCTGTTGGTTACATGGGGGTACACATTTGCCAAAACTCACCACAATGCACCCATAAGATCTGTGCATTTCACTCTATGTAAAGTATACCTCAATTATAAAAAAAATCTTAGTGAGTACCTACTATGTGCTGCCGGACAGTATTAAGCGTTGGTAATACCACACTGGAGATAAAACAGACCTAGTCCCTGATCAATCTAGTCAAAGAAACTGACTTTAATCAAATAATTACTCTAAAGAATGAACTTACCCCTTTCCCAAGCTTAATACTGTTGAGGCAAGACCTGCATTTGGGCATCTTTACCTCCATAGCTACCCAGCCCAAAGAGGGGAGCATGTTAGGTGCTCAGTAAATTCTGGTACACTCAGTTGAACTATTGAATTGGCTAAAAATCATTTTCTGAAACGGAAAGGTAAACAGAGCCTACCTAGGGAATGTTTCTGCCTTTGAGCCAGACCAGCTAACATACTAGAGCTTTTGTGTTTTTGTAAAAGTTCCAGAGACAGAAAGACCCAGAGTCTCTCCCCACTCTTGGCCTCTGCTCCTTTTGGAGGTTATCCTAGTATAAGTCATGAAACCTTTTGGTTAGATACTGTGAGCCTCTTGGGTAAATACTGTGAGAAGCAGGGTGGTCAAGATTAATCAAAGGGGGGCTTCCCTGCTGGCGCAGTGGTTGAGAGTCCGCCTGCCGATGCAGGGGACGCGGG